>NC_066585.1:119574948-119880858 GCF_024323335.1 Lathyrus oleraceus
GTGTGCTTTGAGGGTTTTTTGTGAAAATGTTACTCGAGCAGAAAAATGCAGTTGAGAGAGAGGAGAGTATTCTGGTTCTTGCTGCTGTCAAATTAGGGTTGCAAATGCTGAAACTCATCTTTTATATGGTCTGTTTAGGCTCCTTTAAGTGAGTGCTAAACTGGTTTTGTTTTTAATGAGTCATTTGCCTTTTGCTAATCTTTGCAAATATGGAAGTGGAGGGTGCAAAACCCTGGTCGAATTGGGCCTCAACAGGCTGCACATGACTCAAACCAATGCTGTTTTGCCTTTGCTTGCTGATTGCTAACATTGCCTTCCACTTGTGAAGCTATTTGCACCATTGGCCTACTTTGCATTTTGATTCAAAAATGGAGTGTAATGGTGTTATGAACATGCTTTTAAGCTTGAGACAAGTCACAAATATGGTTTAGAACATTTCTCAATTGGTCAAGTCAAGAAAAAGTCAAAGAAGCAAAAAGTCAAACTTGAGTCAAACTTTGAATTTAAGTGAAAAAGGTCCAAAAATGCCATTTTGAATGGTAAGGTTTTAGGTCATGAAATTTATATTTTTGGAAAGAGGATGAAAAATGTGGTTTGTAGGAAAAGACCCCACCAAATTTGGCCTTATGGTTTGAGAGATATGGCTTGTTGAAGTTCAAAAATTGGTGAAAATGATTTGATCATATCTTGACAACCACACATGGGATTTGGGAGTTCTTGGACTTTTTGAAAATGGGAGAACAAGATCTTCAACTTTCATGTTGGGCAAAAATTCATTTGGAGCTTGTATCATGATGTAAGTTTAAGATCAAGAAGTTTCCATTTTTGGCAGTTGAAATTACAGGTCCACTTGCTATTTCTGGAAAATTTTCTGATTTGCTTCAAATTCTTCCATGATGTTGATTCCCATGACATATGAGACCTATTAGGACATGAATAAGCTCCTTCAAACCATTTCCATCCATCAAAACCACAGAAATCAACCACAGTTGACCAGCTTTGACTTTCTAGGGTTTTGGACTTGACTGTGCACTTCTGATGAGTTCCAAACCCTAATTTCTTGAGACTTTGGCTTCAAATGATGTCCCAAGACACATGAACTCTTGATTATTGACCCTGGTGCCCAAATTCCACAAGAATGGCCACCATCCACTGCTTTGACTGATTGTTGACTGTTTAGGGTTTTTGCCTGGCTGTGCATTGACTGCTGACCTCTGAGGCTTCAACCCTTGACTTGAACACTTCAAAAAGACCTCCAAGACGTGTGAGCTTGTTGGACAAACCCTAGGGCTTTGATTCCTTGAGAAACAACCTTGCTTGATTGATGGACTGATCTCCTGATCAGTTTGACCTAATTCTGATTGACTTGCACTTGAGGCAACTGGGAACAATGCAAATGCTATGCAATGTATCATGATATGCTATGACCTAATATGAGATAGTATGTATAATGATAGGTGCAAATTTGAGGTGCTACAGATCTCTCCGGGCAACCTTTTGCTTTTTCAACCCTTTTGTGTGCGTTTAGAGTCTGACGTAAGTCCAGCAATTGGCAGTCGGTTTCCTGTGTGTGTTTGTTGGTTTGGAGTCTGACGTAAGTCTAGCGATTGGAAGTTGGTTTCCTGTGTCTTGTTTGCTTGTGGGAGTCTGACGTAAGTCCAGCGATTGGCAGTCGATTTCCTGTGTGGTTTTGTTTGGTGTGCGTTAGCCGAGCTACGGGTGCTCTAATTCTTCTTTAGTCCGAGAAGATACGTATGCATAGGATGCGACATCCTAGCGAGCACGTTTCCCCTGTCCCGAACTACGTCGACTCTGATGTCTGTGCCTGACAGACTACGTAGGCCCAGGATGCGATATCCTGCCGAGTTAGTTTCTTTTGTTTTCTTGTGTCTCCTTCCAGCCTAGTGCAGTTTGTGTTCAGTTTTTAGCAACCTTATCCTTTCTTTTGTGCGTGGATCCCGTCGAGTACGACGGAATTGTAGGGGTGCTAATACCTTCCCTTCGCATAACCGACTCCCGATCCCATCTCTCTTTGGTCGCGAGACCATTCCTTTCCAGGTTTACTTCGAGCGTTTCCTTTCCCTCTTTTGGGATAAATAACGCACGGTGGCGGCTCTGTTGTTTTGTTTTCCCGCCGGTTTTTCGCATAATGCGACAGCTGGAGACTCTGTTGGGGACAATAGAGAAGTCGACCTCTTGCTGGTCCATCTTCCCTAAGCGAGTCTCTCCTAGCGCTCTCTAGGTTAGGGTTTGGTTGCTTTTGCTGTTTCATTTATTGCATTCATTTATTTATTGTTTGCATTTATGTTTGCATTCATTCATATTCATCTATTCATCTGGCTGTGCTGTGTTGCCTCTCTGTTGGGGGTGGGAGTTACTCGAGGTAAAAGGCCCAATACCCAGGCTATGAGTGAAATCTAGGACACCTAGGAATATAGTGATTCATGGGAAGCGGGTGGTATTGCGCCACTTAGCGGAACATTGATATCGCGAGCAGTTCAGACTCTGATGGGGTATCGTCGTTACATACTTCAGGTGTGTATATGATGGTATTCTATGAAAGGGTTATTTATGCTGCGTTTCTCTCGACCTTACCCTGGCCTAGATGACACCCGTGAGTGGGGAGGGAATGATCATTATTACAGGTACAGTTGGTGACTTGTCGGTGACTTGTTGGTGACTTGTGGTCCTGTTGGTGATTTGTTCTTCAGATTGGGTTGTCTCAGATGACTTTGGGTTTCAGATGAATTGTGGTTCCGAGTTCAAGCCGAAGCTTTGATCCTGTGTTCCGAGATGCACAGCCAGCCAGTCTTGTCTGCATCATTTGCATCATAGCATGTTTATTTTCAAAAAGATACGCAAAAAATGAAAGAAAAAGGAAAAGAAAAGAAAGCTAATCCCTGCATGCATATCATTTCTCAGGTTCATTCCGGAGTCTGTTCACCGATAGAGATGGCAACCGTCCCAGATTTGAAGCGGAAGACTTGTTCCTACAGCTTTCACCGTGAGCCTTTGACATCTCTGATAGAGTTGAGCAACCTTGTGACCAGTGGTAATCAGAAGGGGTTTGTCGATCAGTATGGGGATATTCTGACACTGTTGAAGATGGTAGTTGATCCAGTGTCGTTGCAGACTCTTCTACAGTTCTACGACCCAGAGCTTCGTTGTTTCACCTTTCAGGATTATCAGTTGGCGCCTACTCTCGAGGAGTACTCCATTCTGTTGAATGTTCCGATCCAGTATCAGGTTCCTTTCTTGGACGTGCCTAAGGAGGTTGATTTCAGAGTTGTTGCCAGAGCTCTCCATTTGGGTATCAAGGAAGTCAGTGATAATTGGAAGTCCAGTGGGGATGTTGTGGGATTGCCTTTGAAGTTTCTGTTGAGGGTAGCTAGAGAAGAAGCAGAGAAGGGGAATTGGGAAGCTTTTCATGCTCAGTTGGCCATCATGATCTATGGGATTGTTTTGTTTCCGAGTATGCCTAACTTTGTGGACTATGCAGCAGACATTATCTTCCTTGGAGGAAACCTGGTTCCTACTCTGTTAGCTGACACTTACTGTGCTTTCCACAGTAGGCATGGTAAGGGTGGAGCTATCAGATGTTGTCTCCCACTTTTGCTCAGATGGTTCTTATCTCTCCTGCCAGTCAGTGGACCTTTTGTGGATGCCCAGAGCACTCATAAGTGGACTCAGAGGCTTATGTCTCTTACCTCATATGATATCAGGTGGCAGTCTTATCGGATGGATGTGCGGGATGTTATTATGAGTTGTGGAGCGTTTTGGAATGTGCCACTTGTAGGGACTAAGGGTTGCATCAATTACAACCCAGTTCTTTCTCTTCGCCAGTTGGGGTTCGTGATGAGTGGAAGACCACTTGAAGCTGAGATAGCTGAGAGTGTGTATTTTGAGAAGCGGAGTGACCCTGTTAGCTTGGAGCGAGTAGGGAGAGCTTGGAAGTCTATTGGTGTCAAGGATGGAGCTGTCTTAGGGAAGAAGTTTGCCATTGCTATGCCTGACTACACTGAGTGGGTCAAGAAGAGAGTGGAAACTTTGCTGTTGCCCTATGATAGGATGAAGCCTTTGCAAGTGCAACAACCTTTGATCCTTGCTGAGAGTGTACCTGCTGAGCAGTACAAACAAGCCCTGATGGAGAATCGCAGGTTGAAGGAGAAAGAGCAAGATGCCCAGATGGAGTTGTACCAAGCCAAAGCTGATAGGTTGAACATGGCTCATCAACTGAGAGACATCCAGAGTGTAGATGTTAGGGGAGTAAGGAGCAAGAAGAGATCTTATGAAGAGATGGAGAGCTTGTTGAATACAGAACACCGTGAGTGTTTGAGGTTGCAGAAAGCAGAAGCCAGCTACCAGAAGAAGATAAGGGACTTGGAGAAGCAACTCAGAGACAAAGATATCCAATTGAAGAAGGAAGTTGACCAGAGACATGCATCGGAGAACCAACTTGGAGCAGAAGTTGTAGAGCTCAGAAGACAGTTGAAGGAGAAGATCACTCCCTTGCCAGAATGTTCAGAGTGTGACCTGTTGATAGACCAGTGTCAGTACTTGAAGACTCTCATTCCTGGAAGTCGTTTGTCTTAGCTTGTATTTCTGATGCTTATGTTGAGAATCACCTCCAGGCTTATTGGATGGGATTCGTTGTTGTACTTCGATTCTGTTGGATCTTTGCTGACTTTGTTGTATGATCCTTTGTTGCTCATTATCTATAGATGAGATTGTTGGTCTCACTTTGTACTCATTACTCTTGTGTATGGCGTTTCTGTGCTTCTGTGTTGTTTTTGCTGCAGGTTGCCATCTTTTGAAGATGAATCAGGCTCTTTGAATGCCTGAGAAATGAACATATCATGTGCATCATATGCATTAGCATCATACTCATATCATTTTGCATAACAGGTGTTCTAGTTCGTGACTTCTCACTCTGGTTCCTGTGTCAGGCAGGATAGCTGATCAGAGACTGCACCGTTATTCAACCAGACTCAATCGACAGAGAAGTATGGATCAAGTTCAGACGGAGTTGGCTGAGATGAGGGCAAACATGGCCCAGTTTATGACGATGATGCAAGGGGTTGCGCAAGGTCAAGAGGAACTTTGAGCCCTAGTTCAGAGACAGGAGACCGTGATTCCGCAGTCCAACCGTGCGTCACCAGTGGGTGTACCTGTTCACGAGAATGTTAATGTTGTTGCTCCCGCCAATGACTACGCTGTGGGTGATGAGTTAAGGGGGATCAGAATCAACGGACAGCCTCTTGCTGCAGAGACTGTCAATGCCAGAGCTACCCGGCCTCCTGTTCGTCATCCTGCTCCGATTGTTGATAGACAAGAGGACATGTTCACTTTGCTTAGTGAAGATGAGGAGGTTGCTGGAAGAGTTGAGGATAGGGATCGGAAAGTTGATGCCCTTGCTGAGAAAATAAGAGCCATGGAATGTCATAATTCCCTGGGTTTTGATGTGACCAATATGGGCCTGGTGGAGGGGTTGAGGATTCCCTACAAATTCAAGGCACCCTCGTTCGATAAAAACAACGGTACTTCTTGCCCTCGCACCCATGTGCAGGCGTATTATCGGAAAATCTTTGCTTACACCGATGATGAGAAAATGTGGATGTATTTCTTCCAGGATAGCTTATCTGGGGCTTCCTTGGATTGGTACATGGAACTTAAGAGAGATTCTATCCGATGCTGGAGAGACCTGGGTGAAGCCTTCTTGAGGCAGTACAAACACAACATGGACATGTCGCCTAGCCGGACTCAGTTGCAGAGTCTTTCTCAGAAATCCGGAGAAAGCTTCTAGGAGTACGCCCAGAGGTGGCGTGAGTTGGCTGCTAGAGTACAACCCCCTATGCTGGAGAGGGAGTTAACTGATATGTTCATTGGCACTTTACAAGGTGTTTTTATGGACCGAATGGGGAGCTGCCCATTCGGTAGTTTTTTAGATGTGGTGATTTGCGGAGAGAGGACAGAGAGTTTGATCAAAGCTTGTAAAATTCAAGATATGGGTTCCTCGTCGTCCACGAAACCGTTTGCTGGGGCACCTCGTCGGAGAGAGGGTGAAACTAGTGCTGTGCAACATGGTAGAAGAGTTGTAAACAGAAATCAATATCGCCAGGTTGCTGCTGTGACCATTCCAGCACCTCAACCTCGTCAGCAACAGCAACAATAGAGAGTTCAACAACAACCGCAACAACAACAACAACAACAACGTCAGTATCAACCAAGGCAAAGGATGCCTGATCGACGTTTTGACCCATTGCCAATGACCTACGCTGAGTTGCTACCTGAGTTGCTCAGATTGGGATTTGTGGAGTTGAGGACCATGGCACCGTTGACAAAAATACCACCTGGGTATGATGCCAACGTGCATTGTGATTTCCATTCTGGTGCACCGGGGCACCACATTGAGAACTGCAGGGCTTTTCATCATAAAGTCCAGGACCTAATTGACGCTAAAACTATCAATTTTGCTCCTGGGCCGAATGTTGTAAATAACCCTATGCCTCCGCATGGTGCACACCGAGTGACCAGTATCAAAGGGGAGGAAGCTGAAGATCTGGTGGTCAGTGTTGATGATGTTCAGACCTCTTTGTTGGTTGTAAAGGGCCGTTTGTTGAATGGCGGTGTATTCCCGGGCTGTTGTGAGGGTTGTGCTGATTGTGCTGAATCCGAGAACGGTTGTAATCAGTTGAGGGCTGATATCCAGGGTTTGATGGATGATGGCTGTTTGCAATTCAGTCGGGCTGTCAGAGAACGTGGGATGGTGTCAACCGTCACTATCTACTTGAAACCGTCTGAGGGACGTGGCCAGAGGGTTGTTAGTGTGCCTGTAGCTAGTGGTACTCCTGTTACCATTTCTGCTCCTGTAACCGCCAGTACTCCAACTACAATCCTTGCTCCGGGCAGAAGGGCTGTTGATAGTAGGGCTGTACCGTGGAAATATGACAACACTTATCGCAGCAACCGAAGGGCTGAGAGTCAGGTCAGGCCAGTGAATCAAGCGCCTGTGACTATTGGTGTGCCCAGTAAAGCTCCTGTGGTTGTGAGTCCAGTTGTGGACAATGTTGGAGGACCAGGAGGTTTTACTAGAAGTGGACGTCTGTTTGCTCCGCAACCGTTAAGAGACAACAATGCCGAGGCACTCGCCAAGGCTAAAGGCAAACAGGCAGTGGTTGATGAGGAACCAACTCAGAAGGAGGTGCCTGAGGGTTCGTTCGAGAAAGATGTGGAGGAGTTCATGAAGATAATAAAGAGAAGTGACTACAAGATTGTAGATCAACTAAATCAGACTCCGTCCAAAATTTCAATACTCTCATTGCTCCTGTGCTCTGAGGCACACCGTAATGCCCTGTTGAAGATGCTGAATATGGCTTACGTGCCTCAGGAGATATCTGTCAACCAGCTGGAGGGGGTGATTGCCAACGTGAGCACCAGTCATGGTTTGGGGTTCACTGACTTGGACTTAACGCCTGAGGGACGTAATCATAACAAGGCCTTGCATATCACTATGGAATGCAAGGGGGCTGTTTTGTCTCATGTATTGGTGGACACGGGTTCGTCGTTGAACGTGTTGCCTAAAAAGATCTTGAAAAAGATTGATGTTGAATGGGTTGTGCTCACTCCGAGTGACCTGATTGTACGTGCCTTTGACGGATCCAAACGTTCTGTTTTTGGTGAAGTCACCTTGCTGGTGAAGATAGGTCCGGAGGTTTTCGACATCATCTTCTATGTGATGGACATTCAGCCCGCGTACAATTGTTTATTGGGGCGTCCATGGATTCATGCAGCTGGGGCAGTTTCGTTGACTCTCCACCAGAAGTTGAAATATGTCTGGAACGGTCAGATTGTGACCGTGTGCAGTGAAGAAGATATTCTGGTGAGTCACCTATCCTCTTTCAAGTATGTAGAGGTGGATGGCGAGATCCACAAAACTTTATTCCAGGCATTCGAGACTGTTGCTCTTGAGAGGGCGGCTTTTGCTGAGCAGAAGAAGCCAAGTGCCTCAATTGCATCGTACAAGCAGGCCAAGGAAGTTGTTGACTCTGGCAGAGTTGAAGGCTGGGGCAAGATGGTGGATTTGCCTATCAAAGAGGACAAGTTTGTAATTGGCTATCAACCTCTGCAGGCGGAGCAGGGTATGCAGACAGGTCCGAGTACCTTTACCAGCGCTGGGCTGATGAATCACGGTGACGTCTTTGCGGTCGGTAGAGAAGACAGTGACAGTGATTGTGATCTCGACAACTGGGTTCGCCCGTGTGCGCCAGGGGAGTCGGTCAACAACTGGACAACAAAAGATATGGTCCAAGTTACTCTTCAAACAGAGTAATTTTCTTTTGTTTTTCATTCTGCACAAAACCCTACGTTCTGCCCAAGGCGTAGTGGTTCATTGTAGGGCCTCATCATGTTTTCAATGATTATCATTAATAAAGGACGTTTTGCAAACAATTTTGTGATCCCTGTCTTTCTATTTTTGTTTTCATTTTTAAAAAAAAATAAAAATGGCAATGTTTTTGTTTTTGTGACTTTCTTGAACTCTTTTTTCTAAAACAAAGCATTAAACATGCAGAAGTGATCTCACGGAATCCACTATGAACAGTTCTATTATGGCTCAGTATGATTTCAATAATCCCATCTACCAAGCTGAAGAGGAGAGTGAGGAAGACTGTGAACTCCCTAAAGAATTGGCCAGATTGTTGAAGCAAGAGGAAAGGGTCATCCAACCTCATCAGGAGGAGTTGGAGATTATTAATCTTGGTACTGAGGACGCCAGAAGAGATATTAAGATCGGGGCTGCTTTGAAAGAAGATGTCAAGAGCAGGTTGATTGAGATGCTGAGAGAGTATGTGGAAATATTCGCCTGGTCTTATCAAGATATGCCTGGGTTGGATACCGATATTGTGGTGCATAGACTACCTCTCAGAGAAGATTGTCCTTCAGTCAAGCAGAAACTTCGGAGAACGAGTCCTGATATGGCTGTTAAGATCAAGGAAGAGGTTCAGAAGCAGTTTGATGCGGGTTTCTTGTCAGTGACTACCTATCCCCCGTGGGTGGCCAACATCGTTCCTGTGCCGAAGAAGGATGGCAAAGTCAGAATGTGTGTTGATTACCGGGATTTGAATAGAGCGAGTCCGAAAGATGATTTCCCATTACCTCACATTGATGAATTGGTTGATAACACGGCTCAATCCTCGGTTTTCTCTTTCATGGATGGTTTTTCTGGATATAATCAGATTAAGATGGCGCCAGAAGACATGGAAAAGACGACATTCATTACGCCTTGGGGCACGTTTTGCTATAAGGTGATGCCATTTGGGCTGAAGAATGTCGGTGCTACCTATCAGAGGGCTATGACGACTCTCTTTCATGACATGATGCATAAAGAGATTGAAGTGTACGTGGATGATATGATTGTGAAGTCGCAGACAGAAGAGGAGCACTTGGTTAATTTGCAGAAGTTGTTTGACCGGCTGAGAAAGTTCAAACTGAGGCTGAATCCGAACAAGTGTACGTTTGGTGTGAGATCCGGGAAGCTGTTAGGCTTCATTGTCAGTGAGAAAGGGATTGAGGTTGATCCAGCAAAAGTCAAAGCTATTCAAGAAATGCCTGAACCGAAAACGGAGAAGCAGGTTCGTGGGTTTTTAGGGAGATTGAATTACATTACAAGGTTTGTATCTCACCTAACTGCCACGTGTGAACCGATATTCAAATTGCTAAGAAAAAATCAAGCAATCAGGTGGAAATGATGATTGTCAGAAAGCTTTTGACAAGATAAAAGAGTATTTACAGAAACCTCCAATCCTGATACCTCCAGTTCCTGGGAGACCGCTGATAATGTACCTATCAATGACTGAGAACTCGATGGGGTGTGTATTGGGACAGCATGACGAGTCTGGTCGAAAAGAGCATGCCATATACTACCTTAGCAAAAAGTTTACCGACTGTGAAATCAAATATTCACATCTTGAGAAAACTTGTTGTGCTTTGGCCTGGGTTGCTCGCTGATTGAGGCAGTATATGTTGAACCATACTACCTTATTGATTTCTAAGATGGATCCAGTGAAGTACATCTTAGAGAAGCCGGCTCTCACCGGACGTGTTGCCCGTTGGCAGATGATTTTAACAAAATATGATATCCAGTACACGTCACAGAAGGCTATCAAAGGTAGTATTCTGTCAGACTACCTCGCCGAGCAACCGATTGATGATTATCAGCCGATGATGTTTGAATTCCTTGATGAAGACATCATGTATCTTAAGATGAAAGATTGTGAAGAGCCTCTTGTCGAGGAAGGACCGGATCCTGATGACAAGTGGACGATGATGTTTGATGGGGCTGTGAATGTGAATGGCAACGGTGTTGGTGCAGTGCTTATCAATCCTAAAGGGGCCCATATACCTTTTTCTGCCAGATTGACTTTTGACGTCACCAACAATGAGGCTGAGTATGAGGCTTGTATCATGGGGATAGAAGAAGCCATTGATCTGAGGATCAAAACTCTTGACATATATGGAGATTCTGCTCTAGTGATTAACCAGGTCAATGGAGATTGGAATATGAATCAGCCACATTTGATTCCTTACAGAGATTACACCAGAAGAATACTGACGTTCTTCAAGAAGGTGAAGTTGTATTATGTCCCCCGGGATGAGAATCAGATGGCTGATGCCTTGGCTACTTTGTCTTCTATGATCAAAGTTCACTGGTGGAATCATGTGCCACATGTTGCGGTGAATCGACTCGAGAGGCCTGCGTATGTGTTTACGGCCGAGTCTATTGTTGATGAGAAACCGTGGTACTATGATATTAAGAATTTTCTCAAGAGTCAAGAGTATCCTGAAGGTGCGTCGAAAAATGATAAGAAAACCCTGAGAAGGCTAGCTGGAAGCTTTTATTTGAATCAGGATGATGTGTTGTACAAGAGAAACTTCGACATAGTCTTGCTCAGATGCGTGGATAGACACGAAGCAGACATGTTGATGCAGGAAGTGCATGAGGGTTCGTTTGGTACCCATGCTGGTGGTCATGCAATGTCGAAGAAATTATTGAGAGCCGGTTATTACTGGATGACTATGGAATCCGATTGTTTCAAGTACGCTCGAAAGTGCCATAAATGTCAAATCTATGCTGATAAGGTGCATGTACCACCAAGCCCTCTGAATGTCATGAATTCGCCTTGGCCGTTTGCCATGTGGGGCATTGATATGATTGGGAAGATTGAGCCTACTGCTTCGAATGGACATCGCTTCATCCTGGTTGCGATTGACTACTTCACCAAATGGGTGGAAGCAGCTTCCTATGCTAATGTTACCAAACAAGTGGTTGCCCGGTTCATTAAGAGAGAAATCATCTGTCGTTATGGGGTTCCCGAGAGAATCATCATTGATAATGGTTCGAATCTCAATAACAAAATGATGAAAGAGCTTTGTAAAGAATTCAAGATTGAACATCACAATTCTTCTCCTTACAGACCGAAGATGAATGGTGTTGTAGAGGCGGCAAACAAGAATATCAAGAAGATTGTGCAGAAGATGGTCGTGACGTACAAGGATTGGCATGAGATGCTGCCTTTCGCTTTACATGGGTATCGTACCTCAGTACGTACGTCGACCGGGGAAACCCCTTACTCCCTTGTGTATGGTATGGAAGTTGTCCTACCTGTTGAAGTGGTGATTCCTTCTCTGAGGGTCTTGTTGGATGTCAAGCTTGATGAAGCCGAATGGATTCGAACAAGGTTTAACGAGTTGAGCCTTATCGAAGAGAGACGGCTAGCAGCTGTGTGCCATGGGCAGTTGTATCAGAGAAGGATGAAGAGAGCCTTCGATCAGAAAGTGCGTCCTCGAAGCTATCAGACTGGTGATCTAGTTTTGAAGAGGATCCTTCCTCCCGGTACAGATAACAGGGGCAAGTGGACTCCTAATTACGAAGGTCCATATGTTGTGAAGAAGGTTTTCTCCGATGGAGCCTTGATGCTTACAACTATGGATGGTGAAGATTTTCCGTCCCCTATTAACTCAGATGTAGTCAAAAAATACTTCGCGTAAATTGACCCGCTAGACAAAAAGAATAAAAGAGTCCAGGCAAAAAAGGGCATCCCGGCGAACCAAAAAAAACAGAAAGAAAGGTTCGAGCAAAAGTTAGGGATAAAAAATGAAAAGAATTTGTACACCCGGTAAGTCGAAAACCCGCAAGGGCGGCTTAGGCAAAAATGGGTATCCCGGTGGATTGAAAACCCGAAAGGGCGATGCAGGCAAAAGAGGGATTAAAGCGAAGACTACAGTCTGAGATATCTGTACTTCATCGTGCTTCAGCGTCTGCCATCTCGGAAGATGTGATCGGTCCAATCATTCTTCTCAGAAAGCAAGGAAGTTGGGAGGAAAGCTGATGATCTATGAGTTATAACAGAATTGGGAAATAGTGGATGCCGTGTTCACATTGCCATTAGGATAGATTTTTTCCTTTTGTGCGCAATTACCTCTTTCTAGGAATTGCTTCCCGATGTATTCGCCTTTTCAGGCCCATTTTCAATCAATAAAAGTCGTTATTCAGATAAATTGCTCTCCTGTTTTTATTTTACTGTTTTGTTTGCAAAAACGTCCGAATTTTTGATAAATATTGCATATAAAAACATGAAGGCTAAAAAATAACGTGCAGAAAGATAAAACATTTGAAAATCATTTTGAATGTTAAGGACACTTGAGCGTATCTTGTCCATGTAATCCCTTGGGGCATGTTTGTTGTGCTGTTTTGCAGGTTATCACCTTGTTGATTTTCCTGGCTGAAGTAGATAGGCCACGGTTGATTCCTCAGCAGTGTGAGAGATTGGGGATGTTCCCCAGCAGATAAAGTAAGGTTGAGACTTGTCTCTCCAGCATTTGCCGAGATCATGAGCAGATATTTCCCCAGTTGAGTTCCCAGCTGAGTTTGAAGATGGGTTATCCCCACTGAGTTGGAAGGATGTTGTATCCCCAGCGGAGGTCAGTGGAGTGGTTTTATTCCCTAGCAGTCTGGTTTGAAGTACTGCTAAGTCCCTAGCATGGTTGTGAATGCTTATCCCCGGCAGGGTCGTGGATGTCTATCTCCAGCGTGGTCTGGTATATCACTTTCCCCATCAGAGTTATGCTCTTCCTCAGCAGAATGGTGAATGTTGTCCTCGTCAGGGTCGTGAAGTTCTTTCCCCAAGCAGATCTCTCGAGTAGAGGTTTGTGTTGATGGTTTTCCCCAGCAGGTTCCCCGAGTGGATCAGGGTCGAAAAATTATCTCCATCAGAGTTTATCCTACCTGTGGGTAGCTCTCCCCAGTGAAGTCGCCTTGTTGATTCCCCATCGAATTCGCATTGATTGTTTCCTAAGCGGAGTCCCCGAGTGGATTGGGATCCTTTCCCCCCGCAGAGTATTCCTCAGACAGAGTCTCCCCACAGAGTCGGAGTATCTGATCAGTGTTGGCTCCCCAGCGGAGTTCATCATTTTGCACTTAGCATGTAGTGATCATTGCATCCTCAAACGCGTAGCATTTCCATTCGATATGGAGCATTACGCCATAGAAAAATTCAAACATATGCGTTCATGTGTTGAAACCAATCAAGACCATATCCCCGGCAGAGGCGGATCTTTATTCAACATCTGCACAACACATTTGCTACAGTTGCTCCTGACAGCATGCAGGATTGAGATCCCCCAGAGAGGTTTATTTCCTCATCCGTTGGTGAAAGGAAAGTTTGATTCTCCCCAGTGAGATCCCCAGCAAGTGTTTAGCCTTGCCTTGACATATGTAGATGTCATCTTGTGATACTGGTAAGTGTCATGTCATCACCCGCGTGTGTTTTTCTTTGGTGTCGGTAAACACCATTCTTTCGGTGTCGGTAAACATCGAGTCCTACCCAGTCATCGGTAAATGTCTGGTCTTCTTTGGTGTCGGTAAACACCATTCTTTCGGTGGCGGTAAACATCGAGTCTACCCAGTCATCGGTAAATGTCTGGTCTTCTTTGGTGTCGGTAAACACCATTATTTCGGTATCGGTAAACATCGAGTCCTACCCAGTCATCGGTAAATGTCTGGTTTTCTTTTGATATCGGTAAACATCATCTTTCGATGTTCGTAATACCCTTATTTCTCCCCAGTAAGAGTCACCTCTCCGTTGGTGTCGATAAACGATGAGTTTTTTCTATTCGTCCGTGGACGTCTAGTTGAATCTTCCCCAAGCAGTAGTCACCTCTCCGTTGGTGTCGATAAACGATGAGTTTTTCCTATTCGTCCGTTGACGTATAGTTGCATGTTCCCCACAGTCATCGGTAAATGTCTGATGATTCCCCAAAGAGTCACCTCTCCGTTGGTGTCGATAAACATTGAGTTTTTCCTATTCGTCCGTTGACGTATAGTGATATCTTTCCCCTCAGAGTCACCTCTCTGTTGGTGTCGATAAACGATGAGTTTTTTCCGATCGTCCGTTGACGGTTGGTTGTGTTCACTTTTCCCCAGTAGACTCACCTCTCCGTTGGTGTCGATAAACGTTGAGTTTTTGCCTAGTCGTCCGTTTGGGTTTTTGCCTAGTCGTCCGTTGAGGTCTGGTTGTATATCCTATTCCCCAGTCATCGGTAAATGTCTGGTCGTCCTTTGTTTGGTGTCTGTAAACATCATCTTTTGATGTCGGTAAACGTCGAGTCTTATCCCAGTCATAGGTCAATGTCTGGTAATTTCCCAGCCAGAGATTCCTAGTAGAGTCGTCGATAAACGTCCTATTTGGTTTCCGGTTGCAGGATTGTATCCCTTCCCTAGTGAAGTGTTCACCTCTCCGTTGGTGTCGATAAACGTCGAGCTTCTCCCTTTCGTCTGTTGACGTCGGGTCGAGTCTTCCCAGTCATTCGTTAATGTCTGGTCACCTCTCAGTTGGTGTCGATAAACGTCGAGCTTCTCCCATTCGTCCGTTGACGTCTGGTCGAGTCTTTCCCAGTCATTCGTTAATGTCTGGTCACCTCTCCGTTGGTGTCGGTAAATGTTGAGTTTTTCCCTTTCGTCCGTTGACGTTTGGTTGTACCTTTTCTTTGATAAAAATCAAAATCCCCAGGAGTCGTCGGTAAACGTCTTGTCTGGTTACTTGGCTTTTCCTTGTATTATCCCCTGTGGAGTGCAAATATCATAAGTCATCCCCCGCAGTGTGCAAATTTCTATGGTTCTTTGGTATTCAATCCCTGTTTACCCTGAAGGTCTGACAGCCGTTGCTCTCATCCGTTCGGGTTCCCAGTTGATTGAATAGGGGCAGCTGTAGCACCTGAAATTTGCACCTCCCATTTTGTATATACATTTTCATTTTAGGTCATTAACATTTTCATAAGTCATTGCATAGTTCATCAGTCATCAGTCAAGATTGGTCAGGAGATGATCAGGAGATCCAGTTATGCAAGCAAGCAAGTGCATTTTCCATGGAAGCAAAGCCCCTGGGTTGGTTCAATGAGTTCATGTGACCTAGGGATCATTTTGAAGTGGTTTGGCCAAAGGTTGGATGTCCAAAGCTCATCAGTCAATGATCAATTCATCTGAAACCCTAGAAAATCAACCAAAGTCAACTGTCAATTCAACCATGGATTTGAAGGTGGGAGATGCTTAGAGAGGCCTCATTCATGTCCATACAAGTCTCATTTGACATTTCAAACATCAACAATGAAGAATTTGAGGTCAGATCAAAACTTTCCAAAAATAGTAAGTGACCTGTAATTTGAAATTGCCAAAAATGGAAAGGTTTTCTCCTCAAGATTACATCATCAAGAAAGCTTCAAATGAAATTTTGTCCAACATGAAAGTTGAAGATCTTGTTCTCCCATTTCCAAAAAGTCCAAGATCATGAATTTCGCATGTGTGGTTGAAGAGATATGGATCAATCATGGCCAAGTGAACATGGAACTTCAAACATGCATAACTTTCAAACCATAAGGCCAAATGGAGTGGTTCTTTTTGGTACATTCATGTCTTGACACATACTATCCAAATCATGCATCACATGCCATGCATTTCCATCACATAATTATTTGAAATTTCACCTAAATTTTGGAGGGAAAATTCAAATTTGAAAATGAAGCATTGTTTTCACATTCTACCACTTGCTTTGGCTTCTAGGCAACATTTCAAGTAAATTCCAAGGCATTTTCGTGCATTGTTCCATTGAACTTTCATGCATAAGGTGAATTATCCAAATTTGCATCCACACTCTCATTTCCTTAATCCAATTACCAAATGGCCTAGGCATGATTAAGGGATGATTAACACATCATATATATAGTAAATCATAATTGTTTTTCTGCTAACAACATCACTTTTTCAGATCTAGATCCATTTTCACAAATTCTTCTCTCAAACTTTTCATCAATTTTCTTCAAATACATTGCACTTTCCTTGATTCCTTCATCATCCATAAGCATTGTGGAGCATTATTGAAGCAAGATTCAGTGGAAGTCGTGCAATTGGAAGCTGTTTGGAACTTGAAGCTCATCCATGGCAGTTGAAAATTCTGGAAGGATCGTGTACATCTAAGCCTCAAGCATTCATCTATTCATCCATACAAACACTTTGGAGAATCTGTTTGTGCATTTCATGGCCTGAATCAAGCTGTTCCACTTCTGCATCTTCATCAAGGTCAGAAATCGATTTCCTTAATTCATGAAATTGTTATGTGCTTGTTGTAGATCGTGCATTGCTGATTAATCTGAGCTTTGTTTCACAAAATTCCATGTAGAATTGAAGTAGATATAGTGATTTAAAGATTGACGTGTGAAACTTCATTTGATCGATTTGCTTGATATATGTTGATTCATGTTAAGCCATGCTTGGATTAGTGATGTATGAGGAAAGATGAACATATTGATGTGCTTGTTTCTAATTTCTGTGCACATTTGTTCTTGAGCTTGTACTGTGCGTGATGAACATGATGAATTTGGTGAAGAACATTGCCCAGGCCGAGTTTTGATCCGTTCCAATGTGTTTTCTATGCGCTGCATGTGTTTTTGTGATACTGAACATGTACTGGTCCAAGTGGCATATGCGTGGCAAATTGATTGGATAATATTGATTAGCTTGGCCACGTCCGTTTAGTGAAACGGTGCGTTTCACTATGAAGCGCGCCTCATTTCAAATAATGACTCCCTTCGATTCCTGGCTCATGACAAGTTCAATTGCATTTCATATTATTTCATTTTCCTCATCCATTCATGTACATGCTCCTTCATGTTTTTTTTTATTTTTTCTTCTACTTCATATATAAAATCATAATTAAATGAATATTGATCCAAATAATGTGGGAATTTTTGCATCATGCTCCTTATTGTTTCTAGTTTTTTATGAACATTTTTCCAGAAATTTTACATGGCTGGAAATTAATTGGTGCTAGGGATTGTGAACATACATGTTTTTTGTACCTTGCTTGCCAAATTTCTTGTGAAATGATGAGTTTTAATCCAATGCCTATGAAATTTTACATGCTTAAACTAGATTCTTGGCTGGACATTTTGGAGTTGAGTTTGAATTTTTATCATTTGTGGTTGCTAAGATATGATCATGTGAATGTAGGTGTGACAATGTGTGTCACACCTTTGCTTGCTCAATTTGGTTAATTTCTTTGCCATGCCAAATAACTTCCAAATGCTTTTATTTTTTGTGTGATGCTTGATATGGATGTTGGGATTGATCATGAATTTTCTTGGAAGTTTTGGTATCATTTCTGATTTGTTTGAGATTTTTCATTCTGGATGGTCATTTGTGCACTTTTGAATGGTCTTGAATTTCATGGGTTTGTGAAATGCTTGTGCTTTTTCATATGAATGTGAAATTTTGCACATTGTTTGTAGACATGTTGAAGTTTGTTTTGGCTTTGGTTTGAGGTTTTTACCATGTTTCATTTCTGTTTTATGCTTGTGCTAAGTTGATGTACCATTTGGTGTCACATTTGAGCTTGTTGTGATTGCCTTGCCTTATACAATTTGATTACCATGCCTAATCATGTCCAATTGCCCTAAATTTTTGTGTGATAATCATGTTGCATGTTCTGTTTAGCCATGATTTTTCTTGAGATTAATTGAATCATTTTGGAATTAATGTACATTTGTTCATTCTGTTGTCTCAATGTGCTTTCAACTTGCATACCTTGCCATGATTGGTTTGTGAAATGAATTTGGTGAATGATATTGATATGGAACCTTTTGGATTGTGTTCTTACTTGATTGAGGTTGATTCATGTTGAATTTCATGTTCTGTTTTGAATTATTTCTCCCTCTTTGACCCTAGGCCTTGTCCTAGTGGTTTGTGCTTATGTTTGAGCTTTGTTTTCAGGTTAAGAAGCACATGGCCATAATGGGATTGATTCACTTGCTTGAGTTGATTAATTGGTTTATATTGGTTAATCTTGAGTTGTTTTGTAGGTGGATTTTAGCTCATTTGAGTTGAGCTTGTGGCTTGCACCTTGTTGCATTGTTTGTTTGACTATGTCTGTTGACTGTTGATTATTGGTTGTCTGTTTGACTTTCTGAATTGTATACTGATTGAGTTGGATTTTTTCAGGTACATTAGTTGCTTAAGTTCACTTTGAATTTGCTTTTGCTTTGCTTGGTTGCTTAACCATTTGAGGTATAACTCCCTGACTTCATGTAGTCTGGAAGACCTGTCCTGTTACTTGGGCAGGCACCTGTCTGAAGCCCTCCTTAAGAGGCAATGCTTGTGTTTGTTTATCTTTGTGCCAAGCAGGAAAAGACCTCTATGAGGCAATTGGCAGATAAAAGAGATGTGCAATCCATCTCCTGCTATTCTGTTGAGTCATTCATCTTGCTCACACCATTGTGTTGATGCACTTTGAATCAAAACCCAAGATCTTTATTGAGTCAGTCACATGTGGAGAAGAGTTCCAACTTTCTGAACTCCCACACTTTCATTTGTCTGAAGCTCTCCCAAGCCAGGGATAAGAGTTGTGGGGTCTTACCCTCACTTCCCATTTCATCTGCTTCACCCTAACTCTCAATGTTAGGGTTAAGAGCTAACATCACCCGATTCCAGTTGGCTTGTGTTCCACAGCCAAACCGTGTATGAGCCCAATTGTGTGCATATAGTGTGTGTGCTTGCTTTGTGCTTTTGGCTGTTTGTGCTGTTTAAGATAGCTTGCTCCCTGTGCAAGTTAGATAGAAACCTTAACTTAGGGATCGTATGCATGATAACTTCTAGGCTCGAGTCTTAGTCTCCCTAGTAGTTTGTGTCTCCCTTTGTATCTGGTTAGGCTAGTCCTTTTTCCCTGCGTAGGGGAACTACGTCGCCCTGATCCTCATACCAGATGAGGTACGTAGGCAGGAGATGAGTTGATCTCTCCGGGCAACCTTTTGCTTTTTCAACCCTTTTGTGTGCGTTTAGAGTCTGACGTAAGTCCAGCAATTGGCAGTCGGTTTCCTGTGTGTGTTTGTTGGTTTGGAGTCTGACGTAAGTCTAGCGATTGGCAGTTGGTTTCCTGTGTCTTGTTTGCTTGTTGGAGTCTGACGTAAGTCCAGCGATTGGCAGTCGATTTCCTGTGTGGTTTTGTTTGGTGTGCGTTAGCCGAGCTACGGGTGCTCTAATTCTTCTTTAGTCCGAGAAGATACGTATGCATAGGATGCGACCTCTTGCTGGTCCATCTTCCCTAAGCGAGTCTCTCCTAGCGCTCTCTAGGTTAGGGTTTGGTTGCTTTTGCTGTTTCATTTATTGCATTCATTTATTTATTGTTTGCATTTATGTTTGCATTCATTCATATTCATCTATTCATCTGATTGTGCTGTGTTGCCTCTCTGTTGGGGGTGGGAGTTACTCGAGGTAAAAGGCCCAATACCCAGGCTATGAGTGAAATCTAGGACACCTAGGAATATAGTGATTCATGGGAAGCGGGTGGTATTGCGCCACTTAGCGGAACATTGATATCGCGAGCAGTTCAGACTCTGATGGGGTATCGTCGTTACATACTTCAGGTGTGTATATGATGGTATTCTATGAAAGGGTTATTTATGCTGCGTTTCTCTCGACCTTACCCTGGCCTAGATGACACCCGTGAGTGGGGAGGGAATGATCATTATTACAGGTACAGTTGGTGACTTGTCGGTGACTTGTTGGTGACTTGTGGTCCTGTTGGTGATTTGTTCTTCAGATTGGGTTATCTCAGATGACTTTGGGTTTCAGATGAATTGTGGTTCCGAGTTCAAGCCGAAGCTTTGATCCTGTGTTCCGAGATGCACAGCCAGCCAGTCTTGTCTGCATCATTTGCATCATAGCATGTTTATTTTCAAAAAGATACGCAAAAAAATGAAAGAAAAAGGAAAATAAAAGAAAGCTAATCCCTGCATGCATATCATTTCTCAGGTTCATTCCGGAGTCTGTTCACCGATAGAGATGGCAACCGTCCCAGATTTGAAGCGGAAGACTTGTTCCTACAGCTTTCACCGTGAGCCTTTGACATCTCTGATAGAGTTGAGCAACCTTGTGACCAGTGGTAATCAGAAGGGGTTTGTCGATCAGTATGGGGATATTCTGACACTGTTGAAGATGGTAGTTGATCCAGTGTCGTTGCAGACTCTTCTACAGTTCTACGACCCAGAGCTTCGTTGTTTCACCTTTCAGGATTATCAGTTGGCGCCTACTCTCGAGGAGTACTCCATTCTGTTGAATGTTCCGATCCAGTATCAGGTTCCTTTCTTGGACGTGCCTAAGGAGGTTGATTTCAGAGTTGTTGCCAGAGCTCTCCATTTGGGTATCAAGGAAGTCAGTGATAATTGGAAGTCCAGTGGGGATGTTGTGGGATTGCCTTTGAAGTTTCTGTTGAGGGTAGCTAGAGAAGAAGCAGAGAAGGGGAATTGGGAAGCTTTTCATGCTCAGTTGGCCATCATGATCTATGGGATTGTTTTGTTTCCGAGTATGCCTAACTTTGTGGACTATGCAGCAGACATTATCTTCCTTGGAGGAAACCCGGTTCCTACTCTGTTAGCTGAAACTTACTATGCTTTCCACAGTAGGCATGGTAAGGGTGGAGCTATCAGATGTTGTCTCCCACTTTTGCTCAGATGGTTCTTATCTCTCCTGCCAGTCAGTGGACCTTTTGTGGATGCCCAGAGCACTCATAAGTGGACTCAGAGGGTTATGTCTCTTACCTCATATGATATCAGGTGGCAGTCTTATCGGATGGATGTGCGGGATGTTATTATGAGTTGTGGAGCGTTTCGGAATGTGCCACTTGTAGGGACTAAGGGTTGCATCAATTACAACCCAGTTCTTTCTCTTCGCCAGTTGGGGTTCGTGATGAGTGGAAGACCACTTGAAGCTGAGATAGCTGAGAGTGTGTATTTTGAGAAGCGAAGTGACCCTGTTAGCTTGGAGCGAGTAGGGAGAGCTTGGAAGTCTATTGGTGTCAAGGATGGAGCTGTCTTAGGGAAGAAGTTTGCCATTGCTATGCCTGACTACACTGAGTGGGTCAAGAAGAGAGTGGAAACTTTGTTGTTGCCCTATGATAGGATGAAGCCTTTGCAAGTGCAACCACCTTTGATCCTTGCTGAGAGTGTACCTGCTGAGCAGTACAAACAAGCCCTGATGGAGAATCGCAGGTTGAAGGAGAAAGAGCAAGATGCCCAGATGGAGTTGTACCAAGCCAAAGCTGATAGGTTGAACATGGCTCATCAACTCAGAGACATCCAGAGTGTAGATGTTAGGGGAGTAAGGAGCAAGAAGAGATCTTATGAAGAGATGGAGAGCTTGTTGAATACAGAACCCCGTGAGTGTTTGAGGTTGCAGAGAGCAGAAGCCAGCTACCAGAAGAAGATAAGGGACTTGGAGAAGCAACTCAGAGACAAAGATATCCAGTTGAAGAAGGAAGTTGACCAGAGACATGCATCGGAGAACCAACTTGGAGCAGAAGTTGTAAAGCTCAGAAGACAGTTGAAGGAGAAGATCACTCCCTTGCCAGAATGTTCAGAGTGTGACCTGTTGATAGACCAGTGTCAGTACTTGAAGACTCTCATTCCTAGAAGTCGTTTGTCTTAGCTTGTATTTCTGATGCTTATGTTGAGAATCACCTCCAGGCTTGTTGGATGGGATTCGTTGTTGTACTTCGATTCTGTTGGATCTTTGCTGACTTTGTTGTATGATCCTTTGTTGCTCATTATCTATAGATGAGATTGTTGGTCTCACTTTGTACTCATTACTCTTGTGTATGGCGTTTCTGTGCTTCTGTGTTGTTTTTGCTGCAGGTTGCCATCTTTTGAAGATGAATCAGGCTCTTTGAATGCCTGAGAAATGAACATATCATGTGCATCATATGCATTAGCATCATACTCATATCATTTTGCATAACAGGTGTTCTAGTTCGTGACTTCTCACTCTGGTTCCTGTGTCAGGCAGGATAGCTGATCAGAGACTGCACCGTTATTCAACCAGACTCAATCGACAGAGAAGTATGGATCAAGTTCAGACGGAGTTGGCTGAGATGAGGGCAAACATGGCCCAGTTTATGACGATGATGCAAGGGGTTGCGCAAGGTCAAGAGGAACTTCGAGCTCTGGTTCAGAGATAGGAGACCGTGATTCCGCAGTCCAACTGTGCGTCACCAGTGGGTGTACCTGTTCACGAGAATGTTAATGCTGTTGCTCCCGCCAATGACTACGCTGTGGGTGATGAGTTAAGGGGGATCAGAATCAACGGACAACCTCTTGCTGCAGAGACTGTCAATGCCAGAGCTACCCGGGCTCCTGTTCGTCATCCTGCTTCGATTGTTGATAGACAAGAGGACATGTTCACTTTGCTTAGTGAAGATGAGGAGGTTGCTGGAAGAGTTGAGGATAGGGATCGGAAAGTTGATGCCCTTGCTGAGAAAATAAGAGCCATGGAATGTCATAATTCCCTGGGTTTTGATGTGACCAATATGGGCCTGGTGGAGGGGTTGAGGATTCCCTACAAATTCAAGGCACCCTCGTTCGATAAATACAACGGTACTTCTTGCCCTTGCACCCATGTGCAGGCGTATTATCGGAAAATCTCTACTTACACCGATGATGAGAAAATGTGGATGTATTTCTTCCAGGATAGCTTATCTGGGGCTTCCTTTGATTGGTACATGGAACTTAAGAGAGATTCTATCCGATGCTGGAGAGACTTGGGTGAAGCCTTCTTGAGGCAGTACAAACACAACATGGACATGGCGCCTAGCTGGACTCAGTTGCAGAGTCTTTGTCAGAAATCCGGAGAAAGCTTCAAGGAGTACGCCCAGAGGTGGCGTGAGTTGGCTGCTAGAGTACAACCCCCTATGCTGGAGAGGGAGTTAACTGATATGTTCATTGGCACTTTACAAGGTGTTTTTATGCACCGAATGGGGAGCTGCCCATTCGGTAGTTTTTTAGATGTGGTGATTTGCGGAGAGAGGACAGAGAGTTTGATCAAAGCTGGTAAAATTCAAGATATGGGTTCCTCGTCGTCCAAGAAACCGTTTGCTGGGGCACCTCGCCGGAGAGAGGGTGAAACCAGTGCTGTGCAACATGGTAGAAGAGTTGTAAACAGAAATCAATATCGCCAGGTTGCTGCTGTGACCATTCCAGCACCTCAACCTCGTCAGCAACAGCAACAACAGAGAGTTCAACAACAACCGCAACAACAACAACAACAGCTACGTCAGTATCAACCAAGGCAAAGGATGCCTGATCGACGTTTTGACCCATTGCCAATGACCTACGCTGAGTTGCTACCTGAGTTGCTCAGATTGGGATTTGTGGAGTTGAGGACCATGGCACCGTTGACAAAAATACCACCTGGGTATGATGCCAACGTGCGTTGTGATTTCATTTCTGGTGCACCGGGGCACCACATTGAGAACTGCAGGGCTTTTCATCATAAAGTCCAGGACCTAATTGACGCTAAAACTATCAATTTTGCTCCTGGGCCGAATGTTGTAAATAACCCTATGCCTCCGCATGGTGCACACCGAGTGAACAGTATCAAAGGGGAGGAAGCTGAAGATCTGGTGGTCAGTGTTGATGATGTTCAGACCTCTTTGTTGGTTGTAAAGGGCCGTTTGTTGAATGGCGGTGTATTCCCGGGCTGTTGTGAGGGTTGTGCTGATTGTGCTGAATCCGAGAACGGTTGTAATCAGTTGAGGGCTGATATCCAGGGTTTGATGGATGATGGTTGTTTGCAATTCAGTCGGGCTGTCAGAGAACGTGGGATGGTGTCAACCGTCACTATCTACTTCAAACCGTCGGAGGGACGTGGCCAGAGGGTTGTTAGTGTGCCTGCAGCTAGTGGTACTCCTGTTACCATTTCTGCTCCTGTAACCGCCAGTACTCCAACTACAATCCTTGCTCCGGGCAGAAGGGCTGTTGATAGTAGGGCTGTGCCGTGGAAATATGACAACGCTTATCGCAGCAACCGAAGGGCTGAGAGTCAGGTCAGGCCAGTGAATCAAGCACCTATGACTATTGGTGTGCCCAGTAAAGCTCTTGTGGTTGTGAGTCCAGTTGTGGACAATGTTGGAGGACCAGGAGGTTTTACTAGAAGTGGACATCTGTTTGCTCCGCAACCGTTAAGAGACAACAATGCCGAGGCACTCGCCAAGGCTAAAGGCAAACAGGCAGTGGTTGATGAGGAACCAGCTCAGAAGGAGGTGCCTGAGGGTTCGTTCGAGAAAGATGTGGAGGAGTTCATGAAGATAATAAAGAGAAGTGACTACAAGATTGTAAATCAACTAAATCAGACTCCGTCCAAAATTTCAATACTCTCATTGCTCCTGTGCTCTGAGGCACACCGTAATGCCCTGTTGAAGATGCTGAATATGGCTTATGTGCCTCAGGAGATATCTGTCAACCAGCTGGAGGGGGTGATTGCCAACGTGAGCACAAGTCATGGTTTGGGGTTCACTGACTTGGACTTAACGCCTGAGGGACGTAATCATAACAAGGCCTTGCATATCACTATGGAATGCAAGGGGGCTGTTTTGTCTCATGTATTGGTGGACACGGGTTCGTCGTTGAACGTGTTGCCTAAGAAGATCTTGAAAAAGATTGATGTTGAAGGGGTTGTGCTCACTCCGAGTGACCTGATTGTGCGTGCCTTTGACGGATCCAAACGTTCTGTTTTTGGTGAAGTCACCTTGCCGGTGAAGATAGGTCCGGAGGTTTTCGACATCATCTTCTATGTGATGGACATTCAGCCCGCGTACAGTTGTTTGTTGGGGCGTCCGTGGATTCATGCAGCTGGGGCAGTTTCGTCGACTCTCCACCAGAAGTTGAAATATGTCTGGAACGGTCAGATTGTGACTGTGTGCAGTGAAGAAGATATTCTGGTGAGTCACCTATCCTCTTTCAAGTATGTAGAGGTGGATGGAGAGATCCACAAAACTTTATGCCAGGCATTCGAGACTGTTGCTCTTGAGAGGGCGGCTTTTGCTGAGCAGAAGAAGCCAAGTACCTCAATTGCATCATACAAGCAGGCCAAAGAAGTTGTTGACTCTGGTAGAGTTGAAGGCTGGGGCAAGATGGTGGATTTGCCTATCAAAGAGGACAAGTTTGGAATTGGCTATCAACCTCTGCAGGCGGAGCAGGGTATGCAGATAGGTCCGAGTACCTTTACCAGCGCTGGGCTGATGAATCACGGTGACGTCTTTGCGGTCGGTAGAGAAGACAGTGACAGTGATTGTGATCTCGACAACTGGGTTCGCCCGTGTGCGCCAGGGGAGTCGGTCAACAACTGGACAGCAGAAGATATGGTCCAAGTTACTCTTCAAACAGAGTAATTTTCTTTTGTTTTTCATTCTGCACAAAACCCTACGTTCTGCCCAAGGCGTAGTGGTTCATTGTAGGGCCTCATCATGTTTTCAATGATTATCATTAATAAAGGACGTTTTGCAAACAATTTTGTGATCCCTGTCTTTCTATTTTTGTTTTCATTTTTAAAAATAAAATAAAAATGGCAATGTTTTTGTTTTTGTGACTTTCTTGAACTCTTTTTTCTAAAACAAAGCATTAAACATGCAGAAGTGATCTCACGGAATCCACTATGAACAGTTCTGTTATGGCTCAGTATGATTTCAATAATCCCATCTACCAAGCTGAAGAGGAGAGTGAGGAAGACTGTGAACTCCCTAAAGAATTGGCCAGATTGTTGAAGCAAGAGGAAAGGGTCATCCAACCTCATCAGGAGGAGTTGGAGATTATTAATCTTGGTACTGAGGACGCCAGAAGAGATATTAAGATCGGGGCTGCTTTGAAAGAAGATGTCAAGAGCAGGTTGATTGAGATGCTGAGAGAGTATGTGGAAATATTCGCCTGGTCTTATCAAGATATGCCTGGGTTGGATACCGATATTGTGGTGCATAGACTACCTCTCAGAGAAGATTGTCCTTCAGTCAAGCAGAAACTTCGGAGAACGAGTCCTGATATGGCTGTTAAGATCAATGAAGAGGTTCAGAAGCAGTTTGATGCGGGTTTCTTGTCAGTGACTACCTATCCCCCGTGGGTGGCCAACATCGTTCCTGTGCCGAAGAAGGATGGCAAAGTCAGAATGTGTGTTGATTACCGGGATTTGAATAGAGCGAGTCCGAAAGATGATTTCCCATTACCTCACATTGATGTATTGGTTGATAACACGGCTCAATCCTCGGTTTTCTCTTTCATGGATGGTTTTTCTGGATATAATCAGATTAAGATGGCGCCAGAAGACATGGAAAAGACGACATTCATTACGCCTTGGGGCACGTTTTGCTATAAGGTGATGCCATTTGGGCTGAAGAATGTCGGTGCTACCTATCAGAGGGCTATGACGACTCTCTTTCATGACATGATGCATAAAGAGATTGAAGTGTACGTGGATGATATGATTGTGAAGTCGCAGACAGAAGAGGAGCACTTGGTTAATTTGCAGAAGTTGTTTGACCGGCTGAGAAAGTTCAAACTGAGGCTGAATCCGAACAAGTGTACGTTTGGTGTGAGATCCGGGAAGCTGTTAGGCTTCATTGTCAGTGAGAAAGGGATTGAGGTTGATCCAGCAAAAGTCAAAGCTATTCAAGAAATGCCTGAACCGAAAACGGAGAAGCAGGTTCGTGGGTTTTTAGGGAGATTGAATTACATTGCAAGGTTTGTATCTCACCTAACTGCCACGTGTGAACCGATATTAAAATTGCTAAGAAAGAATCAAGCAATCAGGTGGAATGATGATTGTCAGAAAGCTTTTGACAAGATAAAAGAGTATTTACAGAAACCTCCAATCCTGATACCTCCAGTTCCTGGGAGACCGCTGATAATGTACCTGTCAATGACTGAGAACTCGATGGGGTGTGTATTGGGATAGCATGACGAGTCAGGTCGAAAAGAGCATGCCATATACTACCTTAGCAAAAAGTTTACCGACTGTGAAATCAAATATTCACATCTTGAGAAAACTTGTTGTGCTTTGGCCTGGGCTGCTCGCCGACTGAGGCAGTATATGTTGAACCATACTACCTTGTTGATTTCTAAGATGGATCCAGTGAAGTACATCTTTGAGAAGCCGACTCTCACCGGACGTGTTGCCCGTTGGCAGATGATTTTAACAAAATATGATATCCAGTACACGTCACAGAAGGCTATCAAAGGTAGTATTCTGTCAGACTACCTCGCCGAGCAACCGATTGATGATTATCAGCCGATGATGTTTGAATTCCTTGGTGCAGTGCTTATCAATCCTAAAGGGGCTCATATACCTTTTTCTGCCAGATTGACTTTTGACGTCACCAACAATGAGGCTGAGTATGAGGCTTGTATCATGGGGATAGAAGAAGCCATTGATCTGAGGATCAAAACTCTTGACGTATATGGAGATTCTGCTCTAGTGATTAACCAGGTCAATGGAGATTGGAATATGAATCAGCCACATTTGATTCCTTACAGAGATTACACCAGAAGAATACTGACGTTCTTCAAGAAGGTGAAGTTGTATCATGTCCCCCGGGATGAGAATCAGATGGCTGATGCCTTGGCTACTTTGTCTTCTATGATCAAAGTTCACTGGTGGAATCATGTGCCACATGTTGCGGTGAATCGACTCGAGAGGCCTGCGTATGTGTTTGCAGCCGAGTCTATTGTTGATGAAAAACCGTGGTACTATGATATTAAGAATTTTCTCAAGAGTCAGGAGTATCCTGAAGGTGCGTCGAAAAATGATAAGAAAACCTTGAGAAGGCTAGCTGGAAGCTTTTATTTGAATCAGGATGATGTGTTGTACAAGAGAAACTTCGACATAGTCTTGCTCAGATGCGTGGATAGACACGAAGCAGACATGTTGATGCAGGAAGTGCATGAGGGTTCGTTTGGTACCCATGCTGGTGGTCATGCAATGTCGAAGAAATTATTGAGAGCCGGTTATTACTGGATGACTATGGAATCCGATTGTTTCAAGTACGCTCGAAAGTGCCATAAATGTCAAATCTATGCTGATAAGGTGCATGTACCACCAAGCCCTCTTAATGTCATGAATTCGCCTTGGCCGTTCGCCATGTGCGGCATTGATATGATTGGGAAGATTGAGCCTACTGCTTTGAATGGACATCGCTTCATCCTGGTTGCGATTGACTACTTCACCAAATGGGTGGAAGCAGCTTCCTATGCTAATGTTACCAAACAAGTGGTTGCCCGGTTCATTAAGAGAGAAATCATCTGTCGTTATGGGGTTCCCGAGAGAATCATCACTGATAATGGTTCGAATCTCAATAACAAAATGATGAAAGAGCTTTGTAAAGAATTCAAGATTGAACATCACAATTCTTCTCCTTACAGACCGAAGATGAATGGTGTTGTAGAGGCGGCAAACAAGAATATCAAGAAGATTGTGCAGAAGATGGTCGTGACGTACA
Source organism: Lathyrus oleraceus (assembly GCF_024323335.1). Classification (NCBI taxonomy): domain Eukaryota; kingdom Viridiplantae; phylum Streptophyta; class Magnoliopsida; order Fabales; family Fabaceae; genus Lathyrus; species Lathyrus oleraceus. The sequence goes on from NC_066585.1 coordinate 119,603,802, forward strand.
AGGATTGGCATGAGATGCTGCCTTTCGCTTTACATGGGTATCGTACCTCAGTACGTACGTCGACCGGGGAAACCCCTTACTCCCTTGTGTATGGTATGGAAGTTGTCCAACCTGTTGAAGTGGAGATTCCTTCTCTGAGGGTCCGAATGGATTCGAACAAGGTTTAACGAGTTGAGCCTTATCGAAGAGAGACGGCTAGCAGCTGTGTGCCATGGGCAGTTGTATCAGAGAAGGATGAAGAGAGCCTTCGATCAGAAAGTGCGTCCTCGAAGCTATCAGACTGGTGATCTAGTTTTGAAGAGGATCCTTCCTCCTGGTACAGATAACAGGGGCAAGTGGACTCCTAATTACGAAGGTCCATATGTTGTGAAGAAGGTTTTCTCCGATGGAGCCTTGATGCTTACAACTATGGATGGTGAAGATTTTCCGTCCCCTATTAACTCAGATGTAGTCAAAAAATACTTCGCGTAAATTGACCCGCTAGACAAAAAGAATAAAAGAGTCCAGGCAAAAAAGGGCATCCCGGCGAACCAAAAAAAACAGAAAGAAAGGTTCGAGCAAAAGTTAGGGATAGAAAATGAAAAGAATTTGTACACCCGGTAAGTCGAAAACCCGCAAGGGCGGCTTAGGCAAAAATGGGTATCCCGGTGGATTGAAAACCCGAAAGGGCGATGCAGGCAAAAGAGGGATTAAAGCGAAGACTACAGTCTGAGATATCTGTACTTCATCGTGCTTCAGCGTCTGCCATCTCGGAAGATGTGATCGGTCCAATCATTCTTCTCAGAAAGCAAGGAAGTTGGGAGGAAAGCTGATGATCTATGAGTTATAACAGAATTGGGAAATAGTGGATGTCGTGTTCACATTGCCATTAGGATAGATTTTTTCCTTTTGTGCGCAATTACCTCTTTCTAGGAATTGCTTCCCGATGTATTCGCCTTTTCAGGCCCATTTTCAATCAATAAAAGTCGTTATTCAGATAAATTGCTCTCCTGTTTTTATTTTACTGTTTTGTTTGCAAAAACGTCCGAATTTTTGATAAATATTGCATATAAAAACATGAAGGCTAAAAAATAACGTGCAGAAAGATAAAACATTTGAAAATCATTTTGAATGTTAAGGACACTTGAGCGTATCTTGTCCATGTAATCCCTTGGGGCATGTTTGTTGTGCTGTTTTGCAGGTTATCACCTTGTTGATTTTCCTGGCTGAAGTAGATAGGCCACGGTTGATTCCTCAGCAGTGTGAGAGATTGGGGATGTTCCCCAGCAGATAAAGTAAGGTTGAGACTTTTCTCTCCAGCATTTGCTGAGATCATGAGCAGATATTTCCCCAGTTGAGTTCCCAGCTGAGTTTGAAGATGGGTTATCCCCACTGAGTTGGAAGGATGTTGTATCCCCAGCGGAGGTCAGTGGAGTGGTTTTATTCCCTAGCAGTCTGGTTTGAAGTACTGCTAAGTCCCTAGCATGGTTGTGAATGCTTATCCCCGGCAGGGTCGTGGATGTCTATCTCCAGCGTGGTCTGGTATATCACTTTCCCCACCAGAGTTATGCTCTTCCTCAGCAGAATGGTGAATGCTGTCCTCGTCAGGGTCGTGAAGTTCTTTCCCCAAGCAGATCTCTCGAGTAGAGGTTTGTGTTGATGGTTTTCCCCAGCAGGTTCCCCGAGTGGATCAGGGTCGAAAAATTATCTCCAGCAGAGTTTATCCTACCTGTGGGTAGCTCTCCCCAGTGAAGTCGCCTTGTTGATTCCCCATCGAAGTCGCATTGATAGTTTCCTAAGCGGAGTCCCCGAGTGGATTGGGATCCTTTCCCCCCGCAGAGTATTCCTCAGACAGAGTCTCCCCACAGAGTCGGAGTATCTGATCAGTGTTGGCTCCCCAGCGGAGTTCATCATTTTGCACTTAGCATGTAGTGATCATTGCATCCTCAAACGCGTAGCATTTCCATTCGATATGGAGCATTACGCCATAGAAAAATTCAAACATATGCGTTCATGTGTTGAAACCAATCAAGACCATATCCCCGGCAGAGGCGGATCTTTATTCAACATCTGCACAACATATTTGCTACAGTTGCTCCTGACAGCATGCAGGATTGAGATCCCCCAGAGAGGTTTATTTCCTCATCCGTTGGTGAAAGGAAAGTTTGATTCTCCCCAGTGAGATCCCCAGCAAGTGTTTAGCCTTGCCTTGACATATGTAGATGTCATCTTGTGATACTGGTAAGTGTCATGTCATCACCCGCGTGTGTTTTTCTTTGGTGTCGGTAAACACCATTCTTTCGGTGTCGGTAAACATCGAGTCCTACCCAGTCATCGGTAAATGTCTGGTCTTCTTTGGTGTCGGTAAACACCATTCTTTCGGTGGCGGTAAACATCGAGTCTACCCAGTCATCGGTAAATGTCTGGTCTTCTTTGGTGTCGGTAAACACCATTATTTCGGTATCGGTAAACATCGAGTCCTACCCAGTCATCGGTAAATGTCTGGTTTTCTTTTGATATCGGTAAACATCATCTTTCGATGTTCGTAATACCCTTATTTCTCCCCAGTAAGAGTCACCTCTCTGTTGGTGTCGATAAACGGTGAGTTTTTTCTATTCGTCCGTGGACGTCTAGTTGAATCTTCCCCAAGCAGTAGTCACCTCTCCGTTGGTGTCGATAAACGATGAGTTTTTCCTATTCGTCCGTTGACGTATAGTTGCATGTTCCCCACAGTCATCGGTAAATGTCTGATGATTCCCCAAAGAGTCACCTCTCCGTTGGTGTCGATAAACGTTGAGTTTTTCCTATTCGTCCGTTGACGTATAGTGATATCTTTCCCCTCAGAGTCACCTCTCTGTTGGTGTCGATAAACGATGAGTTTTTTCCGATCGTCCGTTGACGGTTGGTTGTGTTCACTTTTCCCCAGTAGACTCACCTCTCCGTTGGTGTCGATAAACGTTGAGTTTTTGCCTAGTCGTCCGTTTGGGTTTTTGCCTAGTCGTCCGTTGAGGTCTGGTTGTATATCCTATTCCACAGTCATCGGTAAATGTCTGGTCGTCCTTTGTTTGGTGTCTGTAAACATCATCTTTCGATGTCGGTAAATGTCGAGTCTTATCCCAGTCATAGGTCAATGTCTGGTAATTTCCCAGCCAGAGATTCCCAGTAGAGTCGTCGGTAAACGTCCTATTTGGTTTCCGGTTGCAGGATTGTATCCCTTCCCTAGTGAAGTGTTCACCTCTCCGTTGGTGTCGATAAACGTCGAGCTTCTCCCTTTCGTCCGTTGACGTCGGGTCGAGTCTTCCCAGTCATTCGTTAATGTCTGGTCACCTCTCCGTTGGTGTCGATAAACGTCGAGCTTCTCCCATTCTTCCGTTGACGTCTGGTCGAGTCTTTCCCAGTCATTCGTTAATGTCTGGTCACCTCTCCGTTGGTGTCGGTAAATGTTGAGTTTTTCCCTTTCGTCCGTTGACGTTTGGTTGTACCTTTTCTTTGATAAAAATCAAAATCCCCAGGAGTCGTCGGTAAACGTCTTGTCTGGTTACTTGGCTTTTCCTTGTATTATCCCCTGTGGAGTGCAAATATCATAAGTCATCCCCCGTAGTGTGCAAATTTCTATGGTTCTTTGGTATTCAATCCCTGTTTACCCTGAAGGTCTGACAGCCGTTGCTCTCATCCGTTCGGGTTCCCAGTTGATTGAATAGGGGCAGCTGTAGCACCTCAAATTTGCACCTCCCATTTTGTATATACATTTTCATTTTAGGTCATTAACATTTTCATAGGTCATTGCATAGTTCATCAGTCATCAGTCAAGATTGGTCAGGAGATGATCAGGAGATCCAGTTATGCAAGCAAGCAAGTGCATTTTCCATGGAAGCAAAGCCCCTGGGTTGGTTCAATGAGTTCATGTGACCTAGGGATCATTTTGAAGTGGTTTGGCCAAAGGTTGGATGTTCAAAGCTCATCAGTCAATGATCAATTCATCTGAAACCCTAGAAAGTCAACCAAAGTCAACTGTCAATTCAACCATGGATTTGAAGGTGGGAGATGGTTAGAGAGGCCTCATTCATGTCCATACAAGTCTAATTTGACATTTCAAACATCAACAATGAAGAATTTGAGGTCAGATCAAAACTTTCCAAAAATAGTAAGTGACCTGTAATTTGAAATTGCCAAAAATGGAAAGGTTTTCTCCTCAAGATTACATCATCAAGAAAGCTTCAAATGAAATTTTGTCAAACATGAAAGTTGAAGATCTTGTTCTCCCATTTCCAAAAAGTCCAAGATCATGAATTTCTCATGTGTGGTTGAAGATATATGGATCAATCATGGCCAAGTGAACATGGAACTTCAAACATGCATAACTTTCAAACCATAAGGCCAAATGGAGTGGTTCTTTTTTGTACATTCATGTCTTGACACATACTATCCAAATCATGCATCACATGCCATGCATTTCCATCACATAATTATTTGAAATTTCACCTAAATTTTGGAGGGAAAATTCAAATTTGAAAATGAAGCATTGTTTTCACATTCTACCACTTGCTTTGGCTTCTAGGCAACATTTCAAGTAAATTCCAAGGCATTTTCGTGCATTGTTCCATTGAACTTTCATGCATAAGGTGAATTATCCAAATTTGCATCCACACTCTCATTTCCTTAATCCAATTACCAAATGGCCTAGGCATGATTAAGGGATGATTAACACATCATATATATAGTAAATCATAATTGTTTTTCTGCTAACAACATCACTTTTTCAGATCTAGATCCATTTTCACAAATTCTTCTCTCAAACTTTTCATCAATTTTCTTCAAATACATTGCACTTTCCTTGATTCCTTCATCATCCATAAGCATTGTGGAGCATTATTGAAGCAAGATTCAGTGGAAGTCGTGCAATTGGAAGCTGTTTGGAACTTGAAGCTCATCCATGGCAGTTGAAAATTCTGGAAGGATCGTGTACATCTAAGCCTCAAGCATTCATCTATTCATCCATACAAACACTTTGGAGAATCTGTTTGTGCATTTCATGGCCTGAATCAAGCTGTTCCACTTCTGCATCTTCATCAAGGTCAGAAATCGATTTCCTTAATTCATGAAATTGTTATGTGCTTGTTGTAGATCGTGCATTGCTGATTAATCTGAGCTTTGTTTCACAAAATTCCATGTAGAATTGAAGTAGATATAGTGATTTAAAGATTGACGTGTGAAACTTCATTTGATCGATTTGCTTGATATATGTTGATTCATGTTAAGCCATGCTTGGATTAGTGATGATTGAGGAAAGATGAACATATTGATGTGCTTGTTTCTAATTTCTGTGCACATTTGTTCTTGAGCTTGTACTGCGCGTGATGAACATGATGAATTTGGTGAAGAACATTGCCCAGGCCGAGTTTTGATCCGTTCCAATGTGTTTTCTATGCGCTGCATGTGTTTTTGTGATACTGAACATGTACTGGTCCAAGTGGCATATGCGTGGCAAATTGATTGGATAATATTGATTAGCTTGGCCACGTCCGTTTAGTGAAACGGTGCGTTTCACTATGAAGCGCGCCTCATTTCAAATAATGACTCCCTTCGATTCCTGGCTCATGACAAATTCAATTGCATTTCATATTATTTCATTTTCCTCATCCATTCATGTACATGCTCCTTCATGTTTTTTTTATTTTTTCTTCTACTTCATATATAAAATCATAACTAAATGAATATTGATCCAAATAATGTGGGAATTTTTGCATCATGCTCCTTATTGTTTCTAGTTTTTTATGAACATTTTTCCAGAAATTTTACATGGCTGGAAATTAATTGGTGCTAGGGATTGTGAACATACATGTTTTTTGTACCTTGCTTGCCAAATTTCTTGTGAAATGATGAGTTTTAATCCAATGCCTATGAAATTTTACATGCTTAAACTAGATTCTTGGCTGGACATTTTGGAGTTGAGTTTGAATTTTTATCATTTGTGGTTGCTAAGATATGATCATGTGAATGTAGGTGTGACAATGTGTGTCACACCTTTGCTTACTCAATTTGGTTAATTTCTTTGCCATGCCAAATAAATTCCAAATGCTTTTATTTTTTGTGTGATGCTTGATATGGATGTTGGGATTGATCATGAATTTTCTTGGAATTTTTGGAATCATTTCTGATTTGTTTGAGATTTTTCATTCTGGATGGTCATTTGTGCACTTTTGAATGGTCTTGAATTTCATGGGTTTGTGAAATGCTTGTGCTTTTTCATATGAATGTGAAATTTTGCACATTGTTTGTAGACATGTTGAAGTTTGTTTTGGCTTTGGTTTGAGGTTTTTACCATGTTTCATTTCTGTTTTATGCTTGTGCTAAGTTGATGTACCATTTGGTGTCACATTTGAGCTTGTTGTGATTGCCTTGCCTTATACAATTTGATTACCATGCCTAATCATGTCCAATTGCCCTAATTTTTTGTGTGATGATCATGTTGCATGTTCTGTTTAGCCATGATTTTTCTTGAGATTAATTGAATCATTTTGGAATTAATGTACATTTGTTCATTCTGTTGTCTCAATGTGCTTTCAACTTGCATACCTTGCCATGATTGGTTTGTGAAATGAATTTGGTGAATGATATTGATGTGGAACCTTTTGGATTATGTTCTTACTTGATTGAGGTTGATTCATGTTGAATTTCATGTTCTATTTTGAATTATTTCTCCCTCTTTGACCCTAGGCCTTGTCCTAGTGGTTTGTGCCTATGTTTGAGCTTTGTTTTCAGGTTAAGAAGCACATGGCCATAATGGGATTGATTCACTTGCTTGAGTTGATTAATTGGTTTATATTGGTTAATCTTGAGTTGTTTTGTAGGTGGATTTTAGCTCATTTGAGTTGAGCTTGTGGCTTGCACCTTGTTGCATTGTTTGTTTGACTATGTCTGTTGACTGTTGATTATTGGTTGTCTGTTTGACTTTCTGAATTGTATACTGATTGAGTTGGATTTTTTCAGGTACATTAGTTGCTTAAGTTCACTTTGAATTTGCTTTTGCTTTGCTTGGTTGCTTAACCATTTGAGGTATAACTCACTGACTTCATGTAGTCTGGAAGACCTGTCCTGTTACTTGGGCAGGCACCTGTCTGAAGCCCTCCTTAAGAGGCAATGCTTGTGTTTGTTTATCTTTGTGCCAAGCAGGAAAAGACCTCTATGAGGCAATTGGCAGATAAAAGAGATGTGCAATCCATCTCCTGCTATTCTGTTGAGTCATTCATCTTGCTCACACCATTGTGTTGATGCACTTTGAATCAAAACCCAAGATCTTTAGTGAGTCAGTCACATGTGGAGAAGAGTTCCAACTTTCTGAACTCCCACACTTTCATTTGTCTGAAGCTCTCCCAAGCCAGGGATAAGAGCTGTGGGGTCTTACCCTCACTTCCCATTTCATCTACTTCACCCTAACTCTCAATGTTAGGGTTAAGAGCTAACATCACCCGATTCCAGTTGGCTTGTGTTTCACAGCCAAACCTTGTATGAGCCCAATTGTGTGCATATAGTGTGTGTGCTTGCTTTGTGCTTTTGGCTGTTTGTGCTGTTTAAGATAGCTTGCTCCCTGTGCAAGTTAGATAGAAACCTTAACTTAGGGATCGTATGCATGACAACTTCTAGGCTCGAGTCTTAGTCTCCCTAGTAGTTTGTGTCTCCCTTTGTATCTGGTTAGGCTAATCCTTTTTCCCTGCGTAGGGGAACTACGTCGCCCTGATCCTCATACCAGATGAGGTACGTAGGCAGGAGATGAGCTGATCTCTCCGGGCAACCTTTTGCTTTTTCAACCCTTTTGTGTGCGTTTGGAGTCTGACGTAAGTCCAGCGATTGGCAGTCGGTTTTCTGTGTGTGTTTGTTGGTTTGGAGTCTGACGTAAGTCCTGCGATTGGCAGTTGGTTTCCTGTGTCTTGTTTGCTTGTTGGAGTCTGACGTAAGTCCAGCGATTGGTAGTCGATTTCCAGTGTGGTTTTGTTTGGTGTGCGTTAGCCGAGCTACGGGTGCTCTGATTCTTCTTTAGTCCGAGAAGATACGTATGCATAGGATGCGACATCCTAGCGAGCACATTTCCCCTGTCCCGAACTACGTCGACTCTGATGTCTGTGCCTAACAGAATACGTAGGCCCAGGATGCGATATCCTGCCGAGTTAGTTTCTTTTGTTTTCTTGTGTCTCCTTCCAGCCTAGTGCAGTTTGTGTTCAGTTTTTAGCAACCTTATCCTTTCTTTTGTGCGTGGATCCCGTCGAGTACGACGGATGCGTAGGGGTGCTAATACCTTCCCTTCGCATAACCGACTCCCGATCCCGTCTCTCTTTGGTCGCGAGACCATTCCTTTCCAGGTTTACTTCGAGCGTTTCCTTTCCCTCTTTTGGGATAAATAACGCACGGTGGCGGCTCTGTTGTTTTGTTTTCCCGCCGGTTTTTCGCGTAATGCGACAGCAGGTCGTATTTTAAAACCCAAAACAAAATAAAGGAAAACTAAGGCCATAACCGATCACCACAAGATAATAATAAACACATTATTATTATTATCTATTTTAATTCTTTTAATCAATTAAAACCAAATCAAATCTCGACGACCGATCACATTACGTAGAGTTAGCCGAACGGGTGAATTTTGCCTTGCGTTAACCAGTTAACCAAATGCGTTAACCGGTTAACACTGTTGAAAACTGTTAGAAAATTTTCTTTCTGTCTTGCGTTAACCGGTTAACCAAATGCGTTAACCGTTTAACACTGTTTCAAAATCTGTTCAAAATTTGTTTTCTGTATTGTGTTAACCGGTTAACACTGTTTGAAAAACTTAGAAAATTGAATTTCGTCTCACGTTAACCGGTTAACCATATGCGTTAACTGGTTAACACTGTTCGGGAAAGTGTTTAGAAAGCACAACTCTTGTGCAGTCACAACCCCAATCACATAACTCTCTGACAACACAACCCTTGTGTCGTCACTAACCCTGATGCACCAATTTCAGACCGTCAAACACATCTCGATTGTTGATTCAGTATGATTGATCAATACGTCATTGCTTCACCATACTAATGTTGGATCAAGAAGCAAACGACGATTGATCGCTTAAAGGAAAACAACCATTCAGTGTTTGAATGAACGAAACGAGAACACTATATCATATATAATGTATTTTGCATCAGGATTACATATATCATATATATAACATGATTGATCTCAATTTAATCTTTGTTTCATTCTGTCTTTAATCGTATTAATACAGAAAATAAACAGTTATCAGATTCATGGCTTCGTAAGTGGCTCTGATACCACTGAAGGAGAATTGCCATCCAAGGCGCAGCGAAATTTAAAAAATTCTCCTTTAATGATCCTTACGAATGGGCATGATCAGTGATACAATCGTTACCTCTTGTGGCGATCACGAACATTGAACGATGACAACGCCTCTACTCAGTCCACACGAACGGATTCCTTCAATCTCAGTGCTAGCTTCTACGAATGAAGGCTTTGAGTGAGAGAGAGGGAAACGAAATTCCAATTAGATTGACAATGCTTCTACGAAAGGGTTCTATTTATAGAACCACTTGTGTGGGCTTCAAGCTAAAAAGCCCACTTAAGTGTATTTTGGCCCATATCTTATAATATGCCCAAAATCACTTAAGTGTGTGTATTTCGTATTCCACTTAAGTGCACCATATTTTACGATGTTCCTTAGTTACTCTATCTCTCATCAATCCGTCCTTTGTGTGTGACCCTGTAGGTTTTCGCGACGTTGGCAATTATATTAAATCACGCATTTAACATAATAAACATGTGATCTGACAAATCCTTCTATGATAATAATTATGTGTATAATTACCCTTTTGCCCTTATGTCTATATTGAACACAAGGCATAGACCGTGTCATCCCTGTCCAGTTCAATATTGGGCCCATAGACATTTATCCTGTTATACAGGATGGGCAAATTCCATCTAGGTCACTCATGTCCCTCAGCATGCTTTGTGGAGTACCCATCAACTGTCTTTATGGTTATCCAGTTACGGACAATGTTGGATCAACAATAATGCACTCGACTCTACATCTAGGATCCATAGTGGTTTCAGGTGGAAGAGTGGTATACACCATTATCACCATGAGAATAACTTATGACACTTTGCATAACATTCTATATAGTCTTCTCATAGCGGGTCAATCCAGTATAAATATTACTCTTAATATTCATACCTATGTTTAAGACTTGAAAACTCTTTATCCATGATCCATGAGATGTGATCATCAATCTTCAAACGTAATAGTCTTAATGCTTTAATGTTATCCTACTTCACAATAAAGCTCGACTACGAATACTTTAAGAATAGTGTCCTTATATTTAATGTACTCTCATGATTAAGTCACACTTGATACATTAAACGGACTATCTACTCCAGGGACTTTATTAAACAAACATAATAAAGAAAAAGACTTTTATTATTAATAAATAATTCGATACAAGTACCAAAAGTATTGGCCTCTAGGGCTTACACCAACAGAAACAACTTCTGGCTTATCACTTGGGAAACCGAGAATGCCTTATGCTTTACATGCGTATGTTTGAATTTTTCAAGGGCGTAATGCTCCATGAAAATGGAAATGCTACGCAATTTGGGAGGATGCAATACAATATGATTCTACATGCAGGGATGCGAAATGCTTGATTAGAGAGAACACCAAGCTGAGGCAAAGAATTCTGCTGGGGAAATGATCACCATCTTCTGGACCCTGGCAAGGCTGTTGGAGATGCACAGCACAAAGAACTCTATGGGGAATTGACCCGCCACACGGTGTTCTGGCAAATAACAAAATACCGAGGCTCTGACTAAGGAGAGAATGGCACTGAAAACTTGCTGCTGAGGAAAGCGACAGTGGTTCTGGAAACCATAATCTGCGAGAGAGACGATTCAGTAGGGGAAGCAAACACTGATACGGTACCGAGATTCTGCTTCAAGGAAAGAGACCATGGGTCTAGCGTCGAGATCATCGATCTGGCATCGAACTCTGAGGAGCAACCGCTTCTGTTGGGAAGATACAGTCTGGCACTGTCAACTCCGCTGGGGATATACAGTCAGACACTGTCAACTCCGTTGGGGGTATACAGTCAGACACTGTCGACTCTACTGGTGAATGTATAATCTGAAACAAATGCTTGGGGAAGTACAGAAGTGAGAGCCTGTTGGGGATTGAAGAATCCAATGCTCGGACCAGCTCTGCAGGGATAAGATACCAAATTCCAACTGTTGAGGAAAAACATCTGCGATCATTTGATGGGGACCTTAAGGAAATACCCTGAGTGTACCTGTTCCGAATAGACGATCCAAAGCACTTAAAATTTACAGCAATTTTCAATGTTTATTAAGCACGTACCTGTAAAGCTCTTATGTTTCATGATGCAATGTTTATCAAGAATTCGGACGTCATTTTTTCAAACAAAACAGTAAAATGAAAATGAACACAGAGATGTACTGAATAACATGATTTTATTGATTGAGTGGCCTCTGAATAGGTATTTACATTAGGAAGCAATCCCTGGAAAGAGGTAATTGCACAACAGATAAAAACAGAAATTAATCTAATGGCAATGTGAAATGGATTTCTATCGGGTTCCAATTCTGCTATGATTCGCTCGTCTTCAAGATCCTCCAGATGATCAGCTTTCTGAAAAAGGTGATTGGACTGTTTCCTATCCTTCGGAAGTTTCCGGTTATCCACACGAGATGATATTCAGAACTACTCAGAACGCAACCATTCGCTTAATCCCTAACTTTTGCCTGGGTCGCCCTTTCGGGTTTTCAATCCACCGGGATACCCATTTTTGCCTAAGTTTCCCTTTTAGGTTTTCAACTTACCGGGTGTACAATCTTTTCATTTTTTAATCCCTAACTTTTGCCCGAACCTTTTTCATTTTCTTGGTTCGCCGGGATGCCCATTTTTTTGCTTGGACTATTCTTTTTATCGTCCAGCAGGTCTATTTTATGCGAAGTATTTTTTAACTGCGTCTGAGTTCACAGGGGAAGTGAAGTTTTCACCATCCATAGTTGCAAGCATTGAGGCTCCACCATCAAAAACCTTAGTGACAATATACGGTCCATCATAGTTAGGAGTCCACTTGCCCCTATGATCTGTCTGAGGAGGAAGGATCCTTTTCAACACCAAATCTCCGACTTGGAAGCATCGAGGACGCACTTTCTGATCAAAGGCTCTCTTCATCCGACTTTGATACAACTGCCCATGACAAATGGCTGCCATTCGCTTCTCTTCGATAAGACTCAACTCATTGAACCTTGTCTGAATCCATTCAGCTTCGTCTAAATTGACATCCAACATGACTATTAGAGAAGGAATCTCCAATTCAACAGGTAGGACTACTTCCATACCATACACAAGGGAATAAGGGGTTGCCCCGGTCGATGTACGTACTGAAGTACGGTACCCATGCAAGGCGAAGGGTAGCATCTCATGCCAATCTCTGTAGGTAACGACCATCTTCTGCACAATCTTCTTTATGTTCTTATTTGCTGCCTCAACAGCACCGTTCATCTTAGGACGATAAAGGGAAGAGTTGTGATGTTGAATGTTGAAGTCCTTGCACAACTCTTTCATCATTTTGTTATTGAGATTAGAACCATTATCAGTAATGATTCTTTCGGGAATCCCATAACGACAAATGATTTCTTTCTTGATGAATCGAGCAACCACATGTCTGGTGACCTTCGCAAATGACGCTGCTTCGACCCACTTGGTGAAATAGTCGATGGCAACAAGGATGAAGCGATGCCCATTGGAATCATTCGGCTCAATCTTTCCAATCATATCAATGCCCCACATAGCAAACGGCCATGGTGAAGACATCACATTCAGAGGATTTGGTGCCACATGCACCTTATCAGCTTAAATCTGGCATTTATGACACTTCCGAGCATATTTGAAACAATCAGATTCCATGGTCATCCAGTAATAACCCGCTCTCAACAATTTCTTAGCCATTGCAAGTCCGCCGACATGAGTACCGAAGGAGCCTTCATGAAGTTCCTGCATTAACATGTCTGCTTCGTGTCTATCCACGCATATGAGCAAAACCATGTCGAAGTTCCTCTTATACAGCACATCGTCTTTGTTCAAGAAGAAACTTCCTGCCAATCTTCTCAAAGTCTTTCTATCATTTTTTGTTGCCCCTGCAGGGTACTCTTGATTCTTCAGAAAGCACTTGATATCGTGATACCAGGGCTTGTCATCAACTGCTAGTTCAGCAGCAAACACATATGCAGCCCTATCAAGACGCATAACATCGATCCTGGGAACATAGTTCCACCGAATCACCTTGATCATGGAGGATAGAGTAGCAAGAGTGTCTCCCATCTGGTTCTCATCACGAGGTATATGATACAGCCTTACTGTTGTGAAGAAAGTCAACAATCTTCTCGTGTAGTCTCTGTAGGGGACCAAACTAGGCTGGAGAGTATTCCAATCACCATTCACTTGATTGATCACTAGAGCTGAATCTCCGAAGATGTCCAGAGTCTTGATTCTCAAATCAATGGCTTGCTCGATACCCAAGATACAGGCTTCATACTCAGCTTCATTATTGGTGCACTCAAAAGTCAGACGAGCGGTGAAAGGCATGTGGGCACCTTTCGGAGTGGTAATGACATCACCAATTCCACTTCCTTTGGCATTGACGGCCCCATCAAACATTAAAGTCCACTTTTCATCTAGATCAGGTCCCTCCTCAACAACTGGCTCTTCACAGTCTTTCACCTTGAGGAACATGATGTCTTCATTCGGAAAATCAAACTTCATCGTCTCATAATTATCAATCGGCTGCTGAGAAAGATATTCTGATAGAATACTCCCTTTGATGGCTTTCTGGGATGTATACTGGATGTCGTACTCTGTCAGTACCATTTGCCAACGAGCAACCCTTCCGGTGAGAGCTGGCTTCTCAAATATATACTTGACTGGATCCATTTTGGAGATCAGTAAGGTCGTGTGAGTCAGCATGTATTGTCTCAATCGCTTAGCAGCCCATGCAATTGCACAACATGTCTTTTCAAGCATTGAGTATCTCGACTCGCAATCTGTGAATTTTTTACTCAGGTAGTAGATGGCATGCTCTTTCCTACCTGTCTCGTCGTGTTGACCGAGAACACAACCCATGGAATTATCAAGTACTGTCAAATACATAATCAGCGGTCTCCCTGGGACTGGAGGCATAAGGATTGGAGGATTCTGCAAATACTCTTTTATCTTCTCGAAAGCCCCTTGGCAATCATCATTCCATCTGATGGCCTGATCTTTTCTCAACAATTTGAATATTAGCTCACACGTGGCTGTTAGGTGAGAGATGAACCTTGCAATGTAGTTCAACCTTCCTAAGAAACCACGAACTTGTTTTTCTGTTCTTGGCTCAGGCATTTCTTGTATCGCTTTCACTTTGGCCGGATCCACCTCAATCCCTTTTTCACTAACAATAAAACCCAACAGTTTTCCAGATCTCACCCCTAAAGTACACTTGTTCGGATTAAGCCTCAGCTTGAATTTCCTCAAACGCTCAAACAGTTTCTGCAAATTCACCAGATGTTCTTCTTCCGTCTGAGATTTGGCAATCATATCATCAATATAAACCTTGATTTCATGATGAATCATATCATGGAAAAGAGCTACCATAGCTTGTTGAGATGTTGCCCTAGCATTTTTCAGACCAAACAACATCACCTTGTAGCAGAAGGTGCCCCATGGGGTTATGAAAGTTGTCTTCTCCATGTCTTCTGGTGCCATCTTAATTTGATTATAGCCAGAAAAGCCATCCATGAAGGAGAATAAAGAGAACTGAGTCGTGTTATCCACCAAAACGTTGATGTGAGGTAATGGGAAATCATCTTTAGGGTTAGCTCTATTCAGATCCCGGTAGTCGACACACATCCGTACCTTTCCATCCTTCTTAGGTACCGGAACGATATTTGCAACCCATGGCGGATAATATTTAACCGCTAGAAACCCTGCATCCAACTGTTTTTGCACTTCTTCCTTTATCTTGACATCCATCTCTGGTCTTGTTCTTCTGAGCTTCTGCTTGACCGGAGGACAATCCTCTTTGAGAGGCAAACGGTGTACCACAATGTTTGTTTCAAGCCCTAGCATGTCCTGATAAGACCAAGCGAAGATGTCAACATACTCTTGCAGTTTTTCAATCAACCTTGTCGCAACCTAAAAAAGGAGAATGCGAAAAAAACAACCGGCGAAAGAAATGACAGAAGAGTCGCCACCGTGCGTTATTTATCCCAAAGGAGGGAAAGGAAACGCTCGAAGTAAACCTGGAAAAACGAAAGGAAAAGACAAGGTCTCGCAACCAAATCTTGGGTTCGGGAGTCGATTATGCAAAGGGAAGGTATTAGCACCCCTACGCATCCGCAGTACTCTACGGGATCCACTCTGGTTGTTCTCGTCTAAAGGGTGTGGGTTTATCTAATGTACTATTTACTAAAAGAGGGGTCAAAAGAAAATGACTCGCACGGATGTCGCATCCACTGCATACTGTAAGACCCCAATTTTGTCCCTAAGATCCCTCATGGCATCATATCATATCATTGCATTGCCTCAAGGATCATTGGACAACTTGCTTCCTTCCCTATGGGTGGGTTATCTTTTTTTGAGAGTGATTCTTAATCACCAAGCATGTTTGCATTTGTATATCATTGTTTTTCTTTCTATCACTAACCAAAAATACAAAAATATGTCATCTAACCTTTGTCTTGCAGATGAAGCAATAACAGGTTAAGGTAATTAAAGGCATTCATTGAGCAATAGATGGTGGTCATTCTTGAGATTTGGGCCCCACAATCATTCACAAGAGTTCATATGAGCTATGATGTCATTTTGAAGCAAAATCCCAGGTGGTAGAGACTTGAATTTCATCAGGACATTTTCAGATCATCTGAAGACCTAGAAAGTCAACTACAAAGTCAACTGTGGATTTGGAGGTGGGAAGTGACTAGAAATACTTCATTCATGTTCAAACAAGTCTCATTTGACATTTCAAACACTCACATTGAAGAATTTGAGGCCCAGTCAAAAATTTCCCAAAATAGAAAGTGACCCATAATTTGAACTTTCCAAAAATGGAAAGGTTTTGAACCAACTTCAACTCAATCTTACATCATCAAGAAAGCTTCAAATGAAATTTTGTTGAACATGAAAGTTGTAGATATTTCTCTCCCATTTCCAAAAAGTCCAATATCATGAATTTCTCATGTGTGGTTAAGGAGATATGATCCAATCATGGCAAAGTGTGTTTGAAACTTCAAATGGACATAACTTTTCAACCAAAGCTCCAAAATGAGTGGTTCTTTTTGCTATATTCTCCTCTTGACCTCTAATTTCCAAATCATGCATCACATTACATGAATTGTCATCACATGATCACTTATTAATCCATGGTTTTTTTGGAGGGAAATTACAAAATTAAAAATTAGTGCATTGTATGAACTTTTTGCCATTGCCATTGATTTTAGAAAATGATTTTAAGTGGAAATAATGGAGCAAGAGCACTGTTCACGTGTAAATGATGCATGCACATGCAAATTTTGATTTTTTGTAAATTGCCTTATTATCATTAACCAAACTAATTAGGGATTAACCAAGTGATTAGTAAACCATATAAATACTTAAAAACCCTAACAAAATTGAAGAGAATTAATCACTTTTCACATTTCTAGATCTAGAATTTCTCTCTCACTTCAAATTTTTCTCTCATTCTTAATTCAAATTTTTTCCAAAGAACCTTGCAATTTTACTTCATATACTTGTTGCCTAGCTTGGATTCTGTGCAGATTAAGTGTTGAATTGGTGAATTCGTGCATAAATCAAGTGGTGGAAGTTCATGAAGTTGGAAATGACATTTCTGTTTTGAGCAAGATCCAGCACCATTCAAGCTGCAATTACTTCATCAATCTTCATTTCAAGCATTGTAGAGTAGAATTGAAGCATTACAAGCTGCAGATCGTGTGAATTCCAGCTTCTACACTTCAAGAGGTCACAATTCGAATCTCTTAATTATAAAATCTATTGCTATGTTGTTGTAGATCTTGATGTGCTGGTAATTCTGAGCTTTGAATCGGGAATTTTGGTGCAATAATGACTGAGTTAGGTTAGGTTAAAGTTTCATTGATGAATGTAATCTTGCTCGTTTCTCTCTAATTAGGATGATTCATGCTTAGTTATTGTTTGATCTTGAATCTACGTGAAAAATGTTGCATGATGATGTGATCATTTGGAATTTCTGGAGAAATATTTTTGGAACTCGCATGAACATGCTACTGTTCATCTTCTTCACAAGGAAGAAGATGAAGATCTTGCCATAGGCCACGGTTTTGATCTTTTGGAAACAGATTTCTGGAGTTGCATGTGTTAGCCCAGGGCTCGTTTCTGATTGGTCCACGTCTTCGCTTGCCTAGCACTTCCATTGGTTCACGTCGCTTTGACCATTGCCACGCAGGAATTGACTGGACACGTCGTTTAATGAAACGACGCGTTTCATGCCTGGCGCGTTTTTCATTTTGAACTCTCACTGAGTTCGATTCCCAGCGAGGGAATATATTCAAATCATTTCCTATTTTCTCATTTTCCCTCCATTATTCCATGCTATGCTCTTCATATGTTTTTAATTTTTTTTCCAACTTTAAAAATTCATAACAATTTGAAAATTGATCCAAAAAATACCTGGTTTTTTGCATAGTGATCCTTGTTCTCTCTATTATTTTATGATCATAATTTCCAAAATTGTGCTTGGCTGGATATTATTTTATGCTAGAATGATTGATCATATGTCTTATTTTGACCTTGCCTTGCTTATATCTTTGTGAATTGCTTGTTTCTTATCCAATGAACCTGAACTTTTGCATGATGAATCTAGACACATTGCTTGACATTTTGGTTTTGGTTTGGTATCTTTCCAATGATCCATTGCTGTTTTATGCTCATGCTAACTTGGTGTGACAATTTGTGTCACACCTTTTGATGTCCAACTTGTACAATGTGATTGCTATGCCAATTGATCTCCAATACTTCTGATTTTTTGTGTGATACATATTATGAATGTCTTGATTGCTCATGAATTTTGTTGGAATTATTTGAATCATTTCTGTTTTAATTGAGATTTTTCATTCATGATGGTCACATATGAGCTTTGAATTTACCTTGAACTTCACTTAATCATGAAATGAATTTGGTGAATGATTTTGATGTGAGCCTTTTTAGGACTTGTTAGTAAGTGTTTGAAGTTGATTCATGTCAAGTTTGAGCTTCTGTTTTGGATTTTTTCTTCATCTTTGACCCTAGGCTTTGACCTAGTGGTTTGTTGCTTACATTTGACCTTTGATTTCAGGTTGAACATCCAAGTTCCATAATTGATGATGCTTCATCATTTGAGTATTGATGTTTGCCTTTGATTACTAACACTTGTGTGTTTTGTAGGTTGATGCTAACTCATTGGAGTTTGCCTTTTGGCTTACACATTTTGTACATTGGGATTGTTTGTGCTTATTGACTGTTGTCTATTTGTCTGAGCATTGTACTAATTTGTTTAGTTGTTTCCACAGGTACATAAGTTGCTTTAAGTTCATTTTGAACTTTGCTTTGCTTGGTTTCTTAACCACTTAGGTATAATCCCTCTTCTTCATGTAGTCTGGAAGACCTGTCCTGTTATGTGGGCAGGCACCTATCTGAAGCCCTCCTTAAGAGGCCATGTTTTTGTTTGTTTAACTTTGTGCCAAGCAGGAAAAGTCCTCTTATGAGGCAATTGGCAGATAAAAGAGATGTGTAATCCATCTCCTGCTACTCAGTGTGTCATTCACCTTGCTCACACCATGTGTTGATGCATTGTGAATAAGAACCCAAGATCTTATAGAGTCAATCATTTGTGGAGAAGAGTTTCTACTTTCTGAACTCCCACACTTTCTATTATTCAAAGCTCTCCCTGACCAGGGATAAGAGCTATGAGGCACACTCCTCATCTCCATTTCATCTGCTTCACCCTAACTCTCAATGTTAGGGTTAAGAGCTCAAAATACCCCATTCCAGTTGGCTGTAAAGCCTAACCTTGCTTGAGCCTAATTGATTGTGTATAGTGTGTGCTAACTGAATCATTGCTTGTTTGTTTGTTTGCCCATCTGTGTATAGTTGCTTGTGTGTGCCTCTGTGCATTATTATCATCATTGAGCATTAATTGTATATAATTTCATGATCATTATACATATCTTTGTGACACTTTGTTTGTCCATTGAGGAGTCAATTGTAAGTCCATTCATTGGCAGTTGTTTCCTATGATCTGGAAGGAGTTGGGACTAAGACCATTGATTGGCATCCCATTTCCTTGGAGTCGAGTGTAAGACCATTTATTGGCAACTTATTTCCTTTTGCTTATTGCATTTTTTTTGTTTGTTGTATGTGAGGAGTCAAATTGTAAGCCCAACTTTTGGCATTTGTTTCCTATGATCATCCCTTGGAGACTAGTATAAGTCCATAGATTGGCATCTGATATCCATGTTGCATTTGTTTTCTTTGCTTTGTGAGACTAGTATAAGTCCATAGATTGGCATCTGGTATCCATGTTGCATTTGTTATCTTTGTTTTGTGAGACTAGTGTAAATCCATTGATTAGTATCTGGTATCCCTTTTAGTTTTGTGAGATTGGTGTAAGTCCAGTGATTGGCATCCGGTATCCATTTATGTTGTTTATGTGTTATTTGCTTGTTGCCCATTCGTAAGGAATCACTTGGATCGTCTACATATGATCTCAAGAGGTGAACATCTAAGAAGTTTTACTTCCTTACCCTCCCATCCTTTTGTTTCTTTAAACCTCCATTTGCATGTTAACCTAAACCTGAAAAATATTGTGCAAACTTCTCATCTGTTTTCAAATTAGAAACCTGGGCCTTAAGCCCTTGATTTTCAAACTCCATTTTCATTATACTTCTTGCTGAATTGAATCCTAATCATACTTTGACCATGTTTTGTGAATACTCATAATTAGTTAATTCTACTCATTCAATTGTTTTGTGGCTTTGTCCATTCTTGATGTATTTTCATACATTAGCCATAGGTTTCAATTATCATAGTGGTTGATGTAAATCTCACCACATCCTTAGTGAGTTGATCGTAAGTCTTCCATACTTATTATAGGGTTAACCTCTCACTAGTATGATGAAGCTATCCTCGCATGGTGGATTGTTGGTTCAGGTTGAGTTTTCTCCCGTTGATAATAAAAGACCTTAGGGCTTTTGTTTTAAAATCAATTCACATACTTTTGGAAATCTTTTAGCCGAACTACGGCGTTTTGATCCTTACCTTCCATGGAAAGGTACGTAGGGAACAGGTTTATCCGTTCAAACACAAAAATAATAACTTGTATATTCTTTTCTCATCCCTTCAATCATGTTTGCACAATAAATATTTCATAAACAGATAACATTTCATACAAAAAGTTGTAAAAAGGGCTCCCTAGGAGTACCTAGGACGTTTTGGGTGCCTAACACCTTCCCATTGCGTAATTAACCCCTTACCCAGATCTCTGATCTTTTCATTAGTTTTCTATGTGTAAAACTTCTTAGGCTTTTGTTCGCTTTTTAGCCATTCCTTTGGATAAATAAAAGTGCGGTGGCGACTCGATTCTTTTGTATGCTTTGCTTTTGATTTAATCAATAAATCATAAAGTGACGAATACACCGCTACACATACGTATCTCATCTGAACATGAGAATCAGAGTCTTCGTAGCTCGGCTACCTATGGGTTAAAGAGAAGTGTGCTCGGTAAGACGTCGCGTCTTATGCCTACGTATCTCATCTGGAATGAGAATCAGAACAACACGTAGTTCAACTAACTAGGGGTTTGTTTTGGACAAACGACGTTACTGCGCAATCTACCGGATGCTCGACCTTTAGAGACTTACTCACCTGTAGTAGAAGAAGTTAACGTGTTCTTAGGAGAAGAAAAATCAATGAGTTTGTTTGTCTTTTAGGAATGCTCATGCAAAAAGGAAGTCCTAAACGAAGGAACCGTGCTACCTTAATTGACATGCAAACGAGAGACTATACGAAGCCTAGCAATCCTATGGGGAGACGATCACACCATACAAAACAAACATGCATAAAGTAAACGCGCCAACAAGGGGGCTCAAACATACATGGGTGGGGATTTAGTCAAGAGGGGTCATATCAACCTCGACAAACAAGTCATGGAAAGGTAATCAGACGGGCTCTTAACCACTGACATTGAACGCCAGGGTGAGAAGATCAAAAGGGTAATGAGGATAAGACCTCATAGCTCTTAACCCTGGACAGGGTGAGCTCATGACAAAAAGTGGGGATTCAGAAAGGTGGAACCCTCCCCACTGACTGACCAGACAAAAGATCTTGGGCTTTTGTTCTGAAGCATCGACACGTAGTGCGAGCATAAAGAACGACACACTGAATAACGGGGGATTGACTACTAATCCCTTTTATATGTCAATTGCCTCTTCATGGAGGTCCTTAGGCGCAAAAAATAAACACACAAAAAAACATGGCCTCCTATCGAGGTCTTCCAGCTAAAAAAAGCGGTAAAATGTTGAAAAGATGTAAAAGGGATCAAGAGATCTACCACACGGATAAAGATCCGAAGTAACAGCAACTAAAGAAATAAGAAACCCAAAGATCTCTCAAGCTAGCACCACCAAAGAAAGCAAGTCAGCAAGGTAATCGGAATAAATCTCCAAATGGTATCCCACAAATAAAGTGGAATACCAAGCAAGCTATCTCTCCAAGAGTCATGTGAGCCCTCACAAAAGACTCAACAAACAGGTTAGAGAAACAATATGGGGTGCAATCAAGAGTTGCATCAAACAAGAGGATCATAGCAATGCATGAATCATGCTATTAAAGTTCACAAAAAGCTCACAAAAAGCAACCGAGGATAGGAGGCCTAAACCTCTTGTCAAACAAATGCATCAAAAGGGTATCAAAACTCAAAGTCAGGGGGCAAGGATCCACACATCAAGGCATGACATACATACTAAAACATGTGCCTGGATGCAATAGGAAACATGTCATAACAAACATAGAACAGATTAGAGAGCAAACAGAAAAAACAGCTACTGTCACGATCGCTACTAACAAACGAAGGCTTAGCGAAGCTTCGCTGCAGGCTCGCCTAGCGAAGGTGCTAGCGAATGCCTGCGGGTTCCGGGTACTTCTCTGATAACAGTACGATTTCAGAAATCAAGTGAGCAAACATTCAAGGCATTATTCTACACATTCATACACATCTAAACCCGCATGCAAAACCTAACGATCCCCACCCTTCCGAATTCATCCATCATACCTCATACATTCAGAGAATTCAAATTGAAAGCATAAAGTAATGGGAATAAGGGCAAACCTGATTGGAGAGATTGAATGAAATTGAATTGCACCGTTGGGTTCGCAGAACAATCTTAGGGTTTATATGAGGTGGAATGGGTTCTTTGCAGATGAGTTCCCTTCAGTCTCTGGAGGCTGCTCTGAATTAGGTCTCACTTCCCTTTTTTTTTCCGCCCCTTCTTCAATGAAATTTTCAGAATTTATAACCTGACTTTCGTGGCTTTGTGGGCTCAAATGAGGGCAGATCAAGCCCATGATTCTTCTGTTATATCTTTAAAAACGCGTGGGCTTCGCCTAGCGAGCATGACAGTTCAGATTCGCTAGGCGAACCAATCCGCTCGCCTAGCGAGCATGGCAGCTCAGGAACAGACTTTTGCTCCTTCAAGATTAGCGCTTTGAATGATGAATAGACCCTGTTTGAACATATTGGAAGTAACTCAAGTCATTCCCTTGTGTTGACTGATCACCCAGATAGAACCCATAAAGCGTCTTGGATGATATTCAAGCTTCTTGTATCTGATTCCGATTGACATGATGAAATGCAATATGAAATATTGAATGACCTAAAATGAATGCATGAATGAGGAGAGCAAATTTGAGGTGCTACAGCTGCCCCTATTCAATCAACTGGGAACCTGACCGGATGAAAGCAGCGGCTATCAGACTTTCAAGGTAAATAGGGATTGAATACCAAAAGAACTAGAGAATTTGCACTCTGTAGGTGACGAAGCGAGGAAAGCGAGGCCATTTACCGATGGCGGCTTCAAAACAAATCTGATATTTACCGATATCAAGGAAAGCGGGGCCATTTACCGATGGCGGCTTCACTGGGGAGGAAAAAGATGTTTACAAGTGAAACAAGACCAGACATTTACCGAGGACTGGGTCAAAACAGATTTGATATTTACCGATATCAAAGAAAGCATTACAAGACCAGACATTTACCGATGACTGGGAAGGAACTCGATGTTTACCGACATCGAACAAAGATGTTTAAAAGCATTACAAGACCAGACATTTACCGATGACTGGGAAGGAACTCGATGTTTACCGACATCGAACAAAGATGTTTAAAAGTTAAACAAGACCAGACATTTACCGATGACTGGGAAGGAACTCGATGTTTACCGATATCAAACAAAGATGATTAAAAGTGAAACAAGACCATACATGTACCGATGACTGGGAAGGAACTCGATGTTTACTGACATCGAACAAAGATGTTTAAAAGTGAAACAAGACCAAACATTTAGCGATGACTGGGAAGGAACTCGATGTTTACCGACATCGAACAAAGATGTTTAAAAGTGAAACAAGACCATACATTTACCGATGACTGGGAAGGAACTCGATGTTTACCGACATCGAACAAAGATGTTTAAAAGTGAAACAAGACCAGACATTTACCGATGACTGGGAAGGAACTCGATGTTTACCGACATCGAACAAAGATGTTTAAAAGTGAAACAAGACCAGACATTTACCGATGACTGGGAAGGAACTCGATGTTTACCGACATCGAACAAAGATGTTTAAAAGTGAAACAAGACTAGACATTTACCGATGACTGGGAAGGAACTCGATGTTTACCGACATCGAACAAAAAATGCACTTATGAAACGAAACCATTTACCGATGGCGAAAATGAAACACTCGATATTTACGGATAGCGAATCTGCTGGGGAATCTTGAACGACAAAACCATTTACCGATGGTTAACAAGCGGCCGATGTTTACCGACATCGAATCAATAATGTTTACCGACACCAAAAGGAAGGGACACACACGGGTGTTGACAGAACGATTTTTTAGACGCCATGAGAGACATGCCATTTATTGATGGCCAACGATTGGAATTCGACGTTTACCGACATAGAAAGGTGATGTTCGCCGACATCAAAGAAAAGCACAGACATTTACGGGAATCAACGCGACACTTACCGGTATCGCAAGGATGATGTTTACATATGTCAAAATAAGGCAGACCCTTACTGGGGACTAAACTGGGGAGAGAATCAAGCTTTCTATTCACGGACTGGTGAGAAAATAAATCTCACGGGGATTATCTATTTTGAATGTTGCCAAGAGCAACTGCTGCAAATATGTTACACAGATGTTGAAAAATGATCCGTCTCTTCTGGGGATAAGATCAAATCTGGTTTAATACAAGTATGCATATGTTTGAGTTTTTCATGGCGTAATGCTCCATACTGAATGGAAATGCTACGTGTTTTGAGAATGCGAATGCAAATGATGATTACTATATGCGAGATGCAAAGGGAGGAAAACTCCTACTGGGAAAGCAAATGATCACTTTACTGAGCACACAATTTCTGATTCGATCTTCCAACTCTGTGGGGACATACAACAACTCTGCTGAGGATACTTACTGATCTGACATTCTCGGAACGGTAGAGAAACCAACTCAACTGGGGAGTCACTTGTTGGGAAAACAACAACCTCTCGACCATGCTGGGGAAACAAATTCTGAATTCGACTTAGACGACCCAACTTCTTACACTACTGGACAGTGTTGAAACAACGGGGTCTTCCTTCGAACGAACTTTGGCTCATCTGCTTTAGCCATCAATCAAAGATAGTAACCAGTAAAACGGAAAGACATACATGCCCCAGGGGATCGTATGGACAAAATATACTCAAGTGTACTCAACATTCAAAATGATTTTCAGATGTTTTATCTTCCTGCACGTCATTGTCTAGCCTTCATGTTTTTAGATGCAATGTTTATCAAAAATTCGGACGTTTTTTGCAAACAAAACAGTATAAATAAAAAAACAAGAGAGCAATTTGAACTGAATAATGATTTTATTGATTGAAAATGGCCTATAAAGGCAAACACATCAGGAAGCAATTCCTAGGAAGAGGTAATTGCGCCAAAAGATAAAATAAACTATCCTATTGGCAATGTGAACACGGCATTCCACTATTTTCCAGTTCTGTTATGACTCATAGATCTTCAATTTCCCCCAAATTCTTTGCTTTCTGAGAAGAGCGATTGGACCGATCATATCCTTCAAGATGGTAGACACTGAAACGCGATGAAGTACAGATAACTCAGACTGTAGTCTTCGCTTTAATCCCTCTTTTGCCTGGACCGCCTTTTCAGGTTTTCAATCAACCGGGATACCCATTTTTGCCTAAGCCGCCTTTGCAGGTTTTCGACTTACCGGGTGTACATATTATTTTTATTCTTTATCCCTAACTTTTGCCTGAACCTTTTTCTTTTCTTTTTCTTTTGGTTCACCGGGATGCCCTTTTTTTTCCTGGACTTTCTTTTTTTGTCCAGCGGGTCAGTTTATGCGAAGTATTTTTGACTACATCTGAATTCACAGGAGACGGAAAATCTTCACCATCCATAGTTGTAAGCATCAAGGCTCCACCAGAAAATACCTTTTTAACAACATATGGACCTTCATAATTCGGAGTCCACTTGCCCCTATTATCTGTACCGGGAGGAAGGATCCTCTTCAAAACTAAGTCACCTATCTGATAGCTTCGAGGACGCACTTTCTGATCAAAGGCCTTCTTCATCCTTCTCTGATATAGTTGTCCATGGCACACACCCGCTAATCGCTTTTCCTCAATTAAATTTAACTCATCAAACCTGGCTTGAACCCACTCAGCCTCGTCAAGTTTTACATCCATCATCACCCTCAAAGAAGGGATTTCAACTTCTACTGGCAAGACTGCCTCCATGCCATACACAAGTGAAAACGGAGTTGCCCCGGTTGACGTACGCACTGAGGTACGATACCCATGCAAAGCGAAAGGCAACATCTCATGCCAATCCTTGTACGTCACCACCATCTTTTGCACAATCTTCTTAATGTTCTTGTTTGCCGCCTCTACAACACCATTCATCTTTGGTCTGTAAGGAGAAGAATTGTGGTGTTTGATCTTAAAGTCTTTGCAAAGCTCTTTCATCATCTTGTTATTGAGATTCAAACCATTATCAGTGATGATTCTCTCAGGAACCCCATAACGACAGATAATTTCTTTCTTAATGAATCGAGCAACCACTTGTCTGGTAACATTGGCATAGGAAGTTGCTTCCACCCACCTGGTAAAGTAATCAATCGCGACTAGGATGAAGCGATGTCCATTAGAAGCAGTAGGTTCAATATTTCCAATCATATCGATGCCCCACATTGCGAATGGCCAAGGAGAATTCATAATATTCAGAGGGTTTGGTGGTACATGCACTTTATCAGCATAAATCTGACATTTGTGGCACTTCCGAGCATATTTGAAACAATCAGATTCCATGGTTATCTAGTAATAACTGGCTCTTAACAACTTCTTGGCCATTGCATGACCACCAGCATGGGTACCAAAAGATCCCTCGTGTACTTCCTGCATTAACATGTCTGCTTGGTGTCTAACCACGCATCTGAGCAGAACCATGTCAAAGTTCCTCTTGTACAACACATCATCCTTGTTCAAGTAAAAACTTCCAGCTAGCCTTCTCAGTGTCTTCTTGTCATTCTTTGACGCTCCTTTAGGATACTCCTGGCTTTTGAGGAAATTCTTAATATCATAAAACCACGGCTTCTCATCAATAACAGACTCGGCTGCAAACACATACGCAGGCCTCTCGAGTCGATTCACAGCAACATGTGGCACATGATTCTGCCAATGAACTTTAATCATGGAAGACAATGTGGCTAAGGCATCAGCCATTTGATTTTCATCTCGGGGTACATGATATAACTTTACTGTCTTGAAGAAAGTCAGGATCCTTCTGGTGTAATCTCTATAAGGGACCAAATGCGGCTGATGAGTACTCCAGTCTCCATTGACTTGGTTAATCACTAGAGCAGAATCTCCATAAATGTCCATAGTTTTGATCCTTAGATCGATGGCTTCCTCAATCCCCATGATACAGGCCTCGTACTCAGCTTCGTTGTTGGTTACTTCGGAAGTCAATCTGGCGGAAAAAGGTATGTGTGCACCTTTAGGATTAATGAGTACTGCCCCAACACCATTTTATTCACATTTACTGCCCCATCAAACATTAGTGTCCACTTGTCATCGGGATCCGGTCCTTCCTCGACAAGAGGCTCTTCACAATCTTTCATCTTTAAGTACATGATATCTTCATCGGGGAATTCAAACATCATCGGCTGATAGTCATAAATTGGTTGCTTGACAAGGTAATCAGACAAAATACTTCCTTTGATGGCCTTTTGCGACGTGTACTAGATATCATACTCTGTCAAAATCATCTGCCAATGAGCCACTCGTCCGGTAAGAGCCGTCTTTTCAAAGATATACTTTACTGGGTCCATATTAGAAATCAACAAGGTAGTATGATTCAACATATATTGTCTTAGTCGGCGAGCAGCCCGTGCCAAAGCGCAACAAGTTTTCTCGAGCAGCGAATATCTTGTTTCACAGTTGGTAAACTTTTTGCTAAGGTAGTATATTGCATGCTCTTTTCAACCAGACTCGTCATGCTGTCCCAATACACACCCCATCGAATTCTCTGTTACTGAAAGGTACATTATCAGGGGCCTCCCAAGAACTGGAGGTATAAGAATTGGAGGTTTCTGCAAATATTCTTTTATCTTATCAAAAGCTTTTTGACAATCATTGTTCCACCTGATTGCTTGATCTTTTCTTAGCAATTTAAATATCGGTTCGCACGTAGCTGTTAGGTGAGATATGAACCACGCAATGTAGTTCAGCCTCCCTAAAAACCCACAAACCTGTTTTTCCGTTCTTGGTTCAGGCATTTCTTGAATAGCTTTTACTTTCGCTAGATCAACCTCAATCCCTTTCTCACTGACAATGAAACCTAACAGCTTTCCAGATCTTACTCCAAATGTACACTTGTTTGGATTCAGCCTCAGTTTGAACTTTCTCAATCTTTCAAACAACTTTTGCAATTTTACCAAGTATTCCTCTTCTGTCTGAGACTTCGCAATCATATCATCCACGTACACTTCAATTTCTTTGTGCATCATGTCATGAAAGAGAGTCGTCATAGCTCTTTGGTAGGTAGCACCGGCGTTCTTCAACCCAAATGGCATTACCTTATAACAGAACGTGCCCCAAGGTGTGATGAATGTCGTCTTCTCCATGTCTTCTGGCGCCATCTTGATCTGATTATAGCCAGAAAATCCATCCATGAAAGAGAAAAACGAGGACTGAGCAGTGTTATCGACCAATACATCAATGTGAGGTAATGGGAAGTCATCTTTCGGACTGGCTCTATTTAAATCTCAGTAATCGACACACATCCTGACTTTACCATCCTTCTTCGGCACGGGTACGATGTTGGCCACCCAAGGGGGATAATTGGTAACTGCTAGAAAACCTGCATCCAACTGTTTCTGAACCTCCTCTTTGATCTTGACAGCCATGTCAGAACTAGTTCTGCGAAGCTTCTGCTTTACCGAAGAACAATCTTCTCTAAGAGGTAGCCTGTGCACCACAATATCTGTATCCAAACCAGGCATATCTTGATACGACCATGCGAATACATCCACATATTCTTGCAGCATTTCAATCAGCCCTCTCTTGACCTTTTCCTATAAAGCAGCCCCTATCTTGATCTCTTTCTTTGCATCCTCAGTACCAAGGTTAATGACTTCCAACTCTTCCTGATGAGGTTGAATGACCCTTTCCTCCTGTTTCAATAGTCTAGCCAATTCTTTGGGGAGTTCACAATTTTCTTCACTCTCCTCTTCGGCTTGGTAAATGGGATTATCGAAGTCATACTGAGCCATAACAGAACTGTTTTTTAATGGAATCCGCAAGATCAATTCTGCACGAATGATGTTTCATGCTTTATTTTAGAAAATAGTTCAAGAAAGTCACGAAAAAGAAAAAACATTGCCATTTTTATTGTTTTGAAAATGAAAGTAAAAACAGAAAGACAGTGAGCACAAATTTGATTGCAAAACATCCTTTATTGATGATAATCATTGAAAATTCAAAACATGATGTGGCCCGACAATGAACCACTACACCTTGGGCAGAGCGTATGGCTTTCATGCAAAATGCAAAACAAAAAGAAAATTACTCTGTCTGAAGAGTAACTTGGACTATTTCTTCAGCAGTCCAGTTGTTGATCTTCTCCCCTGGAGCACACGGGCGCACCCAATTATCCATATCACAATCACTGTCACCATCTTCATTGTCTGTTGCAAAGACATCCCCGTGATTCATCAATCCAGCACTAGTGAAAGTACACGACCCTCTGATCCTGGACACCCTGCTCTGATGATTGAAAAGGCTGATAACCAATGCTATGATGCAAGAATGATATGTGTATGATGCGTATGCTATGTTTTATCATGAATAAACCTGAAAAATGATATGCATATGCGGGTTAACTTTTTTTTTTTATGCATTATTTTTTTGAAAATGAACATGCTATGATGCAATGGAATGACATGGAAATCAAGATTACTGTATCCGCTTGAACATCTGTCGGGTTGCACTGTCTGAAGAGAAACCCACTGAGGAATATAATACAAGATCAAATCTCTGCTCCTGAAAACCGGGTCGGTTGAAGGTTCAGGTTTCCTGAATTTAGCCCGCCCCTCACTGGTAGGTTCTAAGAACAAAAGTTTGTCAGTTTCTTTCCCTTCAGTCGAATAATACGTTTACCACTAGAGGTTTGGCATTATTACGAGAAAAAAGACCTCCACTAACTCCCCTCAACAGGATATCCGAAAGCAAGTTCCCAGCCTCGGGGTCCTCGGATTGAGCAGCGAGAATCCTCCCACCAGAGCTAACATAAACGCGTCTCGAAGGAGAGGCCTCGACTGAGTTCTCGGGAAATGGTCACCAGAGTCGACGATTTCTAAAGGAACATCTGTCGTTATGGAACACCCATAGGACAAAATATATACAAAATAAACATCGTCTGGAATGTGGGTCTTCATGAACGACTTAACGTAGCAACATGCCACACAAGCCTCATGACTATCCACTCTAAAACCTGTGTGTACGCTCAAGCCTGGGTAGTGGGCTTATCTCTCTTAGAACATCCCACCCCAACAAACAACCCAACAGCAGAGCCAACACATACAAGCAAACATATGTACACAAATGCAATAAGGTAAAGCAGGTAAATGCTGAAAATAAATAACTGTACAAAAGAAATAAACACCCAACAAACAAGAAACCTACAAAAGCTAGGAGGGACTCGCTTAGGGAAACCGGGTCCCCAGCAGAGTTGCCAGCTGTCGCAACCTAAAAAAGGAGAATGCGAAAAAAACAACCGTCGAAAGAAATGACAGAAGAGTCGCCACCGTGCGTTATTTATCCCAAATGAGGGAAAGGAAACGCTCGAAGTAAACCTGGAAAAAGGAAAGGAAAAGACATGGTCTCGCAACCAAATCTTGGGTTCGGGAGTCAATTATGCGAAGGGAAGGTATTAACACCCCTACGCATCCGCAGTACTCTACGGGATCTACTCTTGTTGTTCTCGTCTAAAGGGTGTGGGTTTATCTAATGTACTATTTACTAAAAGAGGGGTCAAAAGAAAATGACTCGCACGGATGTCGCATCCACTGCATACGTATCTCATCTGAACATGAGAATCAGAGTCTTCGTAGCTCGGCTACCTATGGCTTAAAGAGAAGTGTGCTCGGTAAGACGTCGCGTCTTATGCCTAGGTATCTCATCTGGAATGAGAATCAGAGAAACACGTAGTTCGGCTAACTAGGGGTTTGTTTTGGACGAACGACGTTACTGCGCAATTTGCCGGATGCTCGACCTTTGGAGACTTACTCACCTGTAGTAGAAGGAGTTAACGTGTTCTTAGGAGAAGAAAAATCAATGAGTTTGTTTGTGTTTTAGGAATGCTCGTGCAAAAAGGAAGTCCTAGACGAAGGAACCGTGCTACCTTAATTGACATGCAAACGAGAGACTATACGAAGCCTAGCAATCCTATGGGGAGACGATCACACCATACAAAACAAACATGCATAAAGTAAACGCGCCAACAAGGGGGCTCAAACATACATGGGTGGGGCTTTAGTCAAGAGGGGTCATATCAACCTCGACAAACAAGCCATGGAAAGGTAATCAGACGGGCTCTTAACCACTGACATTGAACGTCAGGGTGAGTAGATCAAAAGGGTAATGAGGATAAGACCTCATAGCTCTTAACCCTGGACAGGGTGAGCTCATGACAAAAAGTGGGGATTCAGAAAGGTGAAACCCTCCCCACTGACTGACCGGACAAAAGATCTTGGGCTTTTGTTCTGAAGCATCGACACGTAGTGCGAGCATAAAGAACGACACACTGAATAACGGGGGATTGACTACTAATCCCTTTTATCTGTCAATTCCCTCTTCATGGAGGTCCTTAGGCGCAAAAAATAATCACACAAAAAAACATGGCCTCCTATCGAGGTCTTCCAGCTAAAAAAAGCGGTAAAATGCTGAAAAGATGTAAAAGGGATCAAGAGATCTACCACACGGATAAAGATCCGAAGTAACAGCAACTAAAGAAATAAGAAACCCAAAGATCTCTCAAGCTAGCACCACCAAAGAAAGCAAGTCAGCAAGGTAATCAGAATAAATCTCCAAATGGTATCCCACAAATAAAGTGGAATACCAAGCAAGCTATCTCTCCAAGAGTCATGTGAGCCCTCACAAAAGACTCAACAAACAGGTTAGAGAACCAAGATGGGGTGCAATCAAGATTTGCACCAAACAAGAGGATCATAGCAATACATGAATCATGCTATTAAAGTTCACAAAAAGCTCACAAAAAGCAACCGAGGATATGAGGCCTAAACCTCTTGTCAAACAAATGCATCAAAAGGGTATCAAAACTCAAAGTCAGGGGGCAAGGATCCACACATCAAGGCATGGCATACATACTAAAACATGTGCCCGGATGCAATAGGAAACATGTCATAACAAACACAGAACAGATTAGAGAGCAAACAGAAAAAACAGCTACTGTCACGATCGCTACTGCTTCGCTTAGCGAAGCTTCGTTGCAGGCTCGCCTAGCGAAGGTGCTAGCGAATGCCTGCGGGTTTCGGGTACTTCTCTGATAACAGTACGATTTCAGAAATCAAGTGAGAAAACATTCAAGGCATTGTTCTACGCATTCATACACATCTAAACCCGCATGCAAAACCTAATGATACCCACCCTTCCGAATTCATCCATCATACCTCATACATTAAGAGAATTCAAATTGAAAGCATAAAGTAATGGGAATAAGGGCAAACCTGATTGGAGAGATCGAATGAAATTGAATTGAACCGTTGGGTTTGCAGAACAATCTTAGGGTTTATATGAGATGGAATGGGTTCTTTGCAGATGAGTTCCCTTCAGTCTCTGGAGGCTGCTCTGAATTAGGTCTCACTCTCTTTTTTTTCCCGCCCCTTCTTCAATGAAATTTTCAGAATTTATAACCTGATTTTCGTGGATTTGTGGGCTCAAATGAGGGCATTTCAAGCCCATGATTCTTCTGTTATATCTTTAAAAACGCGTGGGCTTCACCTAGCGAGCATGACAGTTCAGATTCGCTAGGAGAACCAATCCGCTCGCCTAGCGAGCATGGCAGCTCAGGAATAGACTTTTGCTCCTTCAAGATTAGCGCTTTGAATGATGAATAGACCCCGTTTGAACATGGTGGAAGTAACTCAAGTCATTCCCTTGTGTTGACTGATCACCCAGATAGAACCCACAAAGCGTCTTGGATGATATTCAAGCTTCTTGGATCTGATTCCGATTGACATGATGAAATGCAATATGAAATGTTGAATGACCTAAAATGAATGCATGAATGAGGAAGGAAAATTTGAGGTGCTACAAACCCCTTTTTCACATTATCTTCCAAAGCAGCCCCTATCTTGATTTCTCACTTGACATCCTCGGTGCCGAGATTAATCACTTCAATAGACTCTTGATGTGGTTGAATGATCCTTTCCTCCTGTTTAAACAACCTGGCAAGTTCTTCAGGGAGTTCACAGTCTTCATCACCCTTTTCTTCAGCTTCAGGGAGTTCACAGTCTTGATGTGGTATGTGCTTATGAGTGTGAACAAGAAGTGGAAACTAAACAAAACATTGCCAAATGTATATATATATATATATATATATATATATATATATATATATATATATATATATATATATATATATATATATATATATATATATATATATATATATATATATATTATTTTTGATTTTTGAAAACTGCAAAAATAGAAAGACAGTGAACAAAATATTTGAATGCAAAAAGACGTACTTTAGTTATGATAAAAAATGCAGGTATCCACATAGATGAGCCCTACAATGAGTCATCACTGAAGGTGAGAAAAACAAGAAAGGGGGGGTTTGAATTGTTTGAAAAAATAAGCGCTTTTACTGAATGAAATCACACAATGATTTTATACTGGTTCGCTTATAACACAAAGCTACTCCAGTCCACCCGGCCAAGGTGATTTCGCCTTCAACAAGGACTTAATCCACTAATCTTGAAAGATTACAAACAACCCCTAAGAGAGAAGAAAATCTCTTAGTCCTCTCAAGTCTACAGACTGCAAAGAGTCACTTGAGGAAATCAAATAAAAATTAGATACAAGATGTGTAATCTAGAGTGCTTCTAAGAAAGCAAATATTACAAACTTAAGAACAAATTTTTCACTTCATAAGCAAAAGCTTAGTGAAATTCTTTGAAGAACAAAGATGTTTTTCTTGAGCGTGATATAATTTCAGTATAGTTTTGGCTAGTGATTTCTTGTTATGCTGAATGAGATTTCTTCTCTATTTATAGGAGTTGAAGTAGAGTTGAAGTAGCGTTGAATCTGTTGGATATTGAGATGTAGTTACGCCATTCCATTAATAGCTTCTGCAGTAGACTTTTTCTCTTAGAAGTGACTACTTACCACAATTAGTATCTTCTCTCTTGGAAGTGGAGATTAACGTCTCTTTCTAATTGAGGAAATCCATTTGCAGAACTTTAACTTGGCTTAAACGTTACTTCATCATGATTAACAATTCTGATTAGAGTCTTTGTGTATCTGGAGAAACTGGCTTCTGATGTTATCTCTTGAAAGTTCAGATGGTGCTGAATAACTTCAGAATTTACAGAAGGCATTTGTTCAGAGTCAGAGCTTCTAGACTTTACTTCATGTTCAGATGCTTCTGATACTTTGTAGTTTTGTCCAGAGTCAGAGCTTCTTGAAACGAGATTCCACTTTAGATGCTTCTGATACTTGAGATTTTGCATCTGATCTTGTATTGCATCTGATGACATCATCAGATTTATTTCTTCTTTCTATAGAACCCTGCACACTTAGAAACTTTTCGTTAGGGTGCCATTTTTGGTTTCATCCTTTGTTATCATCAAAATCATGGAATCTGTTGTAGAACAATTTTTGTTCTTACAATCTCCCCCTTTTTGATGATGACAAAACAAATAAAATTATCAGATGAAACATGAAAAATATTAGATCAGATAGACAAAAACTCCCCCTGAGTTAGCGCTAGGGAGTTCAGAAGTTCTTACCAGAGCTTTCCAAGCAATGAGATTTCTGAAAACTTTCTGCAATTTCTTAATTTTAATGTTAGAGTTATTTAATCAGAGCTATTATTTAATCAGAGCTATTTATATCAGAATTATTTCTATAATTGTTGCAGAATGCTTAAGGTTTTAGACATAATTTTCATCAGAGCTATTTAATAATTTCTCCCCCTTTTTGGCATAATCAAAAAGGCATAAAAAAAATTAAAAAGAATAATAAAGAGAAAAACAATTCATTAAAAAGCACAAAGGCAAACAACAGTCAAAACATCAGATTCAAAGACGAATATCAGAGCTAAAAAAAAGACAGAAGCAAAAACACTTAGGCAAACAAAGAAAAAAAATCCTAAGTGCCTAAGGGTTTGGAGGTTGAGGAAGTCTCTGAAGCAACATGGCAAACATGTTCTGGATGTTTTCGTTCAGAGCATCTTGCTTGTCCATCCTGGCACGAAGCTCATTCTGATCTTTCTTGATCTCTTGCTGATCTTGCTTTATCTCTTTCAGAGTGTTAAGAATCAGAGGGATCGCAGAGGAAGACTCCCCCTGAATCAGAGCCTGCTGAGCTTCAGCTTCAGCAGCAGCTTGGGCTTCTGCATCTGCCTTAGCCTTGGCTTCAGCTTCCTGAATCCTTAGAAGTTCTGCTTCCTTTGCCAGGCGTTCTTCTTCCAACCTCTTTGCTTCTTCCTCAGCTTCCCTGGCCAACCTTTCTTCCTCTAATCTCTTAGCCTCAGCTTCTCTAGCCAGTCTCTCTTGGAGTCTTTCCTCAGAGTCTCTGATGTAGCCATTTCTGACTTGTTCAGAGATACTCTTCAGCCTATAAGACTCAGAGGTCATCCAACTAATGACTCTGTTCCAGTGTGTCCTAACAGATTTAGGATCATCACTAACTTCAGAGTTTTTAGCCAGAGACTTGATCTTCTGGACTGAGGCTTCTGCAACCTGTATAATGGCCTCCTCAAGGGTAGGTATGGTAAGTTCAGGTTCAGGTTCAGGTGAATGAGGTGGAGAGTTTTGAGGGCTGAGATTTAGAGGTTGAGGTTCAGTTTGTTGAGGTTCAGATTCTGCTTGAAGTTCAGAATCTGCGTCTGGTTGAAGACTGGGGGATGAAGCATATAGTGGATTTAGGTCTAAAGGGTCAGAGTCTGGTCCAGGTACAGCGGGAATAAATGGTGGAGTGATATTAGAGGTGAAGGGATCAGATGGTTGAGTTTCAGAGGGTAAGGTTGTTGTTTGTTGTGGTGGAAGTGAAGTTTGAAGGGGAGAGGTTACTTCAGATTGTCTTGAGGGTTGTGGAGCGAAATTTTTAGCATAAATTTCAGCTATTGTTGGGGAGTTAGGGTCAGAGTGTTCTTGGTCAGAGGACTCTTGTTCAGAGAACTCTTGGTCAGAAGAAGGGGAAAGGTAAGGGGGTGATTCATATTCAGAGGATGAGGAAGAGCTGTGGTGATATAGTTGATTAGGGTCAGAGGTTGTTGTGAAATTACGAGCAATTTTTAGAACAGGTGGAGGTTGAGAGGTTCTGATGGTTGAAGGAGGTATTTCAGCGGTGGTATATATTGGTTGAGAGGAGAGAGGGTTAGAGGAAGCCATTATAGATGCAGAGGAGACAGGAGGAATAGACTTACCAGAAGAGACATTCAGAGGTGCTGAAGCTTTGGTGCCAGAGGTTTCTCCAAGTCTGGCTTTCTTTGCCTTCCTTGCTTCCTCAGCTATCTTCTTCTCAGAAAGACCTCTTTTGTATCTGACCAGATCTTCTACAGAGTCCAGACAGTCTTCAAGGCGGAAATCAGAAATATCAATGCCTTCATCCAGACGATCCTGAAGGTAGATAGCAATGGCATCTCTGGGTTCATTCTTGAAGAACCTTTCAAGGCCATGAGGCATCTTCCTCTGATCCTTCAGAGCTTCCCAGGTCACATCCATAGTGGGCTTGACTCTGATGTCTTTGATGATTCCCATGCTCCTCAGGTTTTTGGCATTCAGAGGCTTTCCAACGTCAATTGCCAGATCATCCATACATCTGGTCTTCTCCAGAGCATCTACAAGCCCATGCTCAATGAAGATGTCAGAGAGCAATCTACCTAGAGGAATGTAGGATCTGGGCTTCATGTTATTCCTCGTTTCTCTGACTGAATCCCTCAGATATCTGAAGAGGAGAACAGGGAGGTTGATTGGGATACCCTTCTGAATACAGTAGAGGATGCATTTCTGATCAGCATTTATGTAATCTGAAGAGTTGGAAGCTGGACGATGATGGATTGTTCCCAGAATAATCTTCAGCCAAACTCGGAGGTTCTGATGAAGCTCCTTGTTCTTAGAGGGGTTTCCTTCAACATTTGCTTTGAAGATTGTAGGGTTAATGACTTCTGTGATGCGCTTGGACCTTGGAGGAATGTTGTAAATCCTTTTACCTCCAGCTTTCTCCATGTTTAGCAAGGAAGCAATTGATGCTTCAGTGATGACAATCTTCACACCCAGAACAAACGAGACAATGAACTGGTCATCAGCATCTGCACATCTCCAGAATTCTTTCACCAGAAGAGGATAGATTGGGCCATAAAGCCTGTTGAAGTAGGTTTCCCAACCTTGCTTGTGAAGATCTTCAGTAAGATCAACACCGTTTCTTCTTAAGTTCTCAAAATCCACCAGCGATTCACACAGTACATCTAAACCTTCAAAGGGAGTTGAAAGGTTTATGTGTTGTTCGCGTTCCAAAATGTGAGGTTCTTTGTAAACTGGGGTTGTGGTAACATCTATAACCATGGGTGTTTGAGTGTTTGAGGTTTGGGGATTAGAAGCGGCTTCCATTTGTTGGGAGAAGTTAAAAACTTCTTGCTCTTGAGGATTCATGACGAAGATTGAAGAAGAAGATGAAGAACTGAGAAAGTTGCAGAGAAAACTTCGAGAGAGGGTTTAGGGTTTAAGAGTGAGTGAGAGTGATAAGTGTGTGAAATGTGAGAAAAGTGTTTATATACCTAAGGGTAAAAACACATGCAAAACGACACATTTAATTGCGTTGGAACAGAACACAAGATTTGCACGCTAGGGGGGAAAAATGATTATAGCTAATAAATGAATGTCTAATCCCAACAGTAAGCACACTGCTCGAGGAGATTTCAAGCGTTCTGACCTTTGATTTCTTTTGACAGCTGTCTAGAAGTTCTAGGGTTAGACGCATGTTCCCCACGTGTTGATGTATCTGATCTTCAGGAATACCAAAGGATTTCTGAAGATTTCTAACTCAGATATCTTCTTAACTTGGTAGAAGTATCAGAGTCAGAGGCAGAAGTGTATTTGTTTTTATCAGAGTCTCATTTTACATGTTCAGAGCCGAATTTTACTCAGGGCAATTTTTAATGTTCAGATTTTCTAATATAAAACGAAATCTATCTTCAGCCAGAGGCTTAGTAAAGATATCTGCCCATTGATGTTCTGTATCAATGAACTTCAGCGTTACTATTCCTTTCTGAACATAGTCTCTAATAAAATGATGTTTAATTTCTATGTGTTTGGCTCTGGAATGTAAAATAGGATTCTTACTTAAACAAATAGCAGCAGTATTATCACAAAAGATAGGAATGTTACTCTCAAAGATTTGTAGATCTTCTAGCTGATGTTTCATCCAGAGCATCTGAGTTGTGCACAGTGATGCTGAGATGTATTCTGCTTCTGCAGTTGATAGAGCGATAGTTGACTGTCTTTTGCTAGCCCAGGAGATTAGATTGTTTCCCAGAAGCTGGCAATTTCCAGATGTGCTTTTTCGTTCTATTCTATCTCCTGCATAATCTGCATCACAATAACCAGAAAGCCTATACTCTGATGTTTTCTCATACATCAGGCCCATGTTAGGAGTTCCTTTCAGATACTTAAGAATTCTCTTAACAGCTGTTAAATGAGATTCTCTAGGATCTGATTGGAATCTGGCACAAAGACAGACGCTAAAGAGAATATCAGGACGAGTAGCAGTCAGATAGAGAAGAGAGCCTATCATACCTCGATAGAGCTTCTGACAAACCTTGTTGCTTACCTCTTCCTTCTCCAGAATGCAAGTTGGGTGCATAGGAGTTTTTGCAGAGTTGCATTCAGACATATCAAACTTCTTCAGAACGTCTTTAATGTACTTGCTTTGATGAATGTATGTGACTTCTGGAGTTTGATTGATTTGAATTCCCAGAAAGAACTTTAGTTCTTGCATTAGACTCATTTCAAATTCTGCCTGCATTAACTTAGAAAATTCTTGGCAAACAGAGATATTAGCAGAACCAAAAATAATGTCATCAACATAAATCTGGCATATCATGAGATCATTTTCATGATTTTTACAGAAGAGTGTAGAATCAACTTTCCCTCTGATAAAATTTTGTTCTAGAAGAAAATTACTTAAGCGTTCATACCAAGCTCTGGGAGCTTGTTTAAGTCCATATAAGGATTTCTTAAGTTTGAAAACATGTTCTGGAAAATTTGAGTTTTCAAAACCAGGAGGTTGATTAACATACACTTCTTCTGAAATATAACCATTTAGAAATGCACTCTTGACATCCATTTGGTATAATTTGATAGAATGATTAATAGCAAAAGATACAAGAAGACGAATAGATTCTAACCTCGCGACTGGAGCAAAGGTTTCATTATAATCAATACCTTCTTGTTGACTATAACCTTGAGCTACCAGTCGAGCTTTGTTTCTGACAACTTCTCCTTTCTCGTTCAGTTTGTTTCTGAAAACCCATCTGGTTCCAATGACATGAGTGCCTCTGGGTTTAGGAACGAGATCCCAGACATCATTCTTGGAGAATTGATCTAACTCTTCTTGCATAGCTGCCACCCAATCATTATCTTGAAGAGCTTCATCACAGGACGTAGGCTCAATCAGAGACACTAGTCCCAGAGGAATATCTTCAGAAGTTCTGAAGGTAGATCTGGTTCTAACAGGTTCATCTTTGTTTCCCAAAATCAAATCTTCAGATACGTTGCTACGACTCTTGACTTTCCTTGGAATTTCTGGAGATTTAATTTCTTCAGAGTCTGGAGTGACAGTTGCTTCTGGAGTTTTCTCAGATTCTACCAGAGTGATCTCTAAATCTGCAAACTTTTCAACTAGCTTTGACTTTTCAGGGTCAAGCTTATCATCAAATCTAACATGAATTGATTCCTCCACAATTTTGGTTTCTGTGTTGTATACTCTGTAGCCTTTAGAGCGTTCTGAGTATCCTAACATAATACCTTTCTGTGCTTTGGAATCAAACTTGTTCAGATGTTCTTTAGTATTTAATATAAAGCAAAAGCATCCAAAAGGATGAAAGTATGAGATGTTGGGTTTTCTTCCCTTACACAGTTCATAGGGAGTCTTATCCAGAATAGGTCTAATAGAGATTCTATTCTGAATGTAACACGCTGTATTTACAGCTTCTGCCCAAAAGTGCTTTGCTACATTTGTTTCATTGATCATGGTTCTGGCCATTTCTTGGAGTGTCCTATTCTTCCTCTCTACAACTCCATTTTGTTGTGGAGTTCTAGGGCAGGAGAAATCATGGGATATTCCATTAGAATCAAATAGTTCTTCAAAATCTTTATTTTCAAATTCTCCACCATGATCACTTCTGACTCTAACAATTTTAGAGTCAAATTCTTTTTGCACTTTAGAACAGAAACTGGTGAATACAGAGTGAGACTCACTCTTGTGCTTTAGGAATTTTACCCATGTCCAGCGGCTGTAATCATCAA
Organism: Lathyrus oleraceus; assembly: GCF_024323335.1. Lineage (NCBI taxonomy): Eukaryota > Viridiplantae > Streptophyta > Magnoliopsida > Fabales > Fabaceae > Lathyrus > Lathyrus oleraceus. The sequence continues at coordinate 119,644,452 of NC_066585.1, forward strand.
CGATTACTAGTCCATACTTCTTTCCATTGACTGATGCTGTTTTCACAGGACCAAATAAGTCAATGTGAAGAAGCTCCAGAGGCTTGGAGGTGGAAACAACATTTTTCTTTTTAAAAGATGTTTTTGAAAACTTTCCTTTCTGACAAGCTTCACACAGAGCATCTGAAGAAAACTTCAGTTTAGGTAGGCTTCTGACTAACTCAAGTTTAGTTAGCTGAGAAAGTTTCCTCATGCTAATGTGGCCTAAGCGTCTATGCCATACCCATTGCTCTTCGTGAGCTGACATTAAACATTTAACATTTTGATCTTTTAAATCAGAAAGATTTATTTTATAAATGTTGTTTTTCCTCTTGCCTGTGAAAAGGACAGAGCCATCGTTCTGACTAATGGCTTTACACGTTTTTTGATTAAAGATTACATCATAACCGTTATCACTTAATTGACTTATGGATAACAAGTTATGCATTAATCCTTCTACATAAAGAACATCAGATATAGAGGGAAGAGTACCATTACCAATAGTTCCGGAGCCTCTGATCCTTCCTTTCTGATCTCCTCCGAAGCCTACAAAGCCAGCGTCTTTAAGTTCCAGGCTTTGGAACATAGACTTTCTTCCCGTCATATGTCGCGAGCATCCAGAGTCCAGGTACCATGACTGGTGTCTGAACTTTGCTGCATAGGATATCTGCAACATAGATAATCTTATCTTTCGGTACCCAGAATCTCTTGGGTCCTTTCAGATTAGTTTTCCCAGAGTTTCTTACAACTTTGGGTCTTCTAGCATTTTTAAATTTATGTTCTTGTGTGTGTGTATAGTGGTATGAAAAAGGTGATTTAATTTGGTTACTGGTAGAAGTTTTATCAGAATCAGAATCATACCCAATTCCCCTTTTATTATTCTGACTTATTCCATAAATCATGGATGCCATAATACTCCTATTTATCCCATTCTTCAGAAATTGTTGAAAGGCTTCTTCATATTTATAAATAATTTCATTTGAAGTTTGTGGTGCTTGAGACAACACTTCTTCTAATTCTAAGCTTTTCGTTTTAGCTTCATCTCTTTCTAACGTTAAAGATATGATTGTATCATCTCTTGTTAGAATTGTTGTCTCAAGTTTACTACACTCTTCAGATTTTGCTTTAAGAAGGCCTTTAATGTTTTTAACTTTTTGTTTTAATTTCTGAAGAGAGGTAAGAGTTTCTGATAAACATGATTCTAAGTCAGATCTAGAAAGTTCAGAAAATACCTCTTCAGATTCTTCATCTGAGCTGCTGGATGTGGTAGCCATAAGAGCTACGTTGGCCTGTTCATCAGAGTCAGATTCTGATGATTCGGATTCACTATCGTCCCAGGTGGCCATTAATCCCTTCTTTGTTCTGAAGGCATTTTTCTTGAAGCTTTCTTTCTTAGAGTTATCTTTCTTCAGCTTGGGGCATTCATTTCTATAATGACCTGTTTCTTTACATTCAAAACAGGTAATATCTTTATTAGGTTTACCTTTTGAAGTTGACTCTGATCTATCCCCTCTGGGTCTTGATCTTCTGAAGTTGTTGTTGTTCCTTCTTTTCCAGAGTTGCTTAACTCTTCTGGTTAGTAAGGACAGTTCTTCTTCATCATCAGAGTCTTCAGGTTCAGAGTCGTCAGTATCTACAGTTTCTGCCTGGAGAGCTTTGGTTCTGTCTGACTTCCGTCTTTCAGGTCTGGACTTCAGCGCCACTGACTTGTTCCTTTTCTGAGGCTCATCCTCCTCCAGTTCTATCTCATGGCTTCTGAGAGAACTAACAAGTTCTTCAAGGCTGATATTGTTCAGATCCTTTGATAACTTCAGAGCAGTAACCATTGGTCTCCATTTCTTTGGCAGACTTCTGACTATCTTCTTAACATGATCTGCAGTCGTGTATCCTTTGTCTAGCACTTTAAGACCTGCAATAAGAGTTTGGAATCTGGAAAACATAGCTTCTATAGCTTCGTCATCTTCCATCTTGAAGGCTTCATATTTCTGGATCAACGCCAGAGCCTTCGTCTCCTTGACTTGGGAGTTTCCTTCATGGGTCATCTTCAGAGAGTCAAGTATATCTTTAGCCGTCTCTCTGTTGGTGATCTTTTCGTATTCGTTGTATGATATAGCATTTAGAAGTATTGTTCTGGCCTTGTGATGATTTTTGAACTCACGTTTCTGATCTTCTGACATTTTGCTTCTGGGAACTTCAGCTCCATTTAAGGTTGGAGGTTTGTATCCATCTGTGACAATGTCCCAGAGGTCAGCATCATAACCCAGAAAGAAACTTTCGATTCTATCTTTCCAGTAATCAAACTTTTCTCCATCAAAAACAGGAGGCTTGGCATTGTAAGAATCTTTCTCATTTGAGTGGGCCATTTGTTTTTCTCGCACTAGATCTCTCTACACGGTTAAGTGTTTGATTTGAAAATCAATAACAGAGCCGGAGCTCTGATACCAATTGAAGGTGAGAAAAACAAGAAAGGGGGGGTTTGAATTGTTTGAAAAAATAAGCGCTTTTACTGAATGAAATCACACAATGATTTTATACTGGTTCGCTTATAACACAAAGCTACTCCAGTCCACCCGGCCAAGGTGATTTCGCCTTCAACAAGGACTTAATCCACTAATCTTGAAAGATTACAAACAACCCCTAAGAGAGAAGAAAATCTCTTAGTCCTCTCAAGTCTACAGACTGCAAAGAGTCACTTGAGGAAATCAAATAAAAATTAGATACAAGATGTGTAATCTAGAGTGCTTCTAAGAAAGCAAATATTACAAACTTAAGAACAAATTTTTCACTTCATAAGCAAAAGCTTAGTGAAATTCTTTGAAGAACAAAGATGTTTTTCTTGAGCGTGATATAATTTCAGTATAGTTTTGGCTAGTGATTTCTTGTTATGCTGAATGAGATTTCTTCTCTATTTATAGGAGTTGAAGTAGAGTTGAAGTAGCGTTGAATCTGTTGGATATTGAGATGTAGTTACGCCATTCCATTAATAGCTTCTGCAGTAGACTTTTTCTCTTAGAAGTGACTACTTACCACAATTAGTATCTTCTCTCTTGGAAGTGGAGATTAACGTCTCTTTCTAATTGAGGAAATCCATTTGCAGAACTTTAACTTGGCTTAAACGTTACTTCATCATGATTAACAATTCTGATTAGAGTCTTTGTGTATCTGGAGAAACTGGCTTCTGATGTTATCTCTTGAAAGTTCAGATGGTGCTGAATAACTTCAGAATTTACAGAAGGCATTTGTTCAGAGTCAGAGCTTCTAGACTTTACTTCATGTTCAGATGCTTCTGATACTTTGTAGTTTTGTCCAGAGTCAGAGCTTCTTGAAACGAGATTCCACTTTAGATGCTTCTGATACTTGAGATTTTGCATCTGATCTTGTATTGCATCTGATGACATCATCAGATTTATTTCTTCTTTCTATAGAACCCTGCACACTTAGAAACTTTTCGTTAGGGTGCCATTTTTGGTTTCATCCTTTGTTATCATCAAAATCATGGAATCTGTTGTAGAACAATTTTTGTTCTTACAATCACGCCCTGGGCGGAACGTAAGACTTGGATATGCATGAGTAAACAAATAAAATTACTCTTTAAGAAGAGTGACTTGGATAATCTCTTCAGAAGACCAGTTGCGGAGAACTTTACCCGGGACCCTTGGACGCACCCAGTTGTCAATGTCGCAATCACTATCCCCATCTTCTTTGTTGATTGCCGAGACCTAGCCGTACTGAATGATGCCAGCACTAGAGAAAGTAATCGGCCCCTGACGAGTCTGAGGCGTTGAAGTTGTAGAAGTCAATGCCGGCTGATACCCAATCCCAAACTTGTCTTCCTTTACAGGTAAATCCACCAGACGTCCCCAACCGGGAGCAACACTTGAATTTACCAAGGCATGTGCCTGCTTGAAGGACGAGAAAGATGCACCTGCTTCAACCTCTTCCACTGGAGCTGCATCCTTGACTTGAACTGCCTCAAAGGCTTGACACACGGTCTCATGAATCTCACCTTCTACCTCTACATACTTGAATGTAGACATGTTACTGACCAGAATATCCTCCTCACCACAGAGAGTGATAATTCTTCCGTTGACCGGGAAATTGATGTTCTGATACATGGTCGAGGAGACTGCCCCAGCATTGTGGATCCAAGGTAGACCAAGCAAGCAGCTATACGAAGGACTGATATCCATCACATAAAATACGGTGTTAAAGGTTTGTGATCCAATCTGAATTGGCAATTCTACCTCTCCGAACACCGACCTCTTAGAATCATCGAAGGCTCTTACCACAAGATCGGAAGGCTTCAAGATCAAACCTTCTACATCTAACCTTGACAGGGCTCTCTTGGGTAGCACATTGAGAGAGGAACCTGTATCCACCAGAACATGGGTTTACACAGTGTCTTTGCATTCCATCGAGATGTGCAAAGCCTTGTTATGATTGCGTCCAGTTGGCGTCAAGTCAGAATCAGTAAAACCCAACCCGTTGCTTGTATGAACATTTGCAATGATCCCTTATAGTTGGTTCACTAAGATCTCCTGAGGCACATATGCAGCATTAAGGACCTTCAGGAGTGCCTCCATGTGTGCCTCCGAACACAGCAGGAGTGAGAGAATAGATATATTGGATGGCGTCTGAATCAACTGATCGATTACCTTGTAATCGCTTTTCTTTATAATTCTCAAAAGTTCGTCCACATCCTTCGCAAAAGCAGGCTCAGAGCCAGCCTGTGGTGCAGAGGTACCCTTATTCACAACTTGCTTGCCTTTGGCCTTCGCCGCGGTGTCAGCACTATCAGGTTGGGTAACCGGTGGTGAGAACAGTCTACCACTTCTGGTGAATCGCCCGATTCCACCAACATTGTCCACTGCGGGATCTTTTATCTCAATTCCAGGTTCAGACTTCTGATCCTGCACCTCTTCTACTTTCAGTGGCTACTCCACTCCATGATCATGCGTGTACACACTCCCCCCGTAATGCCAAGGAATGGCCCTTTCGCTGGTGAAAGGTAAAGGACCAGGGGTCGTGATGGTCATAGTGGATTGATGCGGTCGCACTGGTGGTACCGGTTGCGCTACCGGCGCACTGATCTGAGCGGTCGGGTAGAATATTGTGATAATGGCAACGTCACAGTCATACTCAGAAATCTTATTTACTGAAGTACAAACATCTGAAACATCGGAATCAAGTTTAGCAAGTACATCAGAATCAAACACCATGTTTGGAATATCAGCAACAACATCAGAAAAATTAATTACATCATTGGGAATTACAAAATCAGCAGGAACAACATTTGTAAATTCTTCAGCATCTTCAAGAAAGAGAGGATCAACATCTGCATTCTCAACAACCCCTTTAACAACCCCTTCAACAGACCTTTGGGCAGATAAGTCTTCAGCTCGGAGGATACCATCGTCAAGCAAGGCCTGGATACCCTGCTGCAGCTTCACACAACCCCCACTCTGTGCAACACAACCCAAACAACCGCTCCCACAGTTGGGGAAAACATCCGCCTTTAGCAAGTATTCTTTAATTTCTAACAGCGGAGTCTTCAGCTTCAACACCTCCTTGACTAATTTGACTTCTCCTTCAACCATGTTAACATTTGCTCTTCCATGCTGCGGCATAGGATTGTTGACAACATTAGGAGCCGGCGCAAAGTTAATGGCCTTTGAATCAATAAGGTCCTGAACTACGTGCTTAAAAGCTTTGCAGTTCTCAATAGTGTGGCCAGGTGCCCCAGAGTGGAAATTACACCTAGCATTGGCGTCATAACCCACTGGAAGCCTGCCAACGGGAGGAGCCAAAATGCGTAATTGCACAAGTTGCAAATGTTGAAGGTTGGGAAGCAACTGGGCATACGACATCGGAAGAGTGTCGAAACGCCTATCCATCATCCTCTGTCTTTGTTGATAAGCAGGTCTGCTACCCTGTTGTTGTTGGTATTGATTTTATTGACGTTGAGGTTGTTGTTGTTGCACTGGTGTTGCAGCCGGAATGGTCACAACTGCAACATAAGGTTGTTGATGGTGATTCTGAAAGTTATTCCTCCGGTTACCCCTGTTCTGATAAGAAGATATGGCATTTGCATCCCCTTCTCTCCTCTTTTGTCCTCCTAAGAACGGCTTCTTTGACCCCAAAGATGATCCAACCCCATTTTGGATCTTACATGTCTTCAAGTAGTTCTCCACCCTCTCACCGGTAGAGACCACATCAGCAAAATTCGAGGCGTTGCAACCCACCAGACGCTCCAAATAAGATCCAGGCAGTGTGTTCATAAACATGTTGGCCATCTCTTTTTCCAACATCGGAGGCTGAACACGGGAAGCCAACTCTCTCCAGCGTTGAGCATACTCTTTGAAGCACTCGTTGCTCTTGAGAGACAGATTCTAGAGCTGAGTCCTGTCAGGTGTCATATCCGTATTGTACTGATATTGCTTCACAAAGGCCTCAACCAAGTATCTCCAGCAGCAGATATGGGCTCTGTCCAACCTCATATACCACTCCAAGGATGCCCTAACTTGGCTGTCCTGGAAGAAGTACATGAGCAGCTTCTCATCATCAGAATACGCGATCATCTTGTGGAAGTAAGCTTGTACATGAGTATTCGGGCAAGAGTTGCCATTGTACTTATCAAACACGGGGACTTTGAATTTTGGCGGAACTCTCACGCCTGGGACCAGCCCCAAGTCAGCAACATCCACACCAAGAGCATTCTGCCCTTCCACAGCTTTCAACCTCTCTTCCAGTCTCCGAAACATAGGGTCCATACCATGGCCCATGCCAAAGCCCTCCTTAAGCAGGGGGAATTGATCCTCCTGATCATCATGGATGGGTTGTTGACCAAGGTTGCCATGTGGGATTGGGATAGGCCCCGATCCATTGGGTCCATTAGCCTCTCCAGCGGGAGGATCAACCACAACCTCCAGTTGAGTAGTAGGGGGATTCCCCTGTACCAACAATCTAATCTCCTGCTGTCCCCGAGCCACTCCTTAGACCACTTCCATGAACTGATTCATGCGAATCCTCATCTCAGCGAGCTCTGCTTGTAAACCTTCCATTGTTGTCTGTTAATTCCTTCAGGTACCGTATCGGTGAATGCCTGAGTCAGCTATCCTAATAATGGAATACCAAACAAGATGAGAACACTGCGGCGGTACCTGTTATGCAAGACATGATAATGAATATGCAAATGCAATGACATGTTTATCAATTTCAAAGGGTATTCTACCCCCTGATTCCAGTCTCACATTAGATAAACAGTGTAAGAAAACCCCGACTAGAATTAAGAAGAAGATATAAACCCCTAGGAATAAATGAACATGATGCATGCAATGCTTATGATTTAATTTTTATATCAGAGGAACTTTAGAGTCTTATTTGCAAATTTTGGAAATATTAAATGTTTATCACATACGGAAATATCACGTCAATTAATATTTGGAAATGTTTTTACGCCAAAGAAGTACAGTCTTGGTAACCAAATACAATACAAGAGAGAAGGAAAATGAACATCCTATGGATCCCTAGAAGCAATCGTCCAAAGCCCTCGAGACCGGAAGATAAGCTGCACGAAGCCTCTTCACCTCCCTCTCATAGGCTGTCTCCATATCTGCCTTTTCTTTGGCGAGTCGATCATACTTCCTCTTCCAAGACTTGGAAGACTATGGAAGTAGAGAAGTCAATGCGTCATCAGGATCATCAATAACCTGGTGCTCAAGGAACTCTATCAAAGCATCCTTCTCTCTGATCTGCTGAAGCAACTCCTCTCGCTCACGGATCCAAGCACGCGAACGGTCTTCGTCTCTCAACTCCTCTACTCCTTGGCTAGGGAGGGTTGAAAGCCCAGCCACAACCAAAGGTGTGGGTCTTAGATACTCATAAGGCATGAGGTGTAAGACCCCAATTTTGGCCCTAAGATCCCTCATGGCATCATGACATTGCATTTGCAAAGCCTCAAGGATCATGAGCATCTTGGTTCCCTTTGCCTTTGGGTGGGACCTCTTGTGAGTGGTTTGAGATCACCAAGTATGCTTGTATTGTATATTATTTCTTTTCTCATTTTATTCACTAACCAAAAGCACAAAAATATGTCACTAATATTTCTTATTTATAGCTTGAGCAGTCACAAGATCCAAAGCTTCTAGGAGATCCTTTGTGCAATGATATGGTCAAGAGAAGATGAAAGCAAGCATGGTAATGGTTCCCAAGGCTCTCATCCATAAAATATGCCTCCCAAGTATCTCAATTCATCATTTTTGATCAAAGCAAGTCAAGGGGTTTGAGGTTTGTTTCCCAACGAAACCCTAATTCATCTGATCATCAATAATGCCTTGCTCATGAAGCAACCTCAGCCCATGGTCAAATACAATCAAGGGAAGTTCTATAGTTCATCATTATATGCATATTTGAACTTATTTGAGTGTCCTCAATCATCAATTCATCAAGGTATGAGTTGTGGACTTGAGAAGTTGATCAGTCAATTCACCTGGCTATCCTGAAATACACTGAGACCTAACTTTTTATGTGTTAGTCAAATGGAGATGATCCCAAGAGCAAAAATGTTCTTCAGGACAATATGAATAACTTGCATGTTCATAAAAATTTGATTTGAAGCTTTTAAGGTCATCTTCCATTCCAAGACATTATAGGTTATTTTGACTAAAACCCTAATTTTGGGTCAACTTCCCAAGGACATAACTCATTCATTTTTCATGATTTTGGGATGCGACTTAATGCATTGGAAATATTATTGTGTCTACTTCAAATGGTATTTTGAGAAAAATTGCAAAATCTCAAAAGAAATACATGTGATAATGCAAAACATTATAGATCACTTTGGGTCAAATGCATTGAAATGTGAAAAAGTCCAACTTCAAGTGCCCATAACTTCTTCATTAAAAATCCAAATGATGCAAAATTTATGTCCAAATTGATTGTCTTGAAAATATATACAACTTTTATGTCTAAGCTTTTATCATTTGGAGCTTGCATCATTAAGAAATAAGGGTTTGAACATTGGCCAAATTTGGAAACTTCACATATGCATGTTTTGCACCCTACACTTCAAGCTCAAATTCCTTTAATTTCCAAGGCTCAATTGGAGTTTTGATCAACTTAGAATTTGTTCCTTATGCAACAAGCTTTCTAACCATTACTCATAAGGTTGCATTTGGAGTTTGGAAGCATTATTTTCGAAGACATGAAGAATTAAGTGCATTTTGTGAAAGTCAATTCAATTGCCATGCATGAGCTAATTACACTTAATGTACACGTCCATTTGCATTTCACATGAACTCAGCAAATTATTTCAGCCTTCATTGGGCCTTCCACATGCTCACACAAGCCCATGCAATGCAAAATCCATTTGCCATGCACACGAGTTAGCTCATGCATTCAACTATCTACATCTATAAATACCATGACTTACCTTCACAATTCTCCAACCTGAAGGCGCCTGAAATGCTGCAAGATTGAATCCCTAGCCATACCTAAAGGAACAACTCAATTTTTCTCCAAAAATTTAGATCTGAAATTCAATTGTATTTGGTTGAATTTTCAGATCTAAAGTTCCTAGACCTTCATCATTTGATCTATTTAAGTTTCTGTTTGCAAAAGGAGCCAAAGAGAGTGACTCAATTCTTCACAATCCAAAGGTTTTGCTCCACTGAATTTTGTTTCGAATCTCATCATACATTGCTCCATTTGCCTTGATCTTGTGTTGTCTGAAGTCCTCTCTATAGAGGCATCGTTATTGTGTGTTTAATTGTTGGAATCGAGCCAGATCAGTTGAACACCACCAAACTTCCATCTCTGATTTCTCTCTTAATAGGAATCTAGAGTGGAAGTGAGTGGCATAGGAGTGATGTACATCACTTCACCTTTCGAATGGTGACTGGGTCGTTCATTTTAGTTAACATTTGAACCTCTGTGTTTTTTGGTCTATACCGGAGCTCACCGGAGAAGACGGTGGCGCTGGCCATCGTCTCATTGCCAGATCAATTATGAGCCCTTGGATCTGATCTCCAGTTTATATCCTAGCCATCAGATCTTATGACTTTGTTTAATTCATTGTGTTTCTCATTGACCTTGGACTATGGTACGCGCGCAGCTCATTGCCATCAGATCCTCCAGGTCAATTAATGAGGATCCATCCAACGCACGTGGTTTTTTCTAATTTCTGAATTTTCCATTTTATTTTTTAATTCCATCTCATTTTCAAAAATTCATATCTCTTTTATTATTGGTCCAAAAAATATGAGACCAATTGCATTATTTCTCTTTTAATTTCTAGTTTCTAAAAGTGATTTTTAATATTTTTTATTTTCTCATTTTCTATTTTTTAATAATTTTCTCTTTTCTGGTTATTTTAATTCATTTTAATTAGGTTTTGATATTCAAAATATACAAAAATATTTTCTCAACCTCTTTGAATGATGATAGATCTATGAAAAATATTCTCATCAATTTATTAATTGATTTGAGATTTATTTTAGATTTTAGTTCAATTAGGTTATTTTTCTTCATTTTTAATTGATAAAAAATAGTTTCTGACTTTTAAAAATGTTGAAATTTTTTGTCAAACTTTGTTTGACCTTGTTGAACTTGGGATAATTCACTTGGACTTTTCAAAGTTGATTTGAAGTGAATTTGAAGTTTGACCTTCCTTTAATATTTTAATTCAAGTTTATTTTCAAATATTAAAAATGCCAAAAATATTTTGTTTATTTCTTGACTTCCAATCTTCATCTCACTTCTGTTTTTTTTTATGGTTTGACCTTGATCTTCCCTATCTTTGGTCAACATTGGTAGATTGGTACATTCCATTTCATCTAATGCACTTTATTTTCTTTATTTTATTCATCTTCTTCTTCTTCTTCTTCTTCTTTTCTTTTTGATCAATGAGTTAAAGGTTGATAAGTTAGCATTGATTAGGGAGGTTGAATCTTCCTTGATTCAAATCTAATTCATCTTGATCAAATGATCAAGTGAATGGCTTTGCATTAAGGATAGATTGCTTTCTAAATCATGCAAAGAGCTTAAACCAATACAAGATCATTTCTCTTCTTCTTTTTGGCATGGCAAGTTGTTGGAACTTGGTTCACTAATTGTCGCATCACGCGAAAAACCGGCGGGAAAAGAAGAAACAACAAAGCCGCCACCGTGCGTTATTTATCCCAAAAGAGGGAAAGGAAACGCTCAGAGTAAACCTGGGAAAGAACATGGTCTCGCGACCAAAGAGAATGGGTTCGGGAGTCGGTTATGCGAAGGGAAGGTATTAGCACCCCTACGCATCCGTAGTACTCTACGGGATCCACGCACAAAAGGAAGGAAAATGGTTGCTAAAACGCTGCTCAAACACACACACGCACTGGCTGAAAAGAGACAAAAGAAACTGACTGAAACTGACTCGGCAGGATGTCGCATCCTGGGCCTACTTAGTCTATCAAGCATAGACATCAGAGTCGAAGTAGTTCGGACTGGGGAAACGACACATGCTCGCTAGGATGTCGCATCCTATGCATACGTATCTTCTCGGACGAGAGAAGAATCAGAGCATTCGTAGCTCGGCTGACACGCACACAAACAAACACAAACACAGGCAAACATGGAGCCTGAATGCCAATCACTTGACTTACATCAGCATCCGAACCTAAACACACACACATTGGAACCCAAATGCCACTCGATGGACTTACATCGGCTTCCAAGCACACAACAACACAACAAGTTAATAGGGAGTCGGGGACTCGAGCCTATAACTGTCAAGCACACACTCAAACACACAGACAATAAATTGCTAAGGAGTCAGGCACTCGAGCCTAGCAACTGTCAAACAACACACACAAAAAAAAAGAAAAGGCGCCCGGAGAGATCAGCTCAATCTCCTGCCTACATACTTCATCTGGTGTGAAGATCAGGGCGATGTAGTTCCCCTACGCAGGGACAAGGATCTAGCCTAACCAGATAACAGAGGGAGACACAACACTAGGGAGACTACGACTCGAGCCTAGATGTTGTCATGCAAAGTCAACCCTAAGTTAAGGTTTCTAGCTAAATGGCACAAGGGCCAACCTATCCTAGACACGGCTTGCACAGGAAGCAAGGGTCTCGATTGCAACTAGGGCAAGAGAAAGGGGAAGTCTCAATCGCAACGAGGGCGAGAGAAAAGAATTAGTGTTAGTGGTTAGTCAAACTCGACAAGACATCGCGTCTCGTGCCTACGTATCTCACCTGAACGTGAGAATCAGAGTTGCCGTAGTTCGGCTACGGAGGGACAAAGGTCTCGATTGCAACTAGGGCAAGAGAAAGGGAAAGTCTCGATCGCAACGAGGGCGAGAGAAAGGAACAGGCTCGATCGCAACGAGGGCGAGAGAAAGGATCGCAACGAGGGCGAAAGCAAACAAGGATTAGTCCAAACTAAACCTAACTTGCACAGGAAGCAAGTCTAAGCTAGCCTAAGAAGCAAAGCAATCACAATCACAGATAGCACACACTATATACATACAAGAGGCTCACACAAGGGTTAGGTTTTAGTCGAGGGGTCATATCAACCTCAACAAACAAACCTCTGGAGTGGGGTGAGTGTTGCTCTTAACCTTGCCATTGAGGGGCTAAGGTGAAGCAGATGAAAGGAGATGAGGGGTGTGCCTCATTGCTTCTATCCCTGACCTGGGAGAGCACTTGACAAGAATGTGTGGGTTCAGAAAGTGGGAACCCTTCTACACATTAGATACTGACTCAACTGTGCAATTGCACAAGATCTTGGGTTTCTATCTGTAATGCATCAACACAGTGGTGTGAGCAAAACAGAAGACACACTGAATAGCAGGGGATAGGTTGCTTATCCCTTGGTTCTGCCAATTGCCTCTTCACTTAGGAGGTCTTTGACTCTGTACAAGGACAAATTAAACATACACAAGCATTGCCTCTTAAGGAGGACTTCAGACAGTTTGCCCGGCCAAATAACAGGCCGGGTCTCCAGACTACATGAAGTAAAAGAGATTATACCTCAAGCAATTTGCTAAAAAGCAAAGCAAAGCAAGTTCAGAGAACTTAAGCAACTAAGGGTACCTGAAAGAGTCAAACTAATCAGTAAACATTTCACAAGTCAAAGCAAAAGGAAATGAATCCACAGACAAAACAAATGATCAATTGTGCAAAGCACAAGACTCAAACACATGAGTCAAACCTACAAAACAAAGGTTAGCATATGATATGTAATCAAACTCAATCATATTTGTATGATCTTTGAAGCATTGATGCTTAACCTGAAACAATGAGCTCAAACATAAGCCAGGAGACCCCTAGGACGAGCCTAGGGTCAAAGACAAATAATAAAAAAAAAGTCAAAACAGCAAAGGAAAGTCAACCATAATCAAGGTCAAACATTTAAGAAGCAAACATGATTGGATTCATGTTCATATCATGCATCATTATCACTTCATAAACCAAAGAAGGCAAGGCATGGCAAATGAAAGCACAAAGAAGTCAACAGAATGACTTGCATCAAAAGTCAACTCAAACAATTTCAAAAATCACCAAATAATTCAAGTTCAATCCTAACACCTAGCATGGTAAGCATGTCAAATTTCATTGCATTTGGATAAGTGGAAGGCAGTCAATGAAAATCATGAAGTCAAAGCAAATTCAAACATGCACAAAGAAGTCCACAGCAAGACTTAGCCCAAAACCACACATAATCAATTCCAAAAATCATGAAATAAATCATACTCAATCATAATCCATAACATAGCATGCATATGAAATTTCAGCTCAATTGGATCATGGGAAGATGGTCAATTAAAATCAGAAAGTCACAATCAATTCAAGTAAGCACAAAGAAATCAAACAAGCATGGGTCAACTTCAAAAAATCACAATTAAATGAAAACAGATGAGAAATGAATGAGATCAACACCAATGCAAAGCTTGAGATGTCTAGTATGCACATATGAAATTTCATGATCATACAATAAGGTATGAGAATTTCCCAAATGATATGGCAAGGTATGTCACATAAAGTCAACCATTGACTAGGCAGGGAAGAAAAAATTCAAACAAATGGAAAACAGCACAATTAATTCCAAGAAAAATCAAAAGTCAACTAGACATATGAAATGAGGTTCATGCAAAATTTGGGGTCATTTGGAGGTCATGAAGCATGTAAACAAAATTCATGAAATGGCATATCAATGGTGTGACACAAGTTGTCACACCCTACTTCAAAAAATCACAACTCTCAAACCACAAATGATAAATGCACAAACTCTACATAAAAACAAAGATGAATGAGTCTAGTTTCACCACAAAAAATTTCAGAACCATTGGATGCATCACCATTATTTCACAAAAGGAATGGCAAAAGGTGTCAATTAAGCATACATGTTAAGAAACCTAGAGCCATTTAAAATCCAGCCACACAAAAAATAATTAAAAATCATGATAAAAAAGTAGACATTCAACAGGTCATAATGCAAAAAATCTCATGATTTTTGGGGTTGAAACGAGTGAAATATGAATTTTACAAGTTGAGTGATCATTTGGAACAAACATGAATGCATAGCATGGAATAATGGTCAACCAAGTTGACTGCATGGCATTTTGGTAATTCAGCGCCTCATTAATCAAAACTGTGCGTTTAGGGGCCAGGCAACGGAATGTTTTCATTGGTTGATGGCCAATGGAACAGTGCAGAGGGCCAATCGTGTTTCACATTTTCTGGGTTCAAAAACCCTTAGGGTTTATACAACAGCAGCTCATGTTATCACCAACATCAAAAACAAAATCCAAACAAAATGCATCAACAGCATGACAATGGAGATGGTGATATTATGCAACAAACATAACAACAATAAACAACACACACGCATATGTGAAGCTGGGGTTTCTGGAAAAAATATCAGGGTTCATCACAACAGTAGCAACAACTTCATCACCTTTATGAACTCGAAATTTCCAACATGCCCAGAACAACAAATCAAGCATATCAACAGAATCAGCAAGGCATAAACATCACAAATCCATAAGCCAAATGCATTGAAACACGTTGAACAGCATGCATCGAGCAAAATTATCATTGAGCACAAAACTTCATTTCCAGATATTTCATGCAATATTCAATCATTTCAAGCAAATTATAGTTCCTTAGAATCAGCAAGTCAAGGACTACACATGGCATAGCAAAAATTTGAGAAAAGAGTTGGTTGAAACCTTACTTGTTTTTGAAGAAAAATGAGATGCAGTGGTTCTTTTGATGATATAGCTCGAAACAGATCCTCTTTATGGTGTATAATGATGGATTCTTGAGGTAGGTTAGCTCAGCAACTCTTGGATTCCTTCAAAACTCGATTCACCATTGTTAGAGCTTGAGGAAAACAGAACACGATCCTCACTTCCAGTTGGTATTTGCTGGTTCAAAAAGTCTCCAAATGGTGGTCAGAACATGGAGGAAGCAAGAATGCTCGAGGGTCTTTGGAGCTTTTGGCAGAAAATGCAATATGTGCAAAAATGCAAAAGTGAGAGAGTGAATGTTTTCTGGTCGTGGAGGCTGCTATTCTAGGGTTGGTTTTTGCTGAGAATGAGCTTTTATATTTCTGTTTAACATTAGCTTAACAAATGCTAAACTTGCTTATGCTAAATGAACCCAATTTGCAATTTGCTAAGTTTGGAAAATATGGAAGTGGAGGGTGTGAGGTCTGCACGATTTGGGCTTCAAAACAGGCTGCCAATGACCATTATGTTTGCTGTTTTATGTCTGCTCATGAAGTGCTAAGTTTGTTTACTTTAATGAAGCCATATTGCTAAATTTGCACCTTTGGCCAAAATGGTGGTATGATAGTAGCATGAGCATGAATTTGGGCTTGGAACATGTTGCAAATAGCCTTCCAAACAATTCCCAATTGGCCAAAAGTGTTAAAACTTGCTAAATCAAAAAGTCAACTTTTGGTCAAACTTGAATTTTAAATGAAACAAGTCAAAAAATGCCATTTTGATTGGCAAGGTTTTGGTTCATGAAATTTATATTTTTGGAAAGAGGAGATGAAATGTGGTTTGTAGGAAAAACCCCACCAAATTTGGCCTTATGGTTCATGAGATATGGCTTGTTGAAGTTCACAAATTTTTGAAATTGAATTGATCATATCTTGACAGCCACACATGGGATTTGAGAGTTCTTGGACTTTTTGAAAATGGGAGAACAAGATCTTCAACTTTCATGTTGGGCAAAAATTCATTTGAAGCTTGTATCATGATGTAAGTTTAAGATCAAGAAGTTTCCATTTTTGGCAGTTAAAATTACAGGTCCAGTTTCTATTTTGGGCAATTTTCTGATTGGCTTCAAATTCTTCAATGATGTTGATTGCCATGACACATGAGGCCTATTAGGACATGAGTAAGCTCTCTCAAACCATTTCCATCCATCAAAACCATAAAATCAACCACAGTTGACCAACTTTGACTTTCTAGGGTTTCTGACTGTCTGTGCATGAATTGATGACTTCTGAACATCCAACCCTTGACTTAAATACTTCAAATGGACCTCCAAGACATGTGAACTTGTTGGACAAACCCTAGGGCCTTGGCTCCTTGAGAAACACCCTTGCTTGATTGGTTTACTGATCTCCTGATCAGTTTGACCTAATTCTTGATTTGCTTGCTCTTGAGGCAACTGGGGACAATGCAATGCTATGCAATGTATCATGATATGCTATGACCTAATATGAGATGGTATGTATAATGATAGGTGCAAATTTTGAGGTGCTACACTAATCAAGACTTCTAACTTGTGTTGTTGCCTACATTATTATTGACCGGCATCAGATAGTTGTGACTTCTACATAAGTCCAATTACGATTGCTTAACATAGCGCTAAATTTGCCTTATGGCACACTAACTACTAACACTAACCATTAACAATTAACATTTACTTTTATGCAATTTATTATTCTTGTACATATTATTCATTTGCTTTTTCCTTTGCCCACTTGAGCACATGTTTATGTTAATGCAATTTGCCTTTTGCTCACTTGAGCACATAATTGTGTATATGTCATTGTGTTTGTGTTTTGTTTTGATTGTTGTGGACCAAAATGCAAAGAAATGAACAATTGGACTTAGACTTTAGGACTTTCCCTATGCAAATTTGGAGTCAAAGAGCAACTAGGCAATTGAGCCTTTAGGATGCTATGAATGTTGAAGAGGACTTTAAAAGTACAAATCTCTAAACTCCTTCTTGTTCACTATTTGTTTGTTTGATAGAAATTTTTGATATGTGTGTTCTTGTGCTAGGAATTCCAACATTGAGCCAAATTGAGCAACCATTGCCATAAGCTTCCAAGAGAGAGAGATACAAGATGCATTGAGAATCTCTTAAGAGACTTGTTTGATTGTGTAGCACCTCAAATTTGCACCTACCATTTTGTACATACATTTTCATGTATAGGTCATTAGCATTGCATTGTCCACTGCATAGCGTTGCATTGTCCATTGCCTAGTGCAAGTCATCAGTCAAGATGTTATTCATGTGAAACCCTAGAAAGTCAACCAAGTCAACTGTCAATTCAACCATGGATTTGAAGGTGGGAGATGCTTAGAGAGGCCTCATTCATGTCCATACAAGTCTCATTTGACATTTCAAACATCAACAATGAAGAATTTGAGGTCAAATGAAAAGTTTCCAAAAATAGTAAGTGACCTGTAATTTGAAACTGCCAAAAATGGAAAGGTCTTCTCCTAAAGATTACATCATCAAGAAAGATTCAAATGAAATTTTGTCCAACATGAAAGTTGAAGATATTGCTCTCACCTTTCCAAAAAGTCCAAGATCATGAATTTCTCATGTATGGTTGAAAAGATATGGATCAATCATGGCCAAATGATTTTGAACTTCAAACATGCATAACTTTTAAACCATAAGGCCAATTGGAGTGGTTCTTTTTGTAACATTTCTCTCTTGACATGCACTATCCAATTCATGCTTCATAAGCCATGCATTTTGATCACAAAAATATTTGCATTTTTATTTGAATTTTGGAGGGAAATTTCCAATTTGAAAATGGTGCATTGTTTTTACATTTTAACACTTGCCCTGGCTCTAAAACAACATTTGAAAGGATTTTCAAACCAGAATCGTGCACTGTTCCATTGGCATGCATGCATAAGGGGTGAATTTGCAAATTGGCATTACACCTTCAATTTCACTAATCCATTTGCATTGGCTTAATTGGGATTAAGTGCATCATTAACAGATCATATATAAGTGAAATCCTAACAGAATTCATGATTAACACTTCATAATTTCCAGATCTGAAAAATCACTTCAAACTTTTTCTCTCACTTTTCTTCAATTTTCCTCAAAAGCATTGCATGTTTCTTGATTAATCCTTCACCTAGAAGCATTGAAGAGCATTTTGGAAGCAAGATTCAGAGGCTTTCATGCAAATTCGAAGCTGTTGAAGTTTACATCCATTAATGGCAGTTGGAGATTCAAGCTAGATCAAGCACGATTGAGCCTCAAACCTTCCTCCATTCCATTATACAAGAGCATAGGATCACCTGTTTGAGTTGTTCAGGACCTGATTCGAGCGATTTCACTTTTGTAGCTTCATTAAGGTCAGAATTTGACTCTCATAATTCATGAAATTGATGTATGCATGTTGTAGATCCTTTAATGTTGATCACACTGAACTTTAGATCATTGATTTTCATGAAGAAATGAGTGAGATAGGTTAGATCTAAGTTTGGCATGTGAATGTTCTTGGCTTCGAGTCTTTTGATACATGTGGAATTAGGTTAAATTGGATGTGGATTAGTGATGTACTTGGAGAGATGAACATGATGATATAATCGTTTTTCATTTCTGGACACATTTGTTCTTGAGCCTCAAGAACACGATGAATATTGATGAACGCGTTAAGGTTTCTTGTCCAGAATGTCATTTGATCTGTTCAGCGCGTTTTTGCATGAGTTTTTGTGTTGATAGCCATGTACTGGACCACGTGTCTCCTGCGTGGCATACTGATTGGTTCAAATTGTTTTGCCTTGCCACATGGACTTAAGTGAAATGGCGCGTTTCACTTATAAGCGCCTCAATTTGAAATCTGGCACAGTTCGATTCCCAGCTTGGGGACTTTTCCAACATTGCATTTCATTTTTTGCTCATTTCCTTCATCCATGCTTTCATACATTGTTCTTCATGTTTTTTTATTTTTCATTCACTTAAAAAATGCATATCTCAACAAATAATGATCCAAATGACATGAGATTTTTTGCATCATGATCCTCATGATGTCTAGTTTTTTTGACTATTTTTACACAATTTGTGCCTGGATGAAAAATGTTTTGGCCTAGGGATTGTTCACATGTGTGTTTTCTTGACTTACCTTGCCATATGCTTTGTGAAATGATGAGTTTTCATACAATGATTTTGAAACTTGGTATGCTTAAACTAAACATCTTGCTGGACATTTTGGTGCTGAGTTTGCATTTTTAGCATTTATGGTTGTTGAGATATGATCTGGTTAATGTAGGTGTGACAATGTGTGTCACACCATTGCTTGCTCAACTTGAGGATATTCTTTGCCATGCCAGATAAACTCCAAATGATGTGATTTTTTGCATGTTGCTTCTTCTGGATGTTATGTTTGATCATGATTCTGTGTGGAATTTTTGGATGCATTTCTGATTTCTTTGAGATTTTTCATTCTGGATGGTCATTTGTGGACTTTTGAATAGTCATGAACTTCAATGATTTGTGAAATGATGGTTGTTTATCATATGAATTTGAAATTTTGCACCTTGTTTCTAGACACTTTGAAGTTTATTGTGGCTTTGGTTTGAGGTCTTTATCATTTGTAAATTTTGTTTTAGGCTTGTGCTAAGTTGATGTAGCATATTGTGCCCTATTTGAGCTTGTTTGTGCATGCCTTGCCTTATGGAATTTGATTGATATGCTTAAACTTGTCCAAATGCCTTGATTTTTGGTGTGTAGATCATGTTTTGTGTGCTGTTTAGCCATGATTTTTCTTGGGATTAATTGAACCATTTTTGAATTAAGGTGGATTTGTTCATTCTGTTGTATCAATGTGGTTCCAACTTGCATGCCTTGCCATGATTGACTTGTGAAATGAATTTGGTTGATGCTATTGATATGATACCTTTTGGATTATGTTCTTATTTGATTGAATTTGATTCATGTCAATTTTCATGTTCTGTTTTGGATTATTTCTCCATCTTTGACCCTAGGCCTTGTCCTAGTGGTTTGTGCTTATGTTTGAGTTTTGTTTTCAGGATGAAAAGCATATGGTCATGAAGGAGATTGATTCACTTGCTTAAGTTGACTAATTGGCTAATGATTGACTAATCTTGAGTTGTTTTGTAGGTGGCTTTTAGCTCATTTGAGTTGAGCTTGTGCTTTGCACTTTGTTGCATTGTTTGTTTGAGTTGACTTATGACTGTTGACTATTAACTGTCTGTTTGACTTTTGAGTTATGTACTGACTGAGTTGGATTGTTTTCAGGTACATTAGTTGCTTAAGTTCATTGTGAACTTGCTTTTGATTTGCTTGATAGCTTAAGCATTGAGGTATAATTTCTCTGACTTCATGTAGTCTGGAAGACCTGTCCTGTTACTTGGGCAGGCACCTGTCTGAAGCCCTCCTTAAGAGGCAATGCTTGTGTTTGTTTATGTTAGTGCCAAGTAGGAAAAGACCTCTATGAGGCAATTGGCAGATAAAAGAGATGTGCAATCCATCTCCTGCTATTCAGTGTGTCATCCCTTTGCTCACATTACATGTTGATGCATTGTGGATACTAACCTAAGATCTTTGCTGAGTCAGTCATATGTGGAGAAGAGTTCCAACATTCTGAACTCCCACACTTTCTATTGTCTGAAGCTCTCCCAGGCCAGGGATAAGAGCTGTGAAGTCTCATCTTCACTTCCTATTTCATCTGCTTCACCCTAACTCTCAATGTTAGGGTTAAGAGCTAACATCACCCGATTCCAGTTGGCTTGTGTTTCACAGCCTAACCTTGTGTGAGCCCACTTTGTTTGTATATAGTGTGTGCTATTTGTGATTGTTTGCTTGCTTTGCTTGTGCTGATTAGGATAGCTTGCTTCTTGTGCAAGTTAGATAGCAACCTTAACTTAGGGATCGTATGCATGACAACTTCTAGGCTCGAGTCGTAGTCTCCCTAGTAGTTTGTGTCTCCCTTTGTATCTGGTTAGGCTAGTCCTTTGTCCCTGCGTAGGGGAACTACGTCGCCCTGATCCTCATACCAGATGAGGTACGTAGGCAGGAGATGAGCTGATCTCTCCGGGCGCCCTTTTTGTTTTGTCTTTTGTGTGTTAGGAGCCTGACATAAGTCCAGCGATTGGCAGTCGGTTTCCTGTGTCTGTTTGTTGTGTGCTCGGAGACTAATGTAAGTCCAGCGATTGGCATTTGGTTTCCAGTGTGTGTTTGTTTGGTTCGGAGTCTGATGTAAGACCAGCGATTGGCATTCGGTTTCCGGTGTTGCCTGTTTTGTGTGGAGTTTGGCGTAAGTCCAGCGATTGGCGGTCGATTTCCTGTGTGGTTTTGTTTGGCGTGTGTTAGCCGAGCTACGAGTGCTCTGATTCTTCTTTAGTCCGAGAAGATACGTATGCATAGGATGCGACATCCTAGCGAGCACGTTTTCCCCTGTCCGAACTACGTCGACTCTGATGTCTGTGCCTGACAGACTACGTAGGCCCAGGATGCGATATCCTGCCGAGTTAGTTTCTTTTGTTTTCCTGTGTCTCTTTCAGCCAGTGTTTGATGTTTGTTTAAGCAGCTTTAGCAACCTTTATCCTTCCTTTTGTGCGTGGATCCCGTCGAGTACGACAGATGCGTAGGGGTGCTAATACCTTCCCTTCGCATAACCGACTCCCGATCCCATCTCTCTTTGGTCGCGAGACCATGTCTTTTCCAGGTTTACTTCGAGCGTTTCCTTTCCCTCTTTTGGGATAAATAACGCATGGTGGCGGCTCTGTTGTTTCGTTTTCCCGCCGGTTTTTCGCGTAATGCGACAGCTGGCGACTCTGCTGGGGATTGAAGAGAAGTTGACCTCTTGCTGGTCCATCTTCCCTAAGCGAGTCTCTCCTAGCGCTCTCTAGGTTAGGGTTTGGTTGCTTTTGCTGTTTCAGTTATCGCATTCATTTATTTATTGTTTGCATTTATGTTTGCATTTATGTTTGCATTCATTCATATTCATCTGTTCATCTGGCTGTGCTGTGTTGTCTCTCTGTTGGGGTGGGAGTTACTCGAGGTAAAAGGCCCAATACCCAGGCTATGAGTGAAATCTAGGAAACCTAGGAATAAAGTGATTCATGGGAAGCGGGTGGTATTGCGCCACTTAGCGGAACATTGATATCACGAGCAGTTCAGACCCTGATGGGATATTATCGTTACATACTTCGGGTGTGTATACGATGATATTCTGTGAAAGGTTATTTATGCTGCGTTTCTCTCGACCCTACCCTGGCCTAGATGACACCCGTGAGTGGGGAGGGAATGATCATTATTACAGGTACAGTTGGTGACTTGTCGGTGACTTGTTGGTGACTTGTGGTCCTGTTGGTGACTTGTGGTCCTGTTGGTGACTCTTGGTTCTTCAGATGACAGTTTATCATATGACTTTGGGTTTCAGATGAATTGTGGTTCCGGGTTCGAGCCGAAGCTTTGATCCTGTGTTCTGAGATGCACAGCCTGCCAGTCTTGTCTGCATCATTTGCATCATAGCACGTTTATTTTCAAAAAGATACGCAAAAAAAAAGTTGAAAAAAGAAAAAAAGAAAAAACTAATCCCTGCATGCATATCATTTCTCAGGTACATTCCAGAGCTTATTCACTGATAGAGATGGCAACAGTCCCAAAGTTGAAGCGGAAGACTTGTTCCTACAGTTTTCACCGTGAGCCCTTGACGTCTCTGATAGAGTTGAGCAACCTGGTGACCAGTGATAATCAGAAGGGGTTTGTTGATCAGTATGGGGATATTCTGACACTGTTGAAGATGGTAGTAGATCCAGTGCCTTTGCAGACTCTTCTACAGTTCTACGACCCAGAGCTTCGCCGTTTCACTTTTCAGGATTATCAGCTAGCACCCACTCTCGAGGAGTACTCCATTCTGTTGAGTGTCCCGATTCGGTATCAGGTTCCTTTCCTGGACGTGCCTAAAGAGGTTGATTTCAGAATTGTCTCCAGAGCTCTCCACATGGGTATCAAGGAAGTCAGTGACAGTTGGAAGTCCAGTGGGGATGTTGTGGGTTTGCCTTTGAAGTTTCTGTTGAGGGTAGATAGAGAAGAAGCGGAGAAGGGGAATTGGGAAGCTTTTCATGCTCAGTTGGCCATCATGATCTATGGGATTGTCTTGTTTCCGAGTATGCCCAACTTTGTGGACTATGCTACAATCATTATCTTTCTTGGAGGAAATCCAGTTCCTACTCTGTTAGCTGACACTTATTATGCTATTCACAGTAGGCATGGTAAGGGTGGAGCTATCAGGTGCTGTCTCCCACTTTTGCTCAAATGGTTCTTGTCTCTCCTGCCGGTCAGTGGACCTTTTATGGATGCTCAGAGCACCCACAGGTGGACTCAGAGGGCTATGTCTCTTACTTCATATGATATTAGATGGCATTCTTACCGGATGGACGTGCGTGATGTCATTATGAGTTGTGGAACGTTTCGGAATGTGCCACTCGTAGGGACTCAAGGTTGCATCAATTACAACCCGGTTCTTTCTCTTCGCCAATTGGGGTTCGTGATGAATGGAAGACCACTTGACACTGAGATAGCTGAGAGTGTGTATTTTGAGAAGCGAAGTGATCCTACTAGACTGGAGCAGATAGGAAGAGCTTGGAAGTCTATCGGTGTTAAGGATGGAGCTGTCTTAGGGAAGAAGTTTGCCATTGCTATGCCTGATTACACGGAGTGGGTCAAGAAGAGAGTGGAAACTTTGTTGTTACCCTATGATAGGATGAAGCCTTTGCAAGTTCAACCACCTTTGATCCTTGCTGAGAATGTACCTGCTGAGCAGTACAAGCAGGCCCTGATGGAGAATCGCAGGTTGAAGGAGAAAGAGCAAGATGCCCAGATGGAATTGTACAAAGCCAAAGCTGATAGGTTGAACCTGACTCATCAACTCAGAGACATCCAGAGTGTAGATTGTTAGACTATGGCACGGATCTAGAAGGGGGGGTTGAATAGATCCCAATTAAAAACTTTAGTCGGCGCTACCAATTTAAAAGAAAAATTGGTTTTAACAATGTTTTTAGGTGCGGAAGCGGCCGAGGAAAATTAGTCTAAACACGAACCGTTATTGGAAAACCGGATATGCGTTAAGCTAATGGATATTTGATTGAAAGAGATACAATTCACTACTCACAATGCACAATCAATTTTATAGTTCACTTATTTGCAAGCCTAGTTTCAATGAATCAAAATACCAAATTGAAACACAATGCAAACTTAAGGCAACTTTAGCTTAGGCAATTTTACAAACACTTGGTGTGCACAAACACTCCAAGTGATTTTTGAGTTGAGTAAGTGTTTCGATTTATCCTAGTACAATATGTTCTTGTACTTAGTATTCCAACAACAGTTTGCAACACTTTCTCAACTTAAATCAATGTTTGTCAGAAAATTGCTTAAACTAAAATCACTTAAATTTTAAGCTGAAAATTAACTTGTGCAGAAAATTAAAGAAGACAGAGATTTGATGAGGCAGTTCCCCCGCCGTCCTCGCTTCGGGGTACGTCTGCCCTCAATTCTAAAATTAGAATTGAGATGATCAATAGATATAACCTGTGATGTTTAATCGTTTTTACAAGGAGTGCAGAGTATGTAAACAACAGAATTTCGCAATATGTTGAATGATACTTCTTCTCCTTGCCCCTTGATTCAAGATGAATCAAGACCTTTGATTGTTGATGTTTGACCTCCGTTTCCTGCCGCTCGTTGATGAACCTTCCGTTCTTCAACCCCTTGGCCCGGCTGATCACGAACACGAACGAATCAAACCCGGATTCTTCACTGCTCAATCACCGACTCCGCTACTAAACTGATGAAGACTTTCTCTTATCAGTTACCTTCGCTCAGCTGAATGATAATGAAGCAACCCGTCCAAAAACCCCCAAACGCAAACCGGTATTGGAGGATAAAACCCTAATGGTTTTATTCAAGAAAGAACCTGCCAAGACTTCAACTCGAACTCGATTCTTCAATCACTACCTCGAACCTTATCACCTTCAAACTATCACAAATCGCATCAAAAGTTATTGTGTGCAGTTGATGAATTTTGGACTGTTGAAGATGAAGATGATGAATCTTTGACAACTATTTCACTCTTTCTTGTTTCCTTGAACACTTGTACTCAAAAATTCAAATGTTAGTTAATAGAAGTGTTTTTACTTCTATTTATAGTAACAGACAAAACCAAACAGACAGAACAGAAATTTAAACTTTGAAATAACTCAGAAAACTGAGTTTGCGCGCGAACGGTCGACCATAGGTCGGCGTGTGCTGACCCGAGGGGCATGCGTCGACCCTATGCGTCGACGCAAACGTTTTATGCGCTGACCCGTGAACGCCATCACTTGTCATGCGCCAATGTGTGGTCGACTCAAGGATTTTATGCGCCGACCCGTGAGTCTTGCGCTGACCCTATGCGTCGACGCATGCAGCTTTGCGCTGACTCCCTCCAGTTTAGGCAGAGCCTTTGCGTCGACCCGTGAGCTTTGAGCTGACCCCTATGGTCGACTCAAAGCCTTCAAATCTGCAAAAAGGCTGTGATTAGTGATTTTCATGTATTTGGTCATGATCGCACTTTGTCTGTATGTTTTTTAATGATTATAGTAGCTTTAGGATAACGTGAAAAAAGGATATGGTGGGTAATGTGTTGCATTTGTTCGTAGACGTGCATGATGGTCTTTTGTCATCATCGAAACTTGATATTGTATGTTGTATGACACTTTGTCTTTACATACTCCCCCTTTTTGATGATGACAACCCGTATAACTCAGCGTGACGAACATCATGCAGTATTGACACATTTTGTACAACTCCCCCTTTCTTTTGTAATCTAAGGCCATTTGCAGTTTGTCATACTGTTAGTTTGTCAGCATGTCAGCATTTTTCTCCCCCTTTGACAACATCAAAAAGAGAGACAGAGTAATTATTCAAGATTGCAACGACAAATTCACAGGCAGTAGTAGAAATATAGATACTAACGAAATAATATCACACAAATATCATTTCTTAACAAAAGTCATTAATTAAGAAGGAGAAAATACATAATGAAGTTGTGGTGCATAAACAGGCAAAGCAACAACAAAATGCATGCAAAAACAACAAGCAACATGTAAAGTGCATATGAATGGCTATTGTCTTAAGTGACGGTGTCCAGGATGGTAGCATACGCCTGGATTTCTGCTGGGGTCAGCCAGAGTTTCTAGGTAATCAGTAACACCTTCCAGATGCCTAAGACTCCCGGTGACTTGCCGATCAAAATCTGCATACCGTTCATTTAGGCTTGTGGAGAGATTGTCGAGCCGCTCATTTTGGGCTTGAAGTTGACTGTTGATTTGAGCAAGTCGGTCATCTTGGGATTGCATGAAGGTTTGTTGGGCAAGTTGCATGCTTTGCATCATCTCCAACAACTCTGAAGAATCAGCTTGATGTGGAGGGGATGGAAGAGGTTCTTCCTCAACTTGGTGATATGGCTGGTAAAATTCACGTTGAGTTGTCCAACCTGAATGTTGCCATTCACCCCAGCCACCCCATTTTGGAGCATCGTCTTCATATGTATTCGGCTGATGTACCCACGCAGAGCCGGAGTAGTCATTACCACCATTGTGCCCACCATCGTGCCTTGCTTCTTCCTCTTCTTCTTCATTTCCCTCTTCATCTTCTTGTTCTTCGCTTTCATCACTGTCATCCCTTATAGGAATATTTGCTCTTCTAACAAACTTATATTGCTTCCGCTCCTTGCACCATAGATATCCCATCATAGACATGGTTTTTGTGCTAAACTCTTTGTCGGGTGAGATTGATGTTAACGGGAAGGACGGATGACTAACATTGGCCGTTGTAAGGACTTCTTGGATGAAGGATCCGTAGGCGAGAGCAGTTCCTCGTCCGGAATCCCTAAGATTATACATTCTACTAGCAATGTAGTATGGCCAGTTGATCTTTATCTTATTTTTCAGAATGTAAATCAAATGAACTTCGGGATGTTCGACTCTGGAGAGACCGCCCTTCTTGGGCCGCAGGATGCGTGAGACAACCCACTGAAGAATCCTTTCCCCGGCGTTCAGTTTGCCGGCAGTGACGGTTCGTGGGAACAGGTCACTCTGCACAAAATCATCAGAATATGGCCGTACCAACATGTCATTTAATGCACGCTTAAACTCATAGCCATCTATATGATGAGAATCAGTCACCTCAGGCAGGGGATTTCCAGCATCATCCACAGACAAATCAAAATATTTGTTCCAGAAATTTGATTTAACTGATACCTTTGTAGAGCCAACTTTGGAGGAAAGCTTGTGTCCCCGAAAGTTCTCATGAAGACCGGAGTAGAAGACTCGCACAAGGTCTTCACTATATTTAGTGTTGCACTCCAAGAAGTTTAGGAGACCTTGATGCTGCAGCAGAGACAGAACTTCCGGTAAGTGCATACGTTCAGCTTCAAGTCTGTAGAACGCATGTTGTTGCACAACTCCTCGTTTACCGATGTCTTTGTTGAAGATTTCGACACGAGTAGGTGGAACGAGTGATACAGCAGATACGGGAAGAGATGCACCGGATGATTCTCGGGGTCTTTTGCCGGAGGGTCTGCGTGATGAGGAGGCCATTTGAGTGGGTTTGAGACAGAGTGTTTGGATGTATAGAGAAGGTTTAATGAGGGTTTTGAGAGTGATTTTTCAAGAGAGGGGTTTTTCCCAATTTATAGTGGAAAGGTTTAGGGTTTTGGGAAGATGGAAGATCAAAAAGCAATAGCCACTAGGTAGATGCAAGTTACAAAGTAGTGGGTAGTTTGAAAGGTAATGGAATGTAATTGCACATTTAATGATGTGAATGCATGAGAGATGATTTAAAATTTTGCAGAAAAACGAAATCTGTGAGCGATGCGTCGACCATACCTCTGTATGCGTCGACGCATACTGTTTGATTTTTGAAAATATGCAGAAATTAATTGTCATGCGTCGACCATAACCCTGCTGCGGTCGACTCATACTGTACAAATTTTCATTTTCCACTATTTAGCACATGCAATGACCAGTTTGATGCATAAACAACAGTGCATATAGCAGTACACAACCAAGTGGATATATTAATAGTATACATATATAAAACACATCATTTTGAGATAAAATTTTGAAGTCATGAGTTTTAGCAGAGATATAGAGAAAGAGGAACAATATCACCTTAATGCTGAAGTGACTTAGTGAACATTAGACATGTGCTTGCAACAACAGAAATTTGTTAGAAGTACAGTATTAAGGCTTAAGATGGAAGAATGTAAACAGCAGTTTATAGTGCCCGTTCCGAAATATCGAGGATGCCAAGTTCTCGGCGAATATGAAAGAAAGGTTCATTTGCTAGCGGCTTTGTGAAAATGTCCGCTAGTTGATTTTCAGTGTTTACGTGTTCAAACACGATGTCACCTTTCTCTACATGATCCCGAAGAAAGTGGTGTCGAATTTCGATATGCTTAGTGCGAGAATGTAGCACAGGATTTTTGGTTAGGTTAATAGCACTCGTGTTGTCACAAAATATGGGAATACGTTCCAGTTTTAGGTTAAAATCCAATAGTTGTTGCTTGATCCATAAGATTTGGGCACAGCAACTACCGGCTGCAACGTATTCCGCTTCGGCGGTTGACAAAGCAACAGAAACTTGTTTCTTGCTATGCCAACTAACCAAAGAGTTTGAAAAAAGATGGCAAGTGCCACTTGTACTTTTCCTATCCGATTTGCAACCGGCAAAGTCGGAATCGGAAAAACCTACCAAAGAGCAATCATTACCTTTGGAATACCATAGTCCGTACTTGGGAGTACCTGATAAATATCGAAGTATCCGTTTAACGGCTTTTAAATGGGATTCCTTGGGACATGATTGGTACCTAGCACACATGCAAACGCTAAACATAATATCGGGACGAGAAGCAGTAAGATAAAGGAGTGAACCAATCATACCTCTATACCGTTTTACATCTACTTCCTTACCGTCTTCGTCTTTGTTTAAGTTGGTACACGTAGGCATGGGGGTGTCTATGGCCTTAGCTTTTGCCATGTCAAATCTCTTGATAAGGTCCAAACAATACTTTGTCTGGCTCACGAAAGTTCCTTCTTTGAGCTGTTTGATTTGTAGACCGAGGAAGTATGTGAGCTCCCCCATCATACTCATCTCGAACTCACCCTGCATAAGGTCAGAAAACTCTCTCACAAGTTTCATGTTAGTAGATCCAA
Organism: Lathyrus oleraceus; assembly: GCF_024323335.1. Taxonomy (NCBI): domain Eukaryota; kingdom Viridiplantae; phylum Streptophyta; class Magnoliopsida; order Fabales; family Fabaceae; genus Lathyrus; species Lathyrus oleraceus. The sequence goes on from NC_066585.1 coordinate 119,673,953, forward strand.
AAATGATATCATCCACATAAATTTGCACTAGTATCAAGTGCTTTCCTTGACGTTTAATGAAGAGGGTTGTGTCAACCTTTCCTCTTGAGTAACCTTGATCTAGTAGGAACTTGCTTAGTCTCTCATACCAAGCTCTAGGAGCTTGTTTGAGACCATACAAGGCCCTTTTTAGTTTATAAACATGATCAGGATGCTCATGGGATTCGAAACCCGGAGGTTGTGCGACATAAACTTCTTCATTAATGTGACCGTTAAGGAAAGCGCTCTTAACATCCATTTGGAATAGCTTAAAATCCTTTGCACAAGCGAAGGCAAGGAGAAGGCGTATAGCCTCGAGTCGGGCAACCGGCGCATAAGTTTCCCCATAGTCGATGCCTTCCTCTTGGTTATACCCTTGCGCGACTAAACGCGCCTTATTACGGGTTATTACCCCGTTTTCGTCCAGCTTGTTCCTAAACACCCATCGGGTGCCGATTACTCGATGATCTCGCGGAGGAGGGACAAGGTCCCAAACCTCATTTCTGGTGAACTGATTAAGTTCCTCCTGCATCGATAAAAACCAGTGTTCATCGAGTAGGGCTTCTTTAGGGTTTTTAGGTTCCATCTGCGAAACGAAAGCGAAGTGATAACAGAAATTACTTATCTTAGACCTAGTTGTTACACCCTTTGAGATATCTCCGATAATGTTGTCGATTGGATGGTCTTTGGAAGACTTCCAAGCTTGAGGAAGATCATCGTTTGAAAGCGGATGATCTACTTCTGTTTCATCATGGAGTACATCTTTGTCCTCCTCAATTTTGATTGTGTCGGGTTGATCAATCCCCGGCTCGCCATCATTGAGTATGTCTTTGGTAGATGTGCCTGCACCATGAAAAACACTATCCTTTCCGACGTTTCTCGGATTGGATTCATCAAAGGTAACATGCACAGACTCTTCTACTGTAAGTAATCGCTTGTTGTAAATTCTATATGCTTTGCTAGATTGAGAGTATCCGAGGAAGATACCTTCGTCGGCCTTGGAATCAAATTTCCCTAAGTTTTCCTTTCCATTGTTTAACATAAAGCATTTGCAACCAAAGACATGAAGGTGAGAAACATTTGGCTTTCGCCCTTTTAAAAGTTCATACGGTGTTTTGTTTAGAATGGGGCGAATGAGCACCCTATTCAAAACGTAACAAGCCGTACTAATGGCGTCGGCCCAAAAATATTTTGGTAAGCCACTTTCATTGATCATTGTTCTTCCCAATTCTTCCAAAATTCGATTTTTACGCTCCACAACCCCATTTTGTTGAGGAGTACGTGGAGCGGAGAAGTTATGATCAATGCCATGGTTACCGCAATATTCTTCAAATAGGTGATTTTCAAATTCACCTCCATGATCGCTTCTAATTGCAACAATGTTTGTGTTTAGTTTATTTTGAGAAAGCTTAGCAAATCGTTCAAAGGCGGCGAATGTGTCACTCTTACTTACTAAGAAAATAGTCCAACAAAATCGAGAAAAGTCGTCCACTATTACGAAACCGTAATAGTTTCCTCCTAGACTCTTAATCCTAGATGGCCCAAATAAATCCATATGGAGAAGCTCGAGAGGTCTCGTTGTTGAAACGATGTTTTTGGATTTAAAAGAGATCCTCGTTTGCTTCCCTTTTTGACAAGCATCACAAAGGTGATCCTTGGTGAATTTAATTTTGGGGAGACCTAGGACTAGATCTTTTGAGACTATTTTGTTAAGTAAGTCGAAATTAACATGTGCTAAACGTCTATGCCATAACCATGAATCTTCATTCATTGTTACAAGACATTTGTCACTTGTTAACGATACTTCGTTTAAGTCAAGCATATAGACATTGTTCACACGAAAACCATTAAACATGCTCTTCTTATCATCAGTATGCACAATTTTGCAACAATCTTTTGAAAATGATACATTGTATCCTTTGTCGCATAACTGACTGATGCTAAGTAGGTTATGTTTAAGACCTTCGACAAGTAATACGTCAGAAATAGTAGTGGAAGAGGGATTACCTACACTACCTTTACCAAGTATTGCTCCTCGGTTATTGTCACCATAAGTTACATATCCCTTCTTCTTAGCCACGAAGTCAATGAAGAGAGATATGTCTCCTGACATATGCCTTGAGCATCCACTATCGAGGACCCATCTTCTCTCGGTAGTCTCGAGGCATTGTACCTGTGATAAGATAATTAACAAAAGGAGGTACCCAATGGCTTATTGGGTCCTGAGTGGTGAGAGGCAAATTGGTTGCATTTGGGCATCCATTGATAAATGCCTTTAGGAACTAAAAATCTCCTAAATCTACACTTAGCAATGGAATGACCTTTCTTGCAACAATAAAGACAAGAGAACTTTTCATTTTGATTACTTTTGCTATCTTCATCCTTTATAACATATTTGTACTTTTGATATGGATTAACCATACTTGTTCGAAAATTAGATTTATCAATAGCAAAAGTAATCTTGGGCTCAAGAGCCTTGTTAAGTTTGGCTTTTAAGTTCCTTACTTCACTTTGCCAAATGTAACAAGTATCACACCCAAAGTTCATCGTTCTACTTTTAAGGTCCTCATAACTAGTTTTTGTGCTTTCCACTATAGAAGCCTTAAGTGCCTCAAGTTTCCTTTGAGATTCTTGAATTTTTTGTTCTAAATGAGAGAAAATTTTCTTATTTGAGGCAAGCCTTTTAAAGGCTTCTTTTGCTTCACAGTGTAGAGTTTCAAAAACAGTTTGCAGTTCATGATGAGACATACTAGAGGAATTTTCATATTTAGCATGTCGTACCTGTTTCTTCTTATTCTTTTGATGAGCAGAGAGACATAGATTTGCATTTTCATCTTCATCACTTGAGCTTTCATCATCGGAGGAGTCGCTATCGCTTTCCCAAGCAATATATGCCCTCCTTGGCTTTGATGGTTTCTTATGCGATTTGTATGAATCTTTTTCTTTTGTCTTTTTATTCATCGGACAGTCCGGTTTGTAGTGACCCGGCTTTCCACACTTGTAGCACGACCCTCTAGTTGTTTTTCCTTTGAAGTCATCATTTTTGGAGAACCTAGATTGCTTCAGGAAGTTAACTAAGTTCTTCTCGGAATGTTGGATGCCGTTCTTTCTCACGTAACGGTTGTAGCGTTTGACGAACAGCCCCATATCTTCACTCTTGTCCTCTTCTTCTTCGTCACTCGTAGAATAATCACTTTGCTCTTTTGCTTGAGACTTTGAGGAGGAAGTCTTTAGAGCAATTGATTTCTTTTCGCTCACCTTGGCTTTGTCTTTCTTATCTTTCCTTTCATGTTGTTCCAAGCTTAATAGAACTTGTTCGTGCTCTTGTAGTTTGCCGAACAATGTTGTTAAGTCCAAAATGGTAAGATCGTTTGCCTCTTTGATGGCGGTCACTTTTGGCTGCCATTCCCTGTTAAGACATCTTAAGATTTTATTAGTAGCAACATCATTGGAAATAGGTTTACCTAGTGAATGTAATCGATTGATTAGATGAGTGAATCTCTTTTGCATGTCGGCAATGGTTTCCCCTTGCTCCATGAAAAAGAGATCAAACTCTTGCGTTAGTGTATTGATTCTAGCCAATTTAACATCGTTCGTCCCCTCATGGGCAATTTGAAGTGAATCCCACATGGCCTTAGCAGTAGGACAATGGGATACACGATAGTATTCGTCTACCCCTAATGAGGAGATTAAGATGTTTTTGGCTTTCCAATCATAGTTGTATTTCTTTTCATCATCATCGGTCCATTGTGCTTCAGGCTTAGGCACTATTTCATTATTCTCATTGGTCATGGTTATTTCAATTGGACCATTGAGAATAACATTCCATATTTTTCTATCTATGGAATTTATGTGCACCCGCATACAGTCTTTCCAATAACTATAATTTTCACCATTGAAAACGGGAGCTCTATTGTAAGCCCCTTTAGGTTCGTTAGCCATTTTCTATCAACGTTGTATTTTTGAAGCACGGAGTGAACCGGAGCTCCTGATACCACTTGTTAGACTATGGCACGGATCTAGAAGGGGGGGTTGAATAGATCCCAATTAAAAACTTTAGTCGGCGCTACCAATTTAAAAGAAAAATTGGTTTTAAAAATGTTTTTAGGTGCGGAAGCGGCCGAGGAAAATTAGTCTAAAAACGAACCGTTATTGGAAAACCGGATATGCGTTAAGCTAATGGATATTTGATTGAAAGAGATACATTTCACTACTCACAATGCACAATCAATTTTATAGTTCACTTATTTGCAAGCCTAGTTTCAATGAATCAAAATACCAAATTGAAACACAATGCAAACTTAAGGCAACTTTAGCTTAGGCAATTTTACAAACACTTGGTGTGCACAAACACTCCAAGTGATTTTTGAGTTGAGTAAGTGTTTCGATTTATCCTAGTACAATATGTTCTTGTACTTAGTATTCCAACAACAGTTTGCAAGACTTTCTCAACTTAAATCAATGTTTGTCAGAAAATTGCTTAAACTAAAATCACTTAAATTTTAAGCTGAAAATTAACTTGTGCAGAAAATTAAAGAAGACAGAGATTTGATGAGGCAGTTCCCCCGCCGTCCTCGCTTCGGGGTACGTCTGCCCTCAATTCTAAAATTAGAATTGAGATGATCAATAGATATAACCTGTGATGTTTAATCGTTTTTACAAGGAGTGCAGAGTATGTAAACAACAGAATTTCGCAATATGTTGAATGATACTTCTTCTCCTTGCCCCTTGATTCAAGATGAATCAAGACCTTTGATTGTTGATGTTTGACCTCCGTTTCCTGCCGCTCGTTGATGAACCTTCCGTTCTTCAACCCCTTGGCCCGGCTGATCACGAACACGAACGAATCAAACCCGGATTCTTCACTGCTCAATCACCGACTCCGCTACTAAACTGATGAAGACTTTCTCTTATCAGTTACCTTCGCTCAGCTGAATGATAATGAAGCAACCCGTCCAAAAACCCCCAACGCAAACCGGTATTGGAGGATAAAACCCTAATGGTTTTATTCAAGAAAGAACCTGCCAAGACTTCAACTCGAACTCGATTCTTCAATCACTACCTCGAACCTTATCACCTTCAAACTATCACAAATCGCATCAAAAGTTATTGTGTGCAGTTGATGAATTTTGGACTGTTGAAGATGAAGATATGAATCTTTGACAACTATTTCACTCTTTCTTGTTTCCTTGAACACTTGTACTCAAAAATTCAAATGTTAGTTAATAGAAGTGTTTTTACTTCTATTTATAGTAACAGACAAAACCAAACAGACAGAACAGAAATTTAAACTTTGAAATAACTCAGAAAACTGAGTTTGCGCGCGAACGGTCGACCATAGGTCGGCGTGTGCTGACCCGAGGGGCATGCGTCGACCCTATGCGTCGACGCAAACGTTTTATGCGCTGACCCGTGAACGCCATCACTTGTCATGCGCCAACGTGTGGTCGACTCAAGGATTTTATGCGCCGACCTGTGAGTCTTGCGCTGACCCTATGCGTCGATGCATGCAGCTTTGCGCTGACTCCCTCCAGTTTAGGCAGAGCCTTTGCGTCGACCCGTGAGCTTTGAGCTGACCCCTATGGTCGACTCAAAGCCTTCAAATCTGCAAAAAGGCTGTGATTAGTGATTTTCATGTATTTGGTCATGATCGCACTTTGTCTGTATGTTTTTTAATGATTATAGTAGCTTTAGGATAACGTGAAAAAAGGATATGGTGGGTAATGTGTTGCATTTGTTCGTAGACGTGCATGATGGTCTTTTGTCATCATCGAAACTTGATATTGTATGTTGTATGACACTTTGTCTTTACATAGATGTTGGTGGAGTAAAAAGCAAGAAGAGATCTTATGAAGAGATGGAGAACTTGCTGAATGCAGAGCACCGAGAGTGTTTGAGATTGCAGAGAGTTGAGGCCAACTATCAGAAGAAGATCAGAGACTTGGAGAAGCAACTCAGAGACAAAGATATCCAGTTGAAGAAGGAAGTTGTATCGAGACATGCAACAGAGAACCAACTTGGAGCAGAAGTTGTAGAACTCATAAGATTGTTGAAGGAGAAGCTCACTCCCTTGCCAGAATGTTCAGAGTGTGACCTGTTGATAGACCAGTGTCATTACTTGAAGACGCTCATTCCTGGAAGTCGTTTGTCTTAGCTTGTATTCCTGATGTTTATGTTGAGGATCACCCCCAGGCTTGTTGGGTGGGATTCAGTGTTGTACTCTTATCCTTTGGATCTTTGAATCTTCGTTGTATGATCCATGTTGCTCATTTATAGATGAGGTTGTTGGTTTTACTCTGTACTTTTTGCTCTTGTGTATGTTTGTTCCTGTGCTTTTGTGTTGTTCTTGCTGCAAGTTGCCATCTTTCGAAGATGAATTGGCTCTTTGAATGCCTGAGAAATGAACATATCATGTGCATCATATGCATTAGCATCATACCCATAGCATTTTGCATAACAGGTGTTCTCGTTCGTGACTTCTCACTCCGGTTCTTGTGTCAGGCAGGATAGCTGATCAGAGACCGCTCCGTTATTCAACCAGACTCAATCAACAGAGAAGTATGGATCAAGTTCAGACGGAGTTAGTTGAGATGAGGGCGAACATGGCCCAGTTTATGACGATAATGCAAGGGGTTGCGCAAGGTCAAGAAGAACTTCGAGCCCTGGTTCAGAGACAGGAAACCGTGATTCCGCAGTCCAACCGAGCGTCGCCGGTGGGCGTGCCTGTTCATGAGAATGTTACTGCTGTTCCCGCCAACGACTATGCTATGGGTGATGAGCTAAGGGGGATTAGAATCAACGGATAGCCTCTTGCTGCAGAGACTGCTAATGCCAGAGCTACTCGGGCTCCGATTCGTCATCCTGCTCCGCTTGTTGACAGGCAGGAGGACATGTTTACTCTTCTCAGTGAAGACGATGATGTAGTGAGAGTTGAAGAGAGGGACCGTAAGGTGGATGCCCTTGCTGAGAAGATCCGAGCTATGGAATGTCAGAACTCCCTGGGATTTGATGTGACCAACATGGGTTTGGTGGAAGGGTTGAGAATCCCTTACAAATTAAAAGCGCTCTCATTTGATAAATATAATGGTACTTCTTGCCCTCGCACCCATGTGCAGGCCTATTACAGGAAGATCTCTGCTTACACAGATGATGAGAAGATGTGGATGTATTTCTTCCAGGATAGCTTGTCTGGAGCTTCCTTGGATTGGTACATGGAGCTTAAGAGAGATTCTATTCGATGCTGGAGGGATCTGGGTGAGGCCTTCTTGAGGCAGTACAAACACAATATGGACATGGCACCGAGCCGCACTCAGCTGCAGAGTCTATGTCAGAAATCCGGAGAAAGCTTCAAGGAGTACGCCCAGAGGTGGCGTGAGTTGGCTGCTAGATTACAACCCCCTATGCTGGAGAGGGAGTTGACTGACATGTTCATTGGTACTCTGCAGGGTGTTTTCATGGACCGGATGGGAAGCTGCCCATTCGGCAGTTTTTCGGATGTGGTTATATGCGGGGAGAGGACTAAGAGCTTGATCAAGGCTGGTAAAATTCAAGATGTTGGGTCCTCTTCTTCGAAGAAACGGTTTGCTGGGGCACCTCGTCGGAGAGAGGTGAAGCCAGTGCGGTGCAACACCGAAGAGTTGTGAATAGAAATCAGTATCGCCAGGTTGCTGCTGTGACCATTCCAGCACCTCAACCTCGTCAACAGCAACAACAACAGAGAGTTCAACAACAACCTCCGCCACAACAACAACAACAGCAACGTCCGTATCAACCGAGGCAGAGGATGCCTGATCGACGTTTTGACCCACTGCCAATGACCTATGCTGAGTTACTACCTGAGTTGCTCAGACTAGGGTTTGTTGAATTGAGGACCATGGCGCCGTTGACAAAAATACCACCTGGGTATGATGCCAACGTGCGTTGTGACTTTCACTCTGGTGCACCGGGACACCACATTGAAAACTGCAGGGCTTTTCATCATAAAGTCCAGGACCTAATTGACGCTAAAACTATCAATTTTGCTCCTGTACCGAATGTTGTAAACAACCCAATGCCGCCACATGGTGCACACCGAGTGAACAATATTGAAGGGGTTGAAGCTGAAGATCTGTTGGTCAGTGTTGAAGATGTTCAGACTTCTTTGTTGGTTGTGAAAGACCGTCTGCTGAGTGGAGGTGTTTACCCAGGCTGTGATCAGGGTTGTGTTGATTGTGCAAAATCTGAGAATGGCTGTGACCAGTTGAGGGCTGGTATTCAGAAGCTGATTGACGAGGGTTGTGTTCAGTTCGTCCGGGCTGATAGAGATCGTGGGTCAGTGTCAACTGTCACCATCTACTTTAAACCATCTGAAGGACGTGGTCAGAGGGTTGTGAGTGCGCCTACAACTAGTGGTACTCCTGTTATTATTTCTGCACCTGTAACTGCCAGTAATCCAACTACAATCGTCGCTCCGGTCAGAAGGGTTGTTGACAGTAGGGTCGTGCCATGGAAATATGACAATGCCTACCGCAGTAACCGAAGGGCTGAGAATCAGACGAGGCTGGTGAATCAAGCGCCTGTAACAATTGGTGTGCCAATGAAAACTCCTGTGGTTGTGAGTCCCGTTGTGGACAACGTTGGTGGACCAGGAGGTTTTACTCGAAGTGGACGTCTGTTTGCTCCACAACCTTTAAGAGATGCTAATGCCGAGGCTCTTGCCAAGGCCAAGGGCAAACAGGCTGTCGTTGATGAGGAACCGGCTCAGAAAGAGGTGCCTGAGGGTTCATTTGAGAAGGACGTGGAGGAGTTCTTGAAGATAATCAAGAAAAGTGACTACAAGATTGTAGATCAGCTTAATCAGACTCCGTCCAAAATTTCAATACTCTCTTTGCTCCTGTGCTCGGAGGCACATTGTAATTCCCTGTTGAAGATGCTGAATATGGCTTACGTGCCTCAAGAGATTTCTGTCAACCAGCTGGAGGGTGTGATTGCCAATGTGAGCACCAGGCATGGTGTGGGGTTCACTGACCTAGACTTAACGCCTGAGGGTCGTAATCATAACAAGGCCTTGCACATCACCATGAAGTGCCAGGGGGCTGTGTTGTCTCATGTGTTGGTAGACACGGGCTCGTCGCTGAATGTGCTGCCTAAGCAGATTCTGAAGAAGATAGTTGTTGAAGGGGTTGTGCTTACTCCGAGTGACCTGATTGTTCGTGCATTCGACGGATCCAAACGTTCTGTTTTTGGTGAAGTCGCCTTGCCGGTGAAGATAGGTCCGGAGGTCTTTGACATTATCTTCTATGTTATGGACATCCAGCCCGCTTACAGTTGTTTGCTGGGGCGTCCGTGGATCCATGCAGCTGGGGCAGTTTCGTCGACTCTCCACCAGAAGTTGAAGTATGTCTGGAACGGTCAGATTGTGACCGTGTGCGGTGAAGAAGATATTCTGGTGAGTCACCTATCCTCTTTCAAATATGTAGAGGTGGATGGCGAGATCCACGAAACTTTATGCCAGGCATTTGAGACTGTTGCTCTTGAGGGGGTGGCGTTTGCTGATCAGAGAAAGCCGGGTGCTTCGATTGCGTCATATAAGCAGGCCAAGGAGGTTGTTGACTCTGGAAAGTCTGAGGGCTGGGGCAAGATGGTAGATTTTCCTGTCAAAGAGGATAAGTTTGGTATTGGCTATCAACCTTTGCAAGCGGAGCAGGAAGTGCAAGCAGGTCCGAGTACCTTTACCAGCGCTGGGCTGATGAATCACGGTGACGTCTTCGCAGCCGGTGCTGAAGATGGTGATAGTGATTGTGATCTCGACAACTGGGTTCGCCTGCGTGCATTAGGGGAGTCGGTCAACAATTGGACAGCAGAAGATGTGGTCCAAGTTACTCTTCAAACAAAGTAATTTTCTTTTGTTTTTTTCATTCTGCACAAAACCCTATGTTCTGCCCAAGGCGTAGTGGTTCATTGTAGGGCCACATCATGTTTTTTCAATGATTATCATTAATAAAGGACGTTTTGCAAACAACTTTGTGATCCCTGTCTTTCTATTTTTGTTTTCATTTTTCAAAAAAATAAAAATGGCAATGTTTTTGTTTTTGTGACTTTCTTGAACTCTTTTTCTAAAACAAAGCATTAAACATGCAGAAGTGATCTCACGGAATCCACTATAAACAGTTCTGTTATGGCTCAGTATGATTTCAATAATCCCATCTACCAAGCTGAAGAGGAGAGTGAGGAAGATTGTGAACTCCCTAAAGAATTAGTCAGATTGTTGAAGCAAGAGGAGAGGGTCATCCAACCTCATCAGGAGGAGTTGGAGATTGTCAATCTTGGTACTGAGGACGCCAGAAGAGATATTTAGATCGGGGCTGCTCTGAAGATAGAGGTCAAGAGCAGGTTGATTGAGATGCTGAGAGAGTATGTGGAGATATTCGCCTGGTCTTATCAAGATATGCCTGGGTTGGATACTGATATTGTGGTGCATAGACTACCTCTCAGAGAAGATTGTCCTTCAGTTAAGCAGAAGCTTCGCAGAACGAGTCCTGATATGGCTGTTAAAATCAAGGAAGAGGTTCAGAAACAGTTTGATGCGGGTTTCTTGTCAGTGACGACTTATCCCCCGTGGGTGGCCAACATCGTTCCCGTGCCGAAGAAAGATGGCAAAGTCAGAATGTGTGTCGATTACCGGGATTTGAATAGAGCGAGCCCGAAAGATGATTTCCCATTACCTCACATTGATGTATTGGTTGATAATACAGCTCAATCCTCGGTATTCTCTTTCATGGACGGTTTTTCTGGCTACAATCAGATTAAGATGGCGCCAGAGGACATGGAAAAGACGACATTCATTACACCTTAGGGCACGTTCTGCTATAAGGTGATGCCATTTGGGCTGAAGAATGCCGGTGCTACCTATCAGAGGGCTATGACGACTCTCTTTCATGACATGATGCACAAAGAGATTGAAGTGTACGTGGATGATATGATTGCGAAGTCGCAGACAGAAGAGGAGCACCTGGTTAATTTGCAGAAGTTGTTTGACCGGTTGAGGAAGTTCAAATTGAGGCTGAATCCAAACAAGTGTACGTTTGGGGTGAGATCTGGGAAGCTGTTAGGCTTCATTGTCAGTGAGAAAGGGATTAAGGTCGATCCAGCAAAAGTCAAAGCTATTCAAGAAATGCCTGAACCGAAAACAGAGAAGCAGGTTCGTGGGTTTTTAGGAAGATTGAACTACATTGCAAGGTTTGTATCTCACCTAACTGCCACGTGTGAACCGATATTCAAATTGCTAAGAAAGAATCAAGCAATAAGGTGGAATGATGACTGTCAGAAAGCTTTTGACAAGATAAAAGAGTATTTACAGAAACCTCCAATCCTTATTCCTCCAGTTCTTGGGAGACCGCTGATAATGTACTTGTCAGTGACTGAGAATTCGATGGGGTGTGTATTGGGACAGCATGACGAGTCTGGTCGAAAAGAGCATGCCATATACTACCTTAGCAAAAAGTTTACCGACTGTGAAATCAAACATTCACAGCTTGAGAAAACTTGCTGTGCTTTGGCCTGGGCTGCTCGCCGACTGAGGCAGTATATGTTGAACCATACTACCTTGTTGATTTCTAAGATGGATCCAGTGAAATACATCTTTGAGAAGCCGGCTCTCACTGGACGTGTTGCCCGTTGGCAGATGATCTTAACAGAATATGATATCCAGTACACGTCACAGAAGGCTATCAAAGGTAGTATTTTGTCAGACTATCTCGCCGAACAACCGATTGATGATTATCAGCCAATGATGTTTGAATTCCCTGATGAGGACATCATGTATCTTAAGATGAAAGATTGTGAAGAGCCTCTTGTCGAGGAAGGACCGGATCCTGATGATAAGTGGACATTGATGTTTGATGGGGCTGTGAATGTGAATGGTAACGGTGTTGGTGCAGTGCTTATCAATCCGAAAGGTGCTCATATACCTTTTTCTGCTAGATTGACTTTTGATGTCACCAACAATGAGGCTGAGTATGAGGCTTGTATCATGGGGATAGAAGAAGCCATTGATCTGAGGATCAAAACTCTTGACATTTATGGAGATTCCGCTTTAGTGATCAACCAGGTCAATGGAGATTGGAATACCAATCAGCCGCATTTGATTCCTTACAGAGATTACACTAGAAGAATACTGACGTTCTTCAAGAAGGTGAAGTTATACCGTGTCCCCCGGGATGAGAATCAGATGGTTGATGCCTTGGCTACTTTGTCGTCTATGATCAAAGTTCATTGGTGGAATCATGTGCCGCATGTTACGGTGAATCGACTCGAGAGGCCTGCGTATGTGTTTGCAGCTGAGTCTGTTGTTGATGAGAAGCCGTGGTACTATGATATCAAAAACTTCCTCAAGAGTCAGGAGTATCCTGAAGGTGCGTCGAAGAATGACAAGAAAACCCTGAGAAGGCTAGCTGGAAGCTTTTACTTGAATCAGGATGATGTGCTGTACAAGAGAATTTTTGACATGGTTCTGCTCAGATGCGTGGATAGACACGAAGCAGACATGTTGATGCAGGAAGTGCATGAGGGTTCGTTTGGTACCCATGCTGGTGGTCATGCAATGTCGAAGAAATTGTTGAGAGCCGGTTATTACTGGATGACTATGGAATCCGATTGTTTCAAGTACGCTAGGAAGTGCCATAAGTGTCAAATCTATGCTGATATAGTGCATGTACCACCAAGACCGCTGAATGTCATGAATTCGCCTTGGCCGTTCGCCATGTGGGGCATTGATATGATTGGGAAGATTGAGCCTACTGCTTCGAATGGATATCGCTTCATCCTGGTTGCGGTTGATTACTTCACCAAGTGGGTGGAAGCAGCTTCCTATGCTAATGTTACCAAACAAGTGGTTGCCCGGTTTATCAAGAAAGAAATCATTTGTCGTTATGGGGTTCTTGAGAGGATCATTACTGACAATGGTTCGAATCTCAATAACAAGATGATGAAAGAGCTTTGCAAAGAGTTCAAGATTGAACATCACAATTCTTCTCCTTACAGACCAAAGACGAATGGTGCTGTAGAGGCGGCGAACAAGAATATCAAGAAGATTGTGCAGAAGATGGTCGTGACGTACAAGGATTGGCATGAGATGCTGCCTTTCGCTTTGCATGGGTACCGTACCTCAGTACGTACGTCGACCGGGGCAACCCCGTACTCCCTTGTGTATGGTATGGAAGTTGTCCTACCTGTTGAAGTGGAGATTCCTTCTCTGAGAGTTTTGTTGGATGATAAGCTTGACGAAGCCGAGTGGGTTCGAACAAGGTTTAATGAGTTGAGCCTTATCGAAGAGAGGCGGCTAGCAGCTGTGTGCCATGGGCAGTTGTATCAGAGAAGGATGAAGAGAGCCTTTGATCAGAAAGTGCATCCTCGAAGCTATCAAACTGGTGATCTAGTTTTGAAGAGGATCCTTCCTCCCGGTACAGATAACAGGGGCAAGTGGACTCCTAATTATGAAGGTCCATATGTTGTGAAGAAGGTCTTCTCCGGTGGAGCCTTGATGCTTACAACTATGGATGGTGAAGATTTCTCGTCCCCTGTTAACTCAGATGTAGTCAAAAAATACTTCGCATAAATTGACCCGCTGGATAAAAAGAATAAAAGAGTCCAGGCAAAAAAGGGCATCCCGGCGAACCAAAAAACAGAAAGAAAAGGTTCGGGCAAAAATTAGGGATAAAATGAAAAGAATTTGTACACCCAGTAAGTCAAAAACCCGCAAGGGCGGCTTAGGCAAAAATGGGTATCCCGGTGGATTGAAAACCCGAAAGGGCGATCCAGGCAAAAGAGGGATTAAAGCGAAGACTACAGTCTGAGTTATCTGTACTTCATCGCGCTTCGTCATCTGCCATCTCGAAAGATGTGATCGGTCCAGTCATTCTTCTCAGAAAGCAAGGAAGTTGGGAGGAAAACTGATGATCTGTGAGTTATAACAGAATTGGGAAATAGTGGATGTCGTGTTCGCATTGCCATTAGGATAGATTTTTCCTTTTGTGCGCAATTACCTCTTTCTAGGAATTGCTTCCGGATGTATTCGCCTTTTCAGGCCCATTTTCGATCAATAAAAAGTCGTTATTCGGTTAAATTGCTCTCTTGTTTTATTTTACTGTTTATTTGCAAAAAAATGTCCGAATCATTGATAAACATTGCATATAAAAACATGAAGGCTGAACAATAACGTGCATAAAGATAAAACATTTGAAAATCATTTTGAATGTTGAGGAAACTTGAGCGTATCTTGTCCATACAACCCCTGGGTGAGGCCTTCTTGAGGCAGTACAAACACAATATGGACATGGCGCCGAGCCGCACTCAGCTGCAGAGTCTATGTCAGAAATCCGGAGAAAGCTTCAAGGAGTACGCCCAGAGGTGGCGTGAGTTGGCTGCTAGATTACAACCCCTATGCTGGAGAGGGAGTTGACTGACATGTTCATTGGTACTCTGCAGGGTGTTTTCATGGACCGGATGGGAAGCTGCCCATTCGGCAGTTTTTCGGATATGGTTATATGCGGGGAGAGGACTAAGAGCTTGATCAAGGCTGGTAAAATTCAAGATGTTGGGTCCTCTTCTTCGAAGAAACGGTTTGCTGGGGCACCTCGTCGGAGAGAGGTGAAGCCAGTGCGGTGCAACACCGAAGAGTTGTGAATAGAAATCAGTATCGCCAGGTTGCTGCTGTGACCATTCCAGCACCTCAACCTCGTCAACAGCAACAACAACAGAGAGTTCAACAACAACCTCCGCCACAACAACAACAACAGCAACGTCCGTATCAACCGAGGCAGAGGATGCCTGATCGACGTTTTGACCCACTGCCAATGACCTATGCTGAGTTACTACCTGAGTTGCTCAGACTAGGGTTTGTTGAATTGAGGACCATGGCGCCGTTGACAAAAATACCACCCGGGTATGATGCCAACGTGCGTTGTGACTTTCACTCTGGTGCACCGGGACACCACATTGAAAACTGCAGGGCTTTTCATCATAAAGTCCAGGACCTAATTGACGCTAAAACTATCAATTTTGCTCCTGTACCGAATGTTGTAAACAACCCAATGCCGCCACATGGTGCACACCGAGTGAACAATATTGAAGGGGTTGAAGCTGAAGATTTGTTGGTCAGTGTTGAAGATGTTCAGACTTCTTTGTTGGTTGTGAAAGACCGTCTGCTGAGTGGAGGTGTTTACCCAGGCTGTGATCAGGGTTGTGTTGATTGTGCAAAATCTGAGAATGGCTGTGACCAGTTGAGGGCTGGTATTCAGAAGCTGATTGACGAGGGTTGTGTTCAGTTCGTCCGGGCTGATAGAGATCGTGGGTCAGTGTCAACTGTCACCATCTACTTTAAACCATCTGAAGGACGTGGTCAGAGGGTTGTGAGTGCGCCTACAACTAGTGGTACTCCTGTTATTATTTCTGCACCTGTAACTGCCAGTAATCCAACTACAATCGTCGCTCCGGTCAGAAGGGTTGTTGACAGTAGGGTCGTGCCATGGAAATATGACAATGCCTACCGCAGTAACCGAAGGGCTGAGAATCAGACGAGGCTGGTGAATCAAGCGCCTGTAAGAATTGGTGTGCCAATGAAAACTCCTGTGGTTGTGAGTCCCGTTGTGGACAA
Organism: Lathyrus oleraceus; assembly: GCF_024323335.1. Taxonomy (NCBI): domain Eukaryota; kingdom Viridiplantae; phylum Streptophyta; class Magnoliopsida; order Fabales; family Fabaceae; genus Lathyrus; species Lathyrus oleraceus. The sequence continues at coordinate 119,689,602 of NC_066585.1, forward strand.
CGTTGGTGGACCAGGAGGTTTTACTCGAAGTGGACGTCTGTTTGCTCCACAACCTTTAAGAGATGCTAATGCCGAGGCTCTTGCCAAGGCCAAGGGCAAACAGGCTGTCGTTGATGAGGAACCGGCTCAGAAAGAGGTGCCTGAGGGTTCATTTGAGAAGGACGTGGAGGAGTTCTTGAAGATAATCAAGAAAAGTGACTACAAGATTGTAGATCAGCTTAATCAGACTCCGTCCAAAATTTCAATACTCTCTTTGCTCCTGTGCTCGGAGGCACATTGTAATTCCCTGTTGAAGATGCTGAATATGGCTTACGTGCCTCAAGAGATTTCTGTCAACCAGCTGGAGGGTGTGATTGCCAATGTGAGCACCAGGCATGGTTTGGGGTTCACTGACCTAGACTTAACGCCTGAGGGTCGTAATCATAACAAGGCCTTGCACATCACCATGAAGTGCCAGGGGGCTGTGTTGTCTCATGTGTTGGTAGACACGGGCTCGTCGCTGAATGTGCTGCCTAAGCAGATTCTGAAGAAGATAGTTGTTGAAGGGGTTGTGCTTACTCCGAGTGACCTGATTGTTCGTGCATTCGACGGATCCAAACGTTCTGTTTTTGGTGAAGTCGCCTTGCCGGTGAAGATAGGTCCGGAGGTCTTTGACATTATCTTCTATGTTATGGACATCCAGCCCGCTTATAGTTGTTTGCTGGGGCGTCCGTGGATCCATGCAGCTGGGGCAGTTTCGTCGACTCTCCACCAGAAGTTGAAGTATGTCTGGAACGGTCAGATTGTGACCGTGTGCGGTGAAGAAGATATTCTGGTGAGTCACCTATCCTCTTTCAAATATGTAGAGGTGGATGGCGAGATCCACGAAACTTTATGCCAGGCATTTGAGACTGTTGCTCTTGAGGGGGTGGCGTTTGCTGATCAGAGAAAGCCGGGTGCTTCGATTGCGTCATATAAGCAGGCCAAGGAGGTTGTTGACTCTGGAAAGTCTGAGGGCTGGGGCAAGATGGTAGATTTTCCTGTCAAAGAGGATAAGTTTGGTATTGGCTATCAACCTTTGCAAGCGGAGCAGGGTGTGCAAGCAGGTCCGAGTACCTTTACCAGCGCTGGGCTGATGAATCACGGTGACGTCTTCGCAGCCGGTGCTGAAGATGGTGATAGTGATTGTGATCTCGACAACTGGGTTCGCCTGCGTGCATTAGGGGAGTCGGTCAACAATTGGACAGCAGAAGATGTGGTCCAAGTTACTCTTCAAACAAAGTAATTTTCTTTTGTTTTTTTCATTCTGCACAAAACCCTATGTTCTGCCCAAGGCGTAGTGGTTCATTGTAGGGCCACATCATGTTTTTTCAATGATTATCATTAATAAAGGACGTTTTGCAAACAACTTTGTGATCCCTGTCTTTCTATTTTTGTTTTCATTTTTCAAAAAAATAAAAATGGCAATGTTTTTGTTTTTGTGACTTTCTTGAACTCTTTTTCTAAAACAAAGCATTAAACATGCAGAAGTGATCTCACGGAATCCACTATAAACAGTTCTGTTATGGCTCAGTATGATTTCAATAATCCCATCTACCAAGCTGAAGAGGAGAGTGAGGAAGATTGTGAACTCCCTAAAGAATTAGTCAGATTGTTGAAGCAAGAGGAGAGGGTCATCCAACCTCATCAGGAGGAGTTGGAGATTGTCAATCTTGGTACTGAGGACGCCAGAAGAGATATTTAGATCGGGGCTGCTCTGAAGACAGAGGTCAAGAGCAGGTTGATTGAGATGCTGAGAGAGTATGTGGAGATATTTGCCTGGTCTTATCAAGATATGCCTGGGTTGGATACTGATATTGTGGTGCATAGACTACCTCTCAGAGAAGATTGTCCTTCAGTTAAGCAGAAGCTTCGCAGAACGAGTCCTGATATGGCTGTTAAAATCAAGGAAGAGGTTCAGAAACAGTTTGATGCGGGTTTCTTGTCAGTGACGACTTATCCCCCGTGGGTGGCCAACATCGTTCCCGTGCCGAAGAAAGATGGCAAAGTCAGAATGTGTGTCGATTACCGGGATTTGAATAGAGCGAGCCCGAAAGATGATTTCCCATTACCTCACATTGATGTATTGGTTGATAATACAGCTCAATCCTCGGTATTCTCTTTCATGGACGGTTTTTCTGGCTACAATCAGATTAAGATGGCGCCAGAGGACATGGAAAAGACGACATTCATTACACCTTAGGGCACGTTCTGCTATAAGGTGATGCCATTTGGGCTGAAGAATGCCGGTGCTACCTATCAGAGGGCTATGACGACTCTCTTTCATGACATGATGCACAAAGAGATTGAAGTGTACGTGGATGATATGATTGCGAAGTCGCAGACAGAAGAGGAGCACCTGGTTAATTTGCAGAAGTTGTTTGACCGGTTGAGGAAGTTCAAATTGAGGCTGAATCCAAACAAGTGTACGTTTGGGGTGAGATCTGGGAAGCTGTTAGGCTTCATTGTCAGTGAGAAAGGGATTGAGGTCGATCCAGCAAAAGTCAAAGCTATTCAAGAAATGCCTGAACCGAAAACAGAGAAGCAGGTTCGTGGGTTTTTAGGAAGATTGAACTACATTGCAAGGTTTGTATCTCACCTAACTGCCACGTGTGAACCGATATTCAAATTGCTAAGAAAGAATCAAGCAATAAGGTGGAATGATGACTGTCAGAAAGCTTTTGACAAGATAAAAGAGTATTTACAGAAACCTCCAATCCTTATTCCTCCAGTTCTTGGGAGACCGCTGATAATGTACTTGTCAGTGACTGAGAATTCGATGGGGTGTGTATTGGGACAGCATGACGAGTCTGGTCGAAAAGAGCATGCCATATACTACCTTAGCAAAAAGTTTACCGACTGTGAAATCAAACATTCACAGCTTGAGAAAACTTGCTGTGCTTTGGCCTGGGCTGCTCGCCGACTGAGGCAGTATATGTTGAACCATACTACCTTGTTGATTTCTAAGATGGATCCAGTGAAATACATCTTTGAGAAGCCGGCTCTCACTGGACGTGTTGCCCGTTGGCAGATGATCTTAACAGAATATGATATCCAGTACACGTCACAGAAGGCTATCAAAGGTAGTATTTTGTCAGACTATCTCGCCGAACAACCGATTGATGATTATCAGCCAATGATGTTTGAATTCCCTGATGAGGACATCATGTATCTTAAGATGAAAGATTGTGAAGAGCCTCTTGTCGAGGAAGGACCGGATCCTGATGATAAGTGGACATTGATGTTTGATGGGGCTGTGAATGTGAATGGTAACGGTGTTGGTGCAGTGCTTATCAATCCGAAAGGTGCTCATATACCTTTTTCTGCTAGATTGACTTTTGATGTCACCAACAATGAGGCTGAGTATGAGGCTTGTATCATGGGGATAGAAGAAGCCATTGATCTGAGGATCAAAACTCTTGACATTTATGGAGATTCCGCTTTAGTGATCAACCAGGTCAATGGAGATTGGAATACCAATCAGCCGCATTTGATTCCTTACAGAGATTACACTAGAAGAATACTGACGTTCTTCAAGAAGGTGAAGTTATACCGTGTCCCCCGGGATGAGAATCAGATGGTTGATGCCTTGGCTACTTTGTCGTCTATGATCAAAGTTCATTGGTGGAATCATGTGCCGCATGTTACGGTGAATCGACTCGAGAGGCCTGCGTATGTGTTTGCAGCCGAGTCTGTTGTTGATGAGAAGCCGTGGTACTATGATATCAAAAACTTCCTCAAGAGTCAGGAGTATCCTGAAGGTGCGTCGAAGAATGACAAGAAAACCCTGAGAAGGCTAGCTGGAAGCTTTTACTTGAATCAGGATGATGTGCTGTACAAGAGAATTTTTGACATGGTTCTGCTCAGATGCGTGGATAGACACGAAGCAGACATGTGGATGCAGGAAGTGCATGAGGGTTCGTTTGGTACCCATGCTGGTGGTCATGCAATGTCGAAGAAATTGTTGAGAGCCGGTTATTACTGGATGACTATGGAATCCGATTGTTTCAAGTACGCTAGGAAGTGCCATAAGTGTCAAATCTATGCTGATAAGGTGCATGTACCACCAAGTCCGCTGAATGTCATGAATTCGCCTTGGCCGTTCGCCATGTGGGGCATTGATATGATTGGGAAGATTGAGCCTACTGCTTCGAATGGATATCGCTTCATCCTGGTTGCGGTTGATTACTTCACCAAGTGGGTGGAAGCAGCTTCCTATGCTAATGTTACCAAACAAGTGGTTGCCCGGTTTATCAAGAAAGAAATCATTTGTCGTTATGGGGTTCTTGAGAGGATCATTACTGACAATGGTTCGAATCTCAATAACAAGATGATGAAAGAGCTTTGCAAAGAGTTCAAGATTGAACATCACAATTCTTCTCCTTACAGACCAAAGACGAATGGTGCTGTAGAGGCGGCGAACAAGAATATCAAGAAGATTGTGCAGAAGATGGTCGTGACGTACAAGGATTGACATGAGATGCTGCCTTTCGCTTTGCATGGGTACCGTACCTCAGTACGTACGTCGACCGGGGCAACCCCGTACTCCCTTGTGTATGGTATGGAAGCTGTCCTACCTGTTGAAGTGGAGATTCCTTCTCTGAGAGTTTTGTTGGATGTTAAGCTTGACGAAGCCGAGTGGGTTCGAACAAGGTTTAATGAGTTGAGCCTTATCGAAGAGAGGCGGCTAGCAGCTGTGTGCCATGGGCAGTTGTATCAGAGAAGGATGAAGAGAGCCTTTGATCAGAAAGTGCGTCCTCGAAGCTATCAAACTGGTGATCTAGTTTTGAAGAGGATCCTTCCTCCCGGTACAGATAACAGGGGCAAGTGGACTCCTAATTATGAAGGTCCATATGTTGTGAAGAAGGTCTTCTCCGGTGGAGCCTTGATGCTTACAACTATGGATGGTGAAGATTTCTCGTCCCCTGTTAACTCAGATGTAGTCAAAAAATACTTCGCATAAATTGACCCGCTGGATAAAAAGAATAAAAGAGTCCAGGCAAAAAAGGGCATCCCGGCGAACCAAAAAACAGAAAGAAAAGGTTCGGGCAAAAATTAGGGATAAAATGAAAAGAATTTGTACACCCGGTAAGTCAAAAACCCGCAAGGGCGGCTTAGGCAAAAATGGGTATCCCGGTGGATTGAAAACCCGAAAGGGCGATCCAGGCAAAAGAGGGATTAAAGCGAAGACTACAGTCTGAGTTATCTGTACTTCATCGCGCTTCGTCATCTGCCATCTCGAAAGATGTGATCGGTCCAGTCATTCTTCTCAGAAAGCAAGGAAGTTGGGAGGAAAACTGATGATCTGTGAGTTATAACAGAATTGGGAAATAGTGGATGTCGTGTTCGCATTGCCATTAGGATAGATTTTTCCTTTTGTGCGCAATTACCTCTTTCTAGGAATTGCTTCCGGATGTATTCGCCTTTTCAGGCCCATTTTCGATCAATAAAAAGTCGTTATTCGGTTAAATTGCTCTCTTGTTTTATTTTACTGTTTATTTGCAAAAAAATGTCCGAATCATTGATAAACATTGCATATAAAAACATGAAGGCTGAACAATAACGTGCATAAAGATAAAACATTTGAAAATCATTTTGAATGTTGAGGAAACTTGAGCGTATCTTGTCCATACGACCCCTGGGGCATATATGTTGTGCTGTTTTGCAAGTTGTCATCTGTGAGGACGATTCCCCAGCAGATATTTCCCCAAGTAAGTAGGCGAGCTTTCAGAGCTATTCTCCCCTGCAGAGACGCCTGTGGATAGTGCCTTCTATTCCCAGCAGAGTTGAGATCAGGATCAGAATTTCCCCAGTTGAGTTCCCCACTGAGTCGCTTGGTTTGTTCCCCAGCGGAGGTATCAGTGGAGTAGTTCTGTTCCCCAGCAGTCGGGTTTGAAGTATTGCTATCCCCAGCATGGTCGTGAGCGTTTATCCCTAGCAGAGTTGTGGATATCTATCGCCAGAGTGGGTTGATATATCACTTTCCCCAGCAGAGTTCCTTCCCCAAGCAGATCTTCCGAGTAGAGGTTTGTATTGTTGGTTTTCCCCAGCATGTTCCCCGAATGGATCAGGGTCTGGTAAAGATTATCTCCAGTAGAGTTTATCCTATTTTTGGATGGGATGGGTCGTCCCCGGTGAGTTGCTTTGTTTACTCCCCAGTGAATTCGCCTTGTTTATTCCCCAGCGAGTTGCCTTGTTTACTCCCCGGTGGAGTCGCCTTGTTTCATCCTCAGCAAAGTCACATTGTTTATTCCCCAAGCAGAGTCCCCGAGTGGATTGGGGTTATTTCCCCAGCGGTGGTGTTATTCTCCAGCATGAGTGAGAAGTCGGTGCTCTCTCCGCAGAGTATTCCTCAGTCAGAGTCTCCCCACAGAGTTGGAGTATATGATCAGTTGGCTCCCCAGCCAGAGTTCATCAATTTGCATTTGGCATATAATGATCATTGCATCCTCAAAATCGCGTAGCATTTCCATTCAATATGGAGCATTACGCCATAGAAAAATTCAAACATATGCATTCATGTGTTAGACCTAATCAGACCGTATCCCCGGCAGAGGCGGATCTTTGTTCAACATCTGTACGGCACGTTTGCTACAGTTGCTCCTGAGGGCATTCAGGATTGATACCCCCAGAGAGGTTTATTTCCTCTCCGTTGGTGAAAAGAAAGCTTGATTCTCTCCAGTGAGATCCCCAACAAGTGTTTAGCCTTGCCTTGGCATATGTAGATGTCATCTCGTGATACCGGTCAGTGTCATGTCAACACCCGCGTGTGTTATTCTTTGGTGTCGGTAAACACCATCTTTCGGTGTCGGTAAACATCGAGTCCTACCCCAGTCATCGGTAAATGTCTGGTCTTCTTTGGTGTCGGTAAACACCATCTTTCGGTGTCGGTAAACATCGAGTCATCCCAGTCATCGGTAAATGTCTGGTCTTCTTTTGGTGTCGGTAAACATCATCTTTCCATGTTCATAATACCCTTAACCCTCCCCAGAGTCACCTCTCTGTTGGTGTCGATAAACGATGAGTTTCTTCTATTCGTCTGTGGACGTCTAGTTGAATCTTCCCCAAGCAGTAGTCACCTCTCCATTGGTGTCGATAAACGATGAGTTTTTCCCAATCGTCCGTTGACGTTTGGTTGAGTTATATTTTCCCTCCCCAGTAAGAGTCACCTCTCCGTTGGTGTCGATAAACGATGAGTTTCTTCTATTCGTCTGTGGACGTCTAGTTGAATCTTCCCCAAGCAGTAGTCACCTCTCCGTTGGTATCGATAAACGTTGAGTTTTTTCCTATTCGTCCGTTGACGTATAGTGGTATCTTTCCCCTCAGAGTCACCTCTCCGTTGGTGTCGGTAAACAATGAGTTTTTCCCGATCGCCCGTTGGCGTTTGGTTGTGATAACTTTTCCCCAGTAGATTCACCTCTCCGTTGGTGTCGATAAACGTTGAGTTTTTGCCTGGTCGTCCGCTGATGTCTAGTTGTATATCCTAATTCCCAGTCATTCGTTAATGTCTGGTCGTCTTTGTTTGGTGTCGGAAAACATCATCTTTCGATGTCAGTAAACGTCGAGTTTCATCCCAGTCATCGGTCAATGTCTGGTAATTCCCCAGCCAGAAATCCCCAGTAGAGTCGTCGGTAAACGTCCTATTTGGTTTCCGGTTGCAATTATTTGCCTTCCTTCCCTAGTGAAGTGTTCACCTCTCCATTGGTGTCGATAAACGTCGAGCTTCTCCCTTTCGTCCGTTGACGTCTGGTCGAGTCCTTCCCAGTCATTCGTTAATGTCTGGTCACCTCTCCGTTGGTGTCGATAAACGTCGAGCTTCTCCCTTTCGTCCGTTGACGTCTGGTCGAGTCTTCCAATTCATCCGTTGATGTCTGGTCACCTCTCCGTTGGTGTCGATAAACGTCGAGCTTCTCCCGTTCGTCCGTTGACGTCTGGTCGAGTCCTTCCCAGTCATTCGTTAATGTCTGGTCACCTCTCTGTTGGTGTCGATAAACGATGAGTTTTTCCCTCTCGTCCGTTGACGTTTGGTTGTATCCTTTCTTTTGATAAAAATCAAAATCCCCAGGAGTCGTCGGTAAACGTCTTGTCTGGTTACTTGGCTTTTCTTTGTATTACCCCCCTGTGGAGTGCAAACATCATAATCATTCCCCGCAGTGTGCAAATTTCTACGGTTCTTCGGTATTCAATCCCTGTTTACCCTGAAAGTCTGACAGCCGTTGCTCTCATCCGTTCGGGTTCCCAGTTGATTGAATAGGGGCAGCTGTAGCACCTCAAATTTGTACCTACCATTTTGTACATACATTTTCATGTATAGGTCATTAGCATTGCATTTTCCACTGCATAGCATTGCATTGTCCATTGCCTAGTGCAAGTCATCAGTCAAGATGTTATTCATCTGAAACCCTAGAAAGTCAATCAAAGTCAACTGTCAATTCAACCATGGATTTGAAGGTGGGAGATGGTTAGAGAGGCCTCATTCATGTCCATACAAGTCTCATTTGACATTTCAAACATCAACAATGAAGAATTTGAGGTCAAATGAAAAGTTTCCAAAAATAGTAAGTGACCTGTAATTTGAAACTGCCAAAAATGGAAAGGTCTTATCCTCAAGATTACATCATCAAGAAAGCTTCAAATGAAATTTTGTCAAACATGAAAGTTGAAGATCTTGCTCTCACCTTTCCAAAACGTCCAAGATCATGAATTTCTCATGTATGGTTGAAAAGATATGGATCAATCATGGCCAAATGATTTTGAACTTCAAACATGCATAACTTTTAAATCATAAGGCCAATTGGAGTGGTTCTTTTTGTAACATTTCTCTCTTGACATGCACTATCCAATTCATGCATCATAAGCCATGCATTTTGATCACAAAAATATTTGCATTTTCATTTGAATTTTGGAGGGAAATTTCCAATTTGAAAATGGTGCATTGTTTTTACATTTTAACACTTGCCTTGGCTCTAAAACAACATTTGAAAGGATTTTCAAACCAGAATCGTGCACTGTTCCATTGGCATGCATGCATAAGGGGTGAATTTGCAAATTGGCATTACACCTTCAATTTCACTAATCCATTTGCATTGGCTTAATTGGGATTAAGTGCATCATTAACAGATCATATATAAGTGAAATCCTAACAGAATTCATGATTAACACTTCATAATTTCCAAATCTGAAAAATCACTTCAAACTTTTTCTCTCACTTTTCTTCAATTTTCCTCAAAAGCATTGCATGTTTCTTGATTAATCCTTCACCTAGAAGCATTGAAGAGCATTTTGGAAGCAAGATTCAGAGGCTTTCATGCAAATTCGAAGCTGTTGAAGTTTACATCCATTAATGGCAGTTGGAGATTCAAGCTAGATCAAGCACGATTGAGCCTCAAACCTTCCTCCATTCCATTATACAAGAGCATAGGATCACTTGTTTGAGCTGTTCTGGACCTGATTCGAGCGATTTCACTTTTGTAGCTTCATTAAGGTCAGAATTCGACTCTCATAATTCATGAAATTGATGTATGCATGTTGTAGATCCTTTAATGCTGATCACACTGAACTTTAGATCATTGATTTTCATGAAGAAATCAGTGAGATAGGTTAGATCTAAGTTTGGCATGTGAATGTTCTTGGCTTCGAGTCTTTTGATACATGTGGAATTAGGTTAAATTGGATGTGGATTAGTGATGTACTTGGAAAGATGAACATGATGATATAATCGTTTTGCATTTCTGGACACATTTGTTCTTGAGCCTCAAGAACACGATGGATATTGATGAACGCGTTAAGGTTTCTTATCCAGAATGTCATTTGATCTGTTCAGCGCGTTTTTGCATGAGTTTTTGTGTTGATAGCCATGTACTGGACCACGTGTCTCCTGCGTGGCATACTGATTGGTTCAAATTGTTTTGCCTTGCCACATGGACTTAAGTGAAACGACGCGTTTCACTTATAAGCGCCTCAATTTGAAATCTGGCACGGTTCGATTCCTAGCTTGGGGACTTTTCCAACATTGCATTTCATTTTTTGCTCATTTCCTTCATCCATGCTTTCATACATTGTTCTTCATGTTTTTTTATTTTTCATTCACTTAAAAAATTCATATCTCAACAAATAATGATCCAAATGACATGAGATTTTTTGCATCATGATCCTCATGAGGTCTAGTTTTTTTGACTATTTTTACACAATTTGTGCCTGGATGAAAAATGTTTTGGCCTAGGGATTGTTCACATGTGTGTCACACCATTGCTTGCTCAACTTGAGGATATTCTTTGCCATGCCAGATAAACTCCAAATGATGTGATTTTTTGCATGTTGCTTCTTCTGGATGTTATGTTTAATCATGATTTTTTGTGGAATTTTTGGATGCATTTCTGATTTGTTTGAGATTTTTCATTCTGGATGGTCATTTGTGGACTTTTGAATAGTCATGAACTTCAATGATTTGTGAAATGATGGTTGTTTATCCTATGAATTTGAAATTTTGCAACTTGTTTTTAGACACTTTGAAGTTTATTGTGGCTTTGGTTTGAGGTCTTTATCATTTGTAAATTCTGTTTTAGGCTTGTGCTAAGTTGATGTAGCATATTGTGCCCTATTTGAGCTTGTTTGTGCATGCCTTGCCTTATGGAATTTGATTGATATGCTTAAACTTGTCCAAATGCCTTGATTTTTGGTGTGTATGTCATGTTGTGTGTGCTGTTTAGCCATGATTTTTCTTGGGATTAATTGAACCATTTTTGAATTAAGGTGGATTTGTTCATTCTGTTGTATCAATGTGGTTCCAACTTGCATGCCTTGCCATGATTGACTTGTGAAATGAATTTGGTTGATGCTATTGATATGAGACCTTTTGGATTATGTTCTTATTTGATTGAATTTGATTCATGTCAATTTTCATGTTCTGTTTTGGATTATTTCTCCATCTTTGACCCTAGGCCTTGTCCTAGTGGTTTGTGCTTATGTTTGAGTTTTGTTTTCAGGATGAAAAGCATATGGTCATGAAGGAGATTGATTCACTTGCTTAAGTTGACTAATTGGCTAATGATTGACTAATCTTGAGTTGTTTTGTAGGTGGCTTTTAGCTCATTTGAGTTGAGCTTGTGCTTTGCACTTTGTTGCATTGTTTGTTTGAGTTGACTGTTGACTGTTGACTATTAACTGTCTGTTTGACTTTTGAGTTATGTACTGACTGAGTTGGATTGTTTTCAGGTACATTAGTTGCTTAAGTTCATTGTGAACTTGCTTTTGCTTTGCTTGATAGCTTAAGCATTGAGGTATAATTTCTCTGACTTCATGTAGTCTGGAAGACCTGTCCTGTTACTTGGGCAGGCACCTGTCTGAAGCACTCCTTAAGAGGCAATGCTTGTGTTTGTTTATGTTAGTGCCAAGTAGGAAAAGACCTCTATGAGGCAATTGGCAGATAAAAGAGATGTGCAATCCATCTCCTGCTATTCACTGTGTCATCCCTTTGCTCACATTACATGTTGATGCATTGTGGATACTAACCCAAGATCTTTGCTGAGTCAGTCATATGTGGAGAAGAGTTCCAACTTTCTGAACTCCCACACTTTCTATTGTCTGAAGCTCTCCCAGGCCAGGGATAAGAGCTGTGAAGTCTCATCTTCACTTCCTATTTCATCTGCTTCACCCTAACTCTCAATGTTAGGGTTAAGAGCTAACATCACCCGATTCCAGTTGGCTTGTGTTTCACAGCCTAACCTTGTGTGAGCCCACTTTGTTTGTATATAGTGTGTGTTATTTGTGATTGTTTGCTTGCTTTGCTTGTGCTGATTAGGATAGCTTGCTTCTTGTGCAAGTTAGATAGCAACCTTAACTTAGGGATCGTATGCATGACAACTTCTAGGCTCGAGTCGTAGTCTCCCTAGTAGTTTGTGTCTCCCTTTGTATCTGGTTAGGCTAGTCCTTTGTCCCTGCGTAGGGGAACTACGTCGCCCTGATCCTCATACCAGATGAGGTACGTAGGCAGGAGATGAGCTGATCTCTCCGGGCGCCCTTTTTGTTTTGTCTTTTGTGTGTTAGGAGCCTGACATAAGTCCAGCGATTGGCAGTCGGTTTCCTTTGTCTGTTTGTTGTGTGCTCGGAGACTAATGTAAGTCCAGCGATTGGCATTTGGTTTCCAGTGTGTGTTTGTTTGGTTCGGAGTCTGATGTAAGACCAGCGATTGGCATTCGGTTTCCGGTGTTGCCTGTTTTGTGTGGAGTTTGACGTAAGTCCAGCGATTGGCGGTCGATTTCCTGTGTGGTTTTGTTTGGCGTGTGTTAGCCGAGCTACGAGTGCTCTGATTCTTCTTTAGTCCGAGAAGATACGTATGCATAGGATGCGACATCCTAGCGAGCACGTTTTCCCCTGTCCGAACTACGTCGACTCTGATGTCTGTGCTTGACAGACTACGTAGGCCCAGGATGCGATATCCTGCCGAGTTAGTTTCTTTTGTTTTCCTGTGTCTCTTTCAGCCAGTGTTTGATGTTTGTTTGAGCAGCTTTAGCAACCTTTATCCTTCCTTTTGTGCGTGGATCCCGTCGAGTACGACGGATGCGTAGGGGTGCCAATACCTTCCCTTCGCATAACAGACTCCCGATCCCATCTCTCTTTGGTCGCGAGACCATGTATTTTCCAGGTTTACTTCGAGCGTTTCCTTTCCCTCTTTTAGGATAAATAACGCACCGTGGCGGCTCTGTTGTTCTGTTTTCCCGCTGGTTTTTTCGCGTAATGCGACAGATTGTTGCTTGAGCTTACTATTATTTTGCTTGCATATTCCAAAGGATGGGAGCTACTTGGATCATCAATATGATCTCAAGAGAGGAACTCCATTTGTGGTCTTGTTTCTTATCCCTTATCTCTTGTATGATTAGGACCTTAGCCATGCTTTTTCTTCCCTCCACTCTAACCCAAGCCAAAACTTTTGTGCAAACATTTAACACTTATTTTCAAAACATTAGAAACCTAAGCCTTATGCTTTTGATTTTCAAACTTTCTTTTCATAACACTTACTTTTAATTGAATCTTTAAGTTAACTTTGACCATATTTTGTAAATACTTCTCATTGGTAAATATAACCCATTCAAATACTTTTGTGGTTTCAATGGCCACCGTCTTAATTAAAACTTTTCATAACCTTTAGCTATTAGGTTTGAGTTATCCTTGAGGTAGATGTAATACTCACCTATATCCTTAGTGATGGACAATAAGTCTTCCATGCTTATTATAGGGTTAACCCCTCACTAGCATGTTGAAGCTATCCTCACATGGTGGATTTGTGGTTTAAGGTTGAGTTTTCTCCCTTGGATAACAAAAGACCTTAAGGCTTTTGGACCAATCAATTCACCAAATCATTTTGAGATTTTTACCCCGAACTAAGAGGTTTTGATCCTAATCTATTTTAAGATGGTACGTAGCCAATGGGTTTCATCCATTCAAACACAAAATGTAAATAAACTTGTATATTCTTTCCTCATCTCTTCAATCATGTTTGCACAAATAAATTTTCACAAAATACCAACCTTACAACCAATATGAGAAGGGCTCCCTAGGAGTACCTAGGATATTTTGGGTGCTTAAAACCTTCCCATTGCATAACCAACCCCCTTACCCAGATCTCTGACATTTTTACTAGTTTTTGTTTCGATAAAACTTTTAGGTTTTTGTTTGCTTTCTAACCATTCCTTTGGATAAATAGAAGTGCGGTGGCGACTCGACTTGTATGATTTACCTTGGATTTAGTCAATATCTCTAATGGTAACGAATACCCCGCTACAGAAAAGTGGCGACTCTGCTGGGGACATTTGCCTAGTGGGTTTTGCCTACTTTTTATATTGTGTTGTATTGTATTGTATATTGTTTTGTGACATATTTTTGTGCAATTTGGGATTACTGTATTGGATGTAATCATTGAATTGCTTGAATATTAATTCCTTGTATGCTTGGTGATCTTTGTGAGATGAGTTCTATACCCGAACTCGAGAGCACTTAGGATAGGAGAATGGCATAGTCTTGTTGACTTGTGTGGAGTTATTCCTTAGCAAGTTGACTTGCAAGCCCATTCACTTGGTGGAGGTCATGTTGGGATCAATAATGTCACACAAGTAGTTGTGGTTAGACATTAATCTTTCCAATATAAACCCTAGAAGCCAAGGACCTTAGTTTACCAAGCCCATCTTGGCCTATTCTTAGGATGTAGTGCGAAAGTCATTCAAGTGTAAGATTTGATACGATTGTTACGCGATACTACACTCATAAGAGTCTCTCTTGAGAATATTTTTGGAATACGAGTATTCGTTTCTCCGATAATATCCGAAAGATGGAATGATGACTATGGGAACCTGTTTTAGAACATGTTTGGCAGGTTTAAACCCTAGTACACTCCCTTTGGGTGGTTCTTAACCGAGACTCCATGCTCGTGACTTACAACAAACCCTTGATTCATGGTTTATCCGTTCTTGTGTATCCTTAATATCAATGGAACTTGGGTGTTGATAAGGTGTAAACCATAATCCACCAAAATGGATGATTGATATTAAGGATAACATGATTCATCCCATGACCTTTGTTTGGTGTGCTTTGCATTATCCTTGAGTGTGATTGTTGCATTCATGCATTCATGCACCCATTTGCATCCATATCATCAAAACAATGAGAAAATTTTCAAGGAACTAAAGGGGTCTATTTGTAAATTTTCAGACATGGAAAGACAAAGAAGGAATACAAAGAAGTACAATTTTAGACAACCCGACTTGAAAGAGCTAAGGAATTTGACATCCTATGTATTAGATCCCTTGGGTTTCAAAGCTCGTTTTGGGAAGGTTATTTCTCTTCTGACTACTCAAGTGGACGAAGGATTGATGAGTGTATTGGCGCAGTTTTATGATCCCTTGTACCGTTGCTTCACATTTCCGGATTTCCAGCTTTTGCCCACGCTTAAGGAGTATGCCTACCTTGTGGGTATACCTATTCTAGACCAATTGTCGTTCAGTGGCTTAGAGTGTTCCTACTTCTCAAGAGATAGTTGATATGTTGCATATAAATGAATCTCTGGTTGGTGCTCATATGACTACCAAAGGTGGAATTCAAGGTCTCCCTTCTGAGTTCCTCATTGCTCAAGCTAATTTGTATGGGAAGACCATGAGTGAGGACGCCTTTGAGGCCATATTTGTACTTCTCATCTATGGGCAGGTATTGTTCCCCAACATCGACAAGTTTGTGGATGTGAACGCTATTAGGATTTTCTCTACTCTTAATCCCGTTCCTACTCTGTTGGGTGACACTTACTTTTCTTTGAATATGAGGAATGCAAAGGGTGGTGGTACCATTGTGTGTTGTTTGCCTCTGTTGTACAAGTGGTTTATTTCTCACTTGCCGCTGACGGTCGCCTTCAAGGAGAATAAAGGATGTCTACGGTGGTCCACGAGACTTATGTCTCTCACTAATGATGATATCTTTTGGTACAACCGTGTGTATGATGGTGTGCAGATTATCGACTCTTGTGGTGAATTCTCCAATGTGCCTCTTCTTGGTACATGTGGTGGGATTAACTACAACACTATTTTGGCACGTCGTCAGCTGGGGTTCCCCCTGAGGGATAGGCCTAATAACATTATGTTAGAGGGCGTGTTCTTTTAGGAGGGTAAAGATTCCCAAGGCTTGAAGGGCAGGATGGTCCGCGCTTGGCGCAAGATCCATAAGAAAGGAAGAAAGGAGCTGGGACCGAAGAACTGTATAGCCTTGGAGCCTTACACTTCTTGGGTTAGGAGGAGAGCTTCCGAATACCTCATGCCTTACGAGTATCCAAGACCTACACCTTTGGTTGTGGCTGGGCCTTCAACCCTCCCTGACCAAGGAGTAGAGGAGTTGAGAGAGGAAGACCGTTCACGTGCTTGTATCCGTGAACGAGAGGAGTTGCTTCACCAGATCAAGGAGAAGGATGCTTTGATAGAGTTCCTTGAGCATCAGGTTATTGATGATCCTAATGACGCATGGACTTCTCTGCTTCCTCAGTCTTCCAAGTTTTGGAAGAGGAAGTACGATCGACTTGCCAAGGAGAAGGCAGATATGGAGGCAGCCTATGAGGAGGAGGTGAAGAGGCTTCGTGCATCTTATCTTCTAGTCGCTCGAGCTTTAGATGATTGTTTCTAGGGATCCATAGGATGATCATTTTCCTTCTCTCTTGTATTATATTTGGTTACCAATGTTGTACTTCTTTGGTGTAAAAACATTTCCCAGATATTATTGATATTGTATTTCCATATGTGATAAATGTTTAATATTTCAAATATTTGCAAATAGAACTCTAAAGTTCGTCTGATATAAAAACAAATCATATGCACAAGCATTGCATGCATCATACGCATAAGCAGGTTTTGTTCTAGGCTTCTTGTCCTATGATCTAACTCTGTGTTTTTCATTTATTTTGAAGACAAGCTGACTCACCGGTACTACACCAGAGCCAACTCATTGAGACTGATGGATCATCTGGAACAAGAGAACCGCGAGCTGAAAGAGGAAGTAGCCAGATTGACTACCCTGATGGAGTCATTCATGGCTTCCCAGAACCAGTCTTCTCCGACACCCTTAACTACTCCCTAGAGGACGGTCATTTCTGAAATCGTAACTTCTACTGTGCCTGCTGCAACATCCCACTTTGCGCCATCTATGCCAGCCGGATTCCCGTGGGGAATGCCCGCCAATTTTGTGCCAGAGGGTTTTGCTCCTACTCTTGCCTCTTTGCCGGCATCTAGCCCGGTCCTTTCAGTGCCACCTCCCGTTGTGCACACATTACCAAGAGTTGAAGATACCATCTACCATTTTGAACCCTCTGAAGGTCCAGATGTTTATGAGAAGATGGATGACATGAAAGACCAATTCCTGGAGCTTCGCAAGGAACTAAAGACTCTGAGGGGGAAGGACCTCTTTGGTAAAAGTGTCGTTGAGTTGTACCTTGTGCCCAACGTGAAGATCCCTATTAAATTCAAAGTGCCTGACTTTGAGAAGTATAAGGGAAATACATGCCCTCTCAGCCATCTTGTGATGTATGCTCGTAAGATGTCGACACAAACTGATAATGACCAATTGCTCATCCACTAGTTCCAGGACAGTCTGTCCGGTGCCACTCTCCGGTGGTACATGGGTCTGGAAAGTTCGAACATCCGCTCTTTCAACAATCTTGGCGAGGCCTTCGTCAAGCAATATAAATATAAAGTGGATATGGCTCCTGATAGGGACCAGTTGAGGGCAATGTCCCAGATGGAGAAAGAGATCTTCAAAGAGTACGCCCAGAGGTGGCACGAGTTGGCAGCTCAGATAGTGCCACCCCTTGAGGAGAAAGAGATGACCAAGATCTTTTTGAAGACCTTGAGTTCATTCTACTATGAGAAAATGATAGCCAGTGCTCCCTCAGACTTCACCAAGATGGTGAATATGGGAATGAGACTGGAAGAGAGGGCCCGTGAAGGACGTTTGACTCGAGATGAAGGCTCTTCAACAAAGAGATATGGAAGCTTTGCAAAGAAGAAGGAGGGAGAGGCACATGCTGTGTCCTCCCATGTCAAGAGAAGACCCTCTGTGAAGAGGAAGATTGCCCGCCCCATTAACAACCAGCATCAAGTGGCTCATATAGCACCTGTTTTCAGGGAAGCCCAACATTATCAACAACAACAATCTCAGCAATATCAGCAACAACAACATCGTCCACAACAACAGGCCTACCAGCCTCGAAACAACAACAACAACACCAACACCAGCTATGAGAAGAAGAGGGTCACCTTTGATCCAATTCCGATGACTTACGCTAAACTTTATCCGTCTTTGATTGATAGAAAGTTAATTACTCCACGAGACCCTCCCGCTGTACCTACCAACCCCCAGTGGTGGTACAAGCCTGAACTTCACTGTGTATACCATTCAGGTGCTCCCGGACATGACGTGGAGAATTGTTATCCCTTGAAGACCAAGTTGCAAGATCTTGTGAGAAGCGGGATTTTGTTTTTCGAGGACGTAGGTCCGAATGTGAAGAAGAACCCATTGCCCGAGCATGGGAAATCTGTCAATATGGTCCAGGGCTGCCCTGGCAAGTATAAGGTCAAATACGTTAGTCATATTTGACAATCGCTGGTCGAGATGCATCGTTTGCTGTGTGATTATAGCCATTATGAACATGACCACGATACGTGTCGAGTCTGTTCTGTTAATCAGAGAGGTTGTCGCCAGGTGCGCAAGGATGTTCAGGAAATGCTAGATGAGGGAGTCATTGAGATCCTTCAAAACAGAAATGTTGACGAAGATGCTGTTGAGGTCAACGTAATTTCTCTGGTATTCCGGATACCTGAGCCTGTTGTCATCAAGTATGATGGTAGCAAGCAGAAGGTTTCTCCTGCTCTGACTATTAAGCCAGCCGGCCCTGTATCGTACTCTTCTGAGAAGGCGGTCCCCTATCGCTACAATGTTGTAGCATTGGAGAATGGGAAAGCGGTGCCCCTACCCTCTTCGTCTGTCGTTAATATTACCGACGTCAGTGGCCTAACCCGTAGCGGTCGTATTTTCTCGGCTCCGCCGAAGCCGCAAGCTGACGCTCGAAGGAACGACAATGCTGATTTTGCTGAAAGCCCGATTGGGAATGGTGTGAACACTCTGAATCCGGCACTTATTGCTAAACCTGCCTCCACGTTGAGAACTCCTGCTTCTGCTGGCCCAAGTGGCGATGCGAAAGAAGACCGTGATGAGATGCTGAGGCTCATCAAGAGAAGTGAGTACAACGTGGTAGATCGGCTTCTACAAATGCTATCCAAAATCTCTGTATTATCATTGCTGATGAATTCAGAACCACACCGAGAAGCTCTGCAGAAGGTGTTGGATGTGGCGTATGTGGATCACGATGTCACGATTGAACAATTTGACAGCATTGTTGCAAACATCACCGCTTATAACAATTTGAGCTTTTGTGATGCTGATCTCCCCGAGGAGGGAAGTGACCACAACTTGGCATTACACAATTCTATGAGTTGCAAGGATGATGCCATGTCCAATGTGCTCATGGACACTGGGTCATCATTAAATGTATTGCCAAAGACCACTCTCGCAAAGTTATCATATCAGGGGGCTCCCATGAGGCAGAGTGGAGTAGTTGTGAAAGCTTTTGATGGGTCATGCAAAACTATGATTGGAGAGGTTGATCTCCCAGTCAAAATCGGACCAAGTGATTTCCAGATTACCTTCCAGGTTATGGACATTCACCCATCGTATAACTGTCTCTTGGGCAGACCATGGATTCACGAGGCAGGCGCCGTGACATCCACCCTACACCAAAAATTGATGTTTATGAAGAACAAGAAGCTGGTGGGGGTAGGGGGAGAAAAGGCTCTCCTGGTTAGCCATTTGTCTTCCTTCTCTTATATAGACGCTGAGGATGAAGTTGGAACGCCGTTCCAAGCTTTATCTATTATTGAACCTATTAAGAAGGGAACTCCTTCATTTGCTTCCTATAAAGATGCGAAGTTGGCCATTGAGCATGGTGTAACTGCTGGATTAGGGCAAATAATTAAGCTAGAAGACAACAAGTCCCAGGTTGGCATAGGATATTCTTCTGGGATCTTCAACAAGCAAGGTTTGTTCAAGAATGGTGGATTTATCCACACCAGTCAAGACGAAGAGGCTGCTGCCATCTTGGAAGAGGATGTAGAGGATTCTGGCAATTTCATCATCCCTGGAGGGAACTGCAATAATTGGGTCACTGTGGATATTCCGACAGTTATCCATAAGTCAAAGTAATGATCATTGTGTTTAAAAAACCCTTCTCCCATGCCAAAAGGAGGAGTGATGACATTGTTGGCGCATAAATATAATGATATTTTCATTCAATAAATTCATGTTAAATGTTTGTTTTTCCAATTATTTTCCCTTTTTGCTTTTTGCATGAAAATGGTGATCACATAAAACCCTTAAAATAAGAACAAAATCAATCTTTTCATCTGCATAATGATTTGCCTTGTTTGAATTCTAAAATCTTTTTATATCCAAAATCATTATGCAGGTTGATCAAACCCATTGAACATAATGATCCAACACCATCTCCCAACTTTGAATTCCCTGTATTTGAGGCGGAAGAAGATGATGTTGAAGAGATCCATGACGAGATTACCCGTCTACTTGAGCATGAAGAAAAGAATATTCAGCCACATCTTGAGAATCTGGAAACAGTCAACTTGGGGTCTGAAGATTGTGTGCGAGAAGTGAAGATTGGGGCACTCCTGGAAGAATTTGTTAAGAAAGGGTTGATTGAGTGGCTACGAGAATATGTCGACGTCTTTGCCTGGTCGTATGAAGACATGCCTGGTCTGGATATAGATACCGTGCAACATTTCCTGCCTTTGAAGCCTGAGTGCGTGTGTGTGAAGCAGAAGCTTAGAAGAACTCATCCCGATATGGCAATAAAGATCAAGGACGAAGTTCAGAAGCAAATTGATGCAGGGTTTCTAGTGACTTCTACATATCCTCAATGGGTGGCCAATATTGTGCCCGTGCCTAAGAAAGATGGAAAAGCCCGAATGTGTGTGGACTATAGAGGCTTGAATAAAGCTAGTCCGAAAGATTATTTCCCTCTACCACATATTGATATGTTGGTAGACAATACAGCTAAATTCAAGGTCTTCTCATTTATGGACGGATTTTCTGGATATAATCAGATCAAAATGGCACCCGAGGATATGGAGAAGACAATATTCATCACACCTTGGGGAACATTCTGTTATCGAGTGATGCCCTTCGGTTTGAAGAACGCCAGAGCCACGTATCAACGAGCTATGACTACTTTATTTCATGATATGATGCATAAGGAGATAGAGGTATGTGTTGATGATATGATTGCAAAGTCGAGAACGGAAGTTGAACATGTAGAGCACTTGTTGAAGCTTTTTCAGCGTCTGAGGAAGTATAAGCTTCGTCTGAACCCTAACAAGTGTACATTTGGAGTCCGTTCCGGCAAGTTATTGGGCTTTATTATAAGAGAAAGAGGTATTGAGGTTGATCCTGCAAAGGTCAAAGCAATACAAGAGATGCTTGCGCCCAAAACTGAGAAGCAGGTCCGGGGTTTTCTTGGCCGCTTGAATTATATTTCCAGATTTATATCCCACATGACTACCACATGTGCACCGATATTCAAGCTCCTCCGGAAAAAACAGTCTCATGATTGGACCGAGGATTTCGAAAAAGCTTTTGATAGCATTAAAGAGTATTTGTCTGAGCCTCCGATTCTGTCTCCGCCTGTGGAAGGGAGACCATTAATTATGTATCTGATAGTTCTTGAAGACTCAATGGGTTGTGTCCTTGGTCAGCAAGACGAATCAGGAAAGAAAGAATATGCGATCTACTACCTGAGTAAGAAGTTCACTGATGGTGAGTCTCGATACTCAATGCTTGAGAAGACATGCTATGCTTTGGCTTGGGTTGCTAAGCGCTTACGCCAGTATATGTTGAATCATACGACTTGGTTGATATCCAAAATGGATCCAATCAAGTATATATTTGAGAAGCCTGCTTTAATAGGGAGGATTTCTCGTTGGCAGATGTTATTATCTGAGTATGATATTGAGTATCGAGCTCAGAAGGCGATTAAAGGTAGTATTTTGGCTGACCACTTGGCACATCAACCAATCGAGGATTATCAGTCAATTCAGTACGACTTCCCAGATGAGGAAATTTTGTATTTGAAAATGAAAGATTGCGATGAGCCTACGCTCGATGAAGGTCCAGAGCCTGGTTCCCGATGGAGTATGGTGTTTGATGGCGTTGTAAATCAATATGGAAACGGTATTGGGGTAGTGATTATTACTCCTCAGGGCACACATTTTCCTTTTACAGCAAGGCTAACTTTCAAATGCACAAATAATATGGCTGAGTATGAGGCATGTATTATGGGATTGGAAGAATGCATTGATCTTAGGATCAAGCATCTCGATGTTTATGGTGATTCGACCCTCGTTGTTAATCTGATTAATGGTGAATGGGAAACGTATCAGCCTGGCCTCATCTCATATAGAGATTATGCGAGGAGGATTTCAACCTTCTTTACTAAGGTTGACTTCCATCATATTCCTCGAGATGAGAATCGGATGGCAGATGCTCTTGCTACACTTGCCTCGATGATTGTGGTAAGACTTTGGAATGAAGTTCCCAATATCACTGTGATGCGCTTGGACAGATCGGCTCATGTATTTGCAGTAGAGGAAGTGAAAGATGATAAGCCATGGTGTTATGATATTAAGTGCTTTCTTCAGAGCCAGATTTACCCGCCTGGGGCATCTATGAAAGATAGGAAGACTTTGAGGAGATTATCAGGCAGTTTCTATCTCAATAGTGATGTGCTTTATAAGAGGAATTTTGACATGGTTCTGCTCAGATGCGTGGATAGAAACGAAGCAGACCTGTTAATGACTGAGGTCCATGAGGGTTCATTTGGTACTCATTCCAATGGACATGCCATGGCTAGAAAGATGTTGAGAGCAAGCTACTATTGGCTGACAATGGAGTCTGATTGCTGCAAATATGTGAAGAAATGCCATAAATGTCAGATTTATGCGGATAAGATTCATATTCCTCCGACACTTCTGAATGTGATTTCGTCACCATGTCCTTTCTCTATGCGGGAAATCGATATGATTGGCATGATAGAGCCAAAAGCGTCCAATGATCACATATTTATTCTCGTAGCAATTGATTACTTCACCAAGTGGGTTGAAGCGGCATCGTATGCAAATGTGACCAGGAAGGTGGTTGTGAAGTTCATCAAGAATCAACTCATATGCCGCTATGGGGTGCCAGATAAGATCATCACTGATAATGGATCTAACTTGAACAACAAGATGATGAAAGAGCTGTGTAGTGAGTTCAAGATCACACATCACAATTCTTCTCCTTACAGACCCAAGATGAATGGGGCTGTTGAAGCTGCTAATAAGAATATCAAGAAGATTATCCAGAAGATTATCCAGAAGATGGTTGTTACGTACAAAGATTGGCATGAGATACTGCCATTCGCTTTGCATGGATATCGTACATATGTCCGCACTTCAACAGGGGCAACCCCTTTCTCTCTTGTTTACGGCATGAAGGCTGTACTCCCAATAGAGGTGGAGATCCCATCAATGAGAGTTTTGATGGAAGCCAAGTTGATTGATACTGAATGGGTTCAGAGTCGTTATGACCAGTTAAATTTGATAGAAGAAAAGAGATTGACTTCCATGTGCCATGGCCAATTATATCAACAAAGAATGAAGAAAGCCTTTGATAAGAAGGTCAAGCCTCGTGTGTTTTGAGAAGGTGACCTTGTGCTCAAGAAAGTCTTGTCTTTCGCGCCCGATTCCAAGGGCAAGTGGACTCCAAACTATGAAGGTTCATATGTTGTCAAGAGAGCCTTTTCAGACGGTGCATTGATACTTACAACTATGGATGGGGAGGATTTCACTCGTCCAGTGAATTCAGATGCAGTCAAGAAATACTTCGCCTAAAAATAAAAACAAAATGGCTCGCTATGTTGAAAACCCGAAAGGGCGGCTTAGGCAAATATGAGCGTCTCGGTGGATTGAAAACCCGAAAGGGCAATCCAGGCAAAAGTTAGAGACACAAAAAATAAATATGTATCCCGCTAGATTGAGTACCTCATCCTGGGGCAATCTAGGCAAAAATTAGGGATTTGACAAGTAACTGCATCTTGACAAGACCGCGTTCTACAAACTGTCATCCATCAGAGATTCTCGCTCAGTAATCATCAACCGAAGCTTCAAATACATCGGATTCAGAATTGGTGGAGAAATGGTCATTATGTTCAATGTAGCCCTTTTCCAATATATATCACCAATTTCAAATTTGTAAAAGATCTATGAAGTCTTGCCATTTGCAGACTACCATTCCATCAAATAAATTTGAGCCTTTATCCAATTATTTACACTCTTATTTGTTTTTATTCAACAAATGTTTTGCATGTTTTAATTGAGAAATATCATTGTTTTTCAATAATTAAACTTTTCATAACTTGTTTTTAAACAAAGTGAACATTCACAATGATAAAAGGATACTGGGGATGTCTTCAGTGCTCTCCCAAAGATGGTAGGATTCTCGACAGGGTAAGACAATTGTTCGTATTCCTGGCATGTTTGTATCCTCTTCCTCCGGAGCCTTTTGTGGTTTTCCCTCCCAAGCAGAGTGTGTGGTAAAGGTTTTCAGCCTCTTTCCTCCTCAGCAGATGTGAGCTCTTTGTTAGGTGACCTTGGAAGCTTCTGAGTGGTGGTTGTTCCCCACGAAAATCCATCCTCCCCTTTGATAAATTCCCCGGTGGAGTGGCTTCCCGAGCGGGGCTTATCCGTGCCACGATCCTGTTCCCAGTTGGAATGGTTGTTGTTCATTCCCCTGCAGAAGTCTTTGTTTCCTGGTACTCCTGATCCCTAACACATGGGATGTTCCCCACTAAGACTGGCTTTCTCTCACGAGATGTAGTACCGGATGTTTATTCAATCGATCAGTGGACTTGTTTGTGTCAAATATGTCGTTCTGTCAGCATTCATCATACATAAACCACACATATATGTATAGTTTTAACATTTAGATATTCATGTTGCATCCTTTGCCATATATCTTTGCTTGTTATCTGTTGCTAGTGGGTAATATGTTTCCCCAAGCAGATGTTTATGTTTGATCTCTCCATGTAGAGTCAGCCCCATAAGCAGAAAATGTCTACACTTTCTTCCATATTCCCCACCGAGTTATGTCCTCGTGGATGATGGTTGTTTTTGTTTCCTCCCAACACATATATTGGGATGGAACCCCCCATTGAGTTATATCCTCATAGGGATGAGTTTTGTTTCATTGCGCATCTCTACTTTGTTCCTAGATTTGACTTCTGGAGATTATCCTTGCATTTCCCCCGTAGTTCGGATGAATGATTACTCAGTAACCAGTAATTATCCGTCTTTTCCATGGCGGAGTATGTGGTCTTCTACTTTTATACCGGTAGTTGTAAACCCTATTTTTTCCCCTGGCAGAGTTAACCTTTTTGTTCATCCTAACCGATGACGGTTACTTCTCCGTGGTTTTCTACCCAGTATTTGGTAGATGTAATCCCCTCCTTGACGGTTATCATTATCCAATATTCGGTATTGATAGTCCTTCACCCTTTTTTGAGTATATCTCCCGGATCATTGCCTTTGTCAATGTATCCCCAGCGAGTCATCTTTCATTTGTCGTTTGTCGGTAATGATTGTTTCTCCCTTTGATTGGTCATCATTTTATACCTGGTTTTCGGTATCCCGATGTCCTTTCTTCTCGGTCGATTTAATCCTTTATTAACCCAGTAACCGGTTATGGAAAATCTTCCATGCGAGTATGTTATCTATGTTCTGACGGTAATAAATAATATATCTCATGCGCTCTTCAGTCGAAGTCTTTGTTCTTCCCCATTCGAGTAAGATTCGTACCCCCTTTTTTGCGGAGTCCATCCTGTAATCGAGTTTGCTTTTCGGCCCTCTTTTGGATGATGAGTGTCTTGGGAATATTCCCCAATTCACACCTTGGTTGGTCACCTATTATATGCCAGTAACCGGTATCCCTGGTGTTCCTTCCCCTCTGCTCCCTATTATGACTTTTTGTCCCCCTGTGGAGTTAGATTTTCCTGAGTTGAAATATACCTTTTTAGTTCTTCCTCAGATGATTTCGGATGTTTGATATCTCTCACCTGTATACTGGTCTTAGATATTCATTATCCCCGAGCATGTTGTTCTTTCACCCTTATACTGGTGTTCGGATCACACGTCTCATTGAGCTTATTACCTAGTAACCGGTAATACCTCGCCCTGGTGTTTCCCCGGAGGAGTCCCGTTTGGATGTTCCCCAGCGAGGTCCCTTAGTGGATTCTTCCCATCCGAGTCCGGATTTTCATCCGAAGTATCCTTGGTGGATAATTCCGCTGTATTGGCATATTCCCTAATACATGCGCCTTTGAGTCAGCTCGGGTCTTTCCATTGATTTATTCTTTTGGAATTATGCTCCCCAAGTTTTGAGTCGTGCCCTGCTAACGCAATTTGTATCCCCATAAAAGTCCCAGAGTGTCTATCCCATGGAGCGAATTACTCATATGGATTGTCAATTTTCTCCGGATTTCTTTTCTCTTTGTGGACACATATCCCCACGAAGTATTACCCTTTTTGCAAACATACATTTGCATCAGGAGGTCTCTTAGGGACCAAAATTTGTCTCTTTGTTATTATTTAAGCCCATTCTACCTAGTCGAGATGAAGATTTTAACCTTCATATCTCCGGCTAGAATGACCTTAAATAGGGGCATCTGTAAGACCCCAATTTTGGCCCTAAGATCCCTCATGGCATCATGACATTTCATTTGCAAAGCCTCAAGGATCATGAGCATCTTGGTTCCCTTTGCCTTTGTGAGTGGTTTGAGATCACCAACCAAAAACACAAAAATATGTCACTAACATTTCTTGTTTGTAGCTTGAGCAGTCACAAGACCCAAAGCTTCTAGGAGATCCTTTTGAAGGTGAGAAAAACAAGAAAGGGGGGTTTGAATTGTTTTGGAAAATAAGCGCTTTTTCAGAATAAGAACACACAGGATTTTATACTGGTTCGCTAATAACACAAAGCTACTCCAGTCCACCCGGCCAAGGTGATTTCGCCTTCAAAAAAGGACTTAATCCACTAATCTTGAAAGATTATTACAACCAGCGTCTAAGAGAAAGATCTCTTAGTCCTCCCAAGTATACAGACTGCGCAGAGTCACATGAGGAATAAAAATTAATTTAGGTAAAACAGTATTTGTAATCTAGAGTGCTTCTAGGATAAAGCAAAATATTACAGCAATATGAGCAAGTAAGAAGTTTCACGTTATGAGCAAAAGCTCGTGAAAGACTAAGAGAGAAAGTAGAGTGTTTCTGTGCGTTCAGGTGTGTCTCTCAAAGAAGTTTGTCGTCCTTTATATAGAGGTGAAAGAACCGTTGTAGTGATGGCAGAATATTTGACTTTGATTAGAGTTTAATGCCATTACTTCTGTGTTTCTTGCCATAGCAAGCTTGTCTCCCTGAATAACTTCTTTCCAAATATAATTTCTTTCTAATTGAAGTTGTAGTTGCCGTTACTCTTCCTGGATAAGGAAATTCTTCGTCAGAGTCTGAATTACTCTGTTAATCTGAGATCTTTGAGATATGACATCAGAGCTTCTGATAGTTCTGGTCTTTTAGATCCTCAGTGTTGATTCAAGAGGAAGTTAGAGCTTCTGATATTCTGCTATGCTGTTTTGCTCAGAGTCAGAACTTCCAGAGCGCACTTCTTCTTCATATGCTTCTGATCTTCTGGTACTTTGTATCTGATTTGATTCTGTATCTGATAAAGCGATCAGATTCCTTTGTTTTTATTCAGAGTCCTGCACACTTAGAACCTTTACGTTAGAGTGCTATAGTCAGAACATCCAGAGTCCTGCACACTTAGAAACTTTTCGTTAGAGTGCCATTTTTGGTTTCATCCTTTGTTATCATCAAAATCCTGGAACCTGTTGTAGAACAATTTTTGTTCTTACACCTTTGTGCAATGATATGGTCAAGAGAAGATGAAAGCAAGCATGGTAATGGTTACCAAGTATCTCATCCATCAAATATGCCTCCCAAGTATCTCAATTCATCATTTTTGATCAAATCAAGTCAAGGGGTTTGAGGTTTGTTTCCCAAGGAAACCCTAATTCATCTGATCATCAACAATGCCTTGCTCATGAAGCAACCTCAGCCCATGGTCAAATACAATCAAGGGAAGTTATATAGTTCATCATTATATGCATATTTGAACTTATTTGAGTGTCCTCAATCATCAATTCATCAAGGTATGAGTTGTGGACTTGAGAAGTTGATCAGTCAATTCACCTAGCTATCCTGAAATACACTGAGACCTAACTTTTTATGTGTTGGTCAAATGGAGATGATCCCAAGAGAAACAATGTTCTTAAGGACAATATGAATAACTTTAATGTTCATAAAAATTTTATTTTAAGCTTGGAAGGTCATCTTCCATTCCAAGACATTATAGGTTATTTTGACTGAAACCCTAATTTTGGGTCAACTTCCCAAGGACATAACTCATTCATTTTTCATGATTTTGGGATGAGGCTTAATGAATTGGAAAGCTTATTGTGTCTACTTCAAATGTTATGTTGAGCAAACTTGCAGAATCTCAAAATAAATACATGTGATAATGCAAAACATTATAGATCACTTTGGGCCAAATGCATTGAAATGTGAAAAGGTCCAACTTCAAGTGCCCATAACTTCTTCATTAAAAATCTAAATGATTCAAAATTTAAGTCCAAATTGATTTTCTTGAAAAGATCTACAACTTTCATGTTGAAGATGTTATCATTTTAATCTTGCATCATTGAGAAAGAAGGGATTGAACATTGGCCAAATTTGGAAACTTCACATATGCATGTTTTGCACCCTACACTTCAAGCTCAAATTTCTTTAATTTCCAAGGCTCAATTGGAGTTTTGATCAACATAGAATTTGTTCCTTATGCAACAAGATTTCTAACCATTACTCATAAGGTTGCATTTGGAGATTGGAAGCATCATTTTCGAAGACACGAAGAATTAAGTACATTTTGTGAAAGTCAATTCAATTGCCATGCATGAGCTAATTACACTTAATGTACACGTCCATTTGCATTTCACATGAACTCAGCAAATTATTTCAGCCTTCATTGGGCCTTCCACATGCTCACGCAAGCCCATGCAATGCAAAATCCATTTGCCATGCACACGAGTTAGCTCATGCATTCAGCTCTCTCCATCTATAAATACCATGACTTACCTTCACAATTCTCCAACCTGAAGGCGCCTGAAATGCTGCAAGATTAAATCCCTAGCCATAACAAAAGGAACAACTTCGTTTTTCTCCAAAAATTCAGATCTGAAACTCAATTGTATTTGGTTGAATTTTCAGATCTAAAGTTCCTAGACCTTCATCATTTGATCTATTGAAGTTTCTGTTTGCAAAAGGAGCCAAAGAGAGTGACTCAATTCTTCACAATCCAAAGGTTTTGCTCCACTAAATTTTGCTTCGAATCTCATCATACATTGCTCCATTTGCCTTGATCTTGAGTTGTCTGAAGTCCTCTCTATAGAGGCATCATTATTGTGTGTTTAATTGTTGGAATCGAGCAAGTTCAGTTAAACACCACCAAACTTCCATCTCTGATTTCTCTCTTAATAGGAATCTAGAGTGAAAGTGAGTGGCATAGGAGTGATGTACATCACTTCACCTTTCGAATGGTGCCTGGATCGTTCATTTTAGTTAACATTTGAACCTCTGTGTTTTTTGGTGTACACCGGAGCTCACCGGAGAAGACGGTGGCGCTGGCCACCGTCCAATTGCCACATCAATTATGAGCCCTTGGATCTGATCTCCAGTTTATATCATAGCCATCAGATCTTATGACTTTATTTAATTCATTGTGTTTCTCATTGACCTTGGACTATGGTACGCGTGCAGCTCATTGCCATTAGATCCTCCACGTCAATTAATGAGGATCCATCCAACGCACGTGGTTTTTTCTAATTTCTAAATTTTCCATTTTATTTTTAAATCCATCTCATTTTCAAAAATTCATCTCTTATATTATTGGTCCAAAAAATATGGGACCAATTGCATTATTTCTCTTTTAATTTCTAGTTTCTAAAAGTGATTTTTAATATTTTTTATTTTATCATTTATTATTTTTTAATAATTTTCACTTTTATGGTTATTTTTAATTCATTTTAATTAGTTTTTTATATTCAAAAAATACAAAAATATTTTCTCAACCTCTTTGAATGATGATAGATTTATGAAAAATATTCTCATCAATTTATTAATTGATTTGAGATTTATTTGAGATTTTAGTTCAATTAGGTTATTTTTCTTCATTTTTAATTGATAAAAAATAGTTTCTAACTTTTAAAAATGCTGAAATTTTTTGTCAAACTTTGTTTGACCTTGTTGAACTTGGGATAATTCACTTGGACTTTTCAAAGTTGATTTGAAGTGAATTTGAAGTTTGACCTTCCTTTAATATTTTAATTCAAGTTTATTTTCAAATATTAAAAATGCCAAAAATATTTTGTTTATTTCTTGACTTCCAATCTTCATCTCACTTCTGTGTTTTTTTATGGTTTGACCTTGATCTTCCTTATATTTGGTCAACATTGGTAGATTGGTACATTCCATTTCATCTAATGCACTTTATTTTCTTTATTTTCTTCATCTTCTTCTTCTTCTTCTTCTTCTTTTCTTTTTGATCAATGAGTTAAAGGTTGATAAGTTAGCATTGATTAGGGAGGTTTAATCTTCCTTGATTTAAATCTAATTCATCTTGATCAAATGATCAAGTGAATGGCTTTGCATTAAGGATAGATTGCTTTCTAAATCATGCAAAGAACTTAAACCAATACAAGATCATTTCTCTTCTTCTTTTTGGCATGGCAAGTTGTTGGAACTTGGTTCACTAATCAAGACTTCTAACTTGTGTTGTTGCCTACATTATTATTGACCGGCCTCAGATAGTTGTGACTTCTACATAAGTCCAATTACGATTGCTTAACATAGCGCTAAATTTGCCTTATGGCACACTAACTACTAACACTAACCATTAACAATTAACATTTACTTTTTCTCTTTACTTTTATGCAATTTATTATTCTTGTACATATTATTCATTTGCTTTTTCCTTTTCTCACTTGAGCACATGTTTATGTTAATGCAATTTTCCTTTTGCTCACTTGAGCACATAATTGTGTATATGTCATTGTGTTTGTGTTTTGTTTTGATTGTTGTGGACCAAAATGAAAAGAAATGAACAATTGGACTTAGACTTTAGGACTTTCCCTATGCAAATTTGGAGTCAAAGAGCAACTAGGCAATTGAGCCTTTAGAATGCTATGAATGTTGAAGAGGACTTTGAAAGGACAAATCTCTAAACTCCTTCTTGTTCACTATTTGTTTGTTTGATATAACTTTTTGATATGTGTGTTCTTGTGCTAGGAATTCCAACATTGAGCCAATTTGAGGAACCATTGCCATAAGCTTCCAAGAGAGAGAGAGATAAAAGATGCATTGAGAATCTCTTAAGAGACTTGTTTGATTGTTGCTTGAGCTTACTATTATTTTGCTTGCATATTCCAAAGGATGGGAGCTACTTGGATCATCAATATGATCTCAAGAGAGGAACTCCATTTGTGGTCTTGTTTCTTATCCCTTATCTCTTGTATGATTAGGACCTTAGCCATTCTTCTTCTTCCCTCCACTCTAACCCAAGCCAAAACTTTTGTGCAAACATTTAACACTTCTTTTCAAAACATTAGAAACTTAAGCCTTATGCTTTTGATTTTCAAACTTTCTTTTCATAACACTTACTTTGAATTGAATCTTTAAGTCAACTTTGACCATATTTTGTAAATACTTCTCATTGGTAAATATAACCCATTCAAATACTTTTGTGGTTTCAATGGCCACCTTCTTAATTAAAACTTTTCATAACCTTTAGCTATTAGGTTTGAGTTATCCTTGAGGTAGATTTAATACTCACCTATATCCTTAGTGATGGACAATGAGTCTTCCATGCTTATTATAGGGTTAACCCCTCACTAGCATGTTGAAGCTATCCTCACATGGTGGATTTGTGGTTTTAGGTTGAGTTTTCTCCCTTGGATAACAAAAGACCTTAAGGCTTTTGGACCAATCAATTCACCAACTCATTTTGAGATTTTTATCCCGAACTACGAGGTTTTGATCCTAATCTTTTTTAAGATGGTACGTAGGCAATGAGTTTCATCCATTCAAACACAAAATGTAAATAAAGTTGTGTATTCTTTCCTCATCTCTTCAATCATGTTTGCACAAATAAATTTTCACAAAATACCAACCTTACAACCAATATGAGAAGGGCTCCCTAGGAGTACCTAGGATGTTTTGGGTGCTTAAAACCTTCCCATTGCATAACCGACCCCCTTACCCAGATCTCTGACATTTTTACTAGTTTTTGTTTTGATAAAACTTTTAGGTTTTTGTTCGCTTCCTAACCATTCCTTTGGATAAGTAGAAGTGCGGTGGCAACTCGACTTGTATGATTTACCTTGGATTTAGTCACTATCTCTAATGGTAACGAATACCCCGCTACAAAGGTACTCGGAAGCTCTCCTCCTAACCCAAGAGGTATAGGGTTCCAAAGCGATACAGTTCTTCAGACCTAGCTCCTTCCTTCCTTTCTTATGGATCTTGCGCCAAGCGCGGACCATCCTGTCCTTCAAGCCTTGGGGATCTTTACCCTCCTGAAAGAGCACACCTTCTAACAGAATGTTATTGGGTTTATCCTTTAGGGGGAACCCAAGATGACGACGTGCCAAAATAGGGTTGTAGTTAATTCCACCGCATGTACCAAGAAGAGGTACATTGGAGAATTCACCACAAGAGTCGATAATCTGCACATCATCATATACACGGTTGTACCAAAAGATATCATCATTAATGAGAGACATAATGGTACCACCACCATTTGCATTCCTCATATGCAAAGAGAAATAAGTGTCACCCAACAGAGTAGGAACGGGATTAAGAGTAGAGAAAATCCTAATGGCGTTCACATCCACAAACTTGTCGATGTCGGGGAATAACACTAGCCCATATATGAGAAGTACAAATATGGCCTCAAAGGCGTCCTCACTCATGGCCTTCCCAAACATAGTAGCTTGATCAATGAGGAAATCAGATGGGAGACCTTGAATTCCACATTTGGTAGTCATATGAGCACCAATAATAGATTCATCTATACGCAACAGATCAACAATCTCTTGAGAAGAAGGAACTCTCTCCAAGCCACTGAACGACAACTGGTCTAGGATAGGTATGCCCACAAGATAGGCATACTCCTCAAGCGTGGGCAAAAGCTGGAAATCCGGAAAAGTGAAGCAACGGTACAAGGGATCATAGAACTGCACCAACACACTCATTAGACCTTCATCCACTCGAGTAGCCAGAATAGACAAAAGCTTCCCATGACGAGCCTTGAATTCCAAGGGATCTAATACATAGGATGTCAAACTCCTTAACTCTTTCAAGTCGGGTTGTCTGAAACTGTACTTCTTCGTATTCCTTCTTTTCTTATCCATGTCTGAAAATTTGCAAATAGACCTCTTAAGTTCCTTGAATGTTTTCTCATTGTTGATGATATGGATGTGTATGAATGCATGAATGCATGGATGCAACAATCACACTCAAGGATCAAGCAAATCACAGCACACAAAGGTCATGGGATGGATCAAGTCATCCTTAATATCAATCATCCATTTTGGTGGATTATGGTTTACACCTTATCAACACCCAAGTTCCATTGATATTAAGGATACACAAGAACGGATCAACCACGAATCAAGGGTTAGTTGCGAGTCGCGAGAATGGAGTCTTGGTTAAGAACCACCCAAAGGGAGTGTACTATGGTTAAACCTGAGAATCATGTTCTACAAGAGATTCCCATCGTCATCATCCCATCTTTCGGATATTATCGAATAAACGACTACTCGTATTCCAAAAATATTCTAAAGAGAATCTTATGAGTGTAGTATCGCGCAACAATAGTATCAAATCTTACACTTGAACGATCTTCGCACTACGTCCTAAAAATAGGCCAAGATGGGCGTGGTAAACTAAGGTCCTTGGCTTCTAAGGCATATATTGGAAAGAGTAATGCCTAACCATGACTACTCGTGTGACATTATTGATCCCAACATAACCTCCACCAAGTGAATGGGCTTGCAAGTCAACTTGCTAAGGAATAACTCCACACAAGTCAACAAGACTATGCCATTCTCCTATCCTAAGTGCACTCGAGTTCGGGTATAGAACTCAACTCACGAAGATCACCAAGCATACAAGGAATTAATATTCAAACAATTCAATCATTACATACAATACAGTAATCCCAAATTGCACAAAGATATGTCACAAAGCAATATACCATACAATACAACAAATATGAAAAGTAGGCAAAACCCACTAGGAAAATGATATTCCCCAGCAGAGTCGCCACTTTTCTGTAGCGGGGTATTCGTTACCATTAGAGATATTGACTAAATCTAAGGTAAACCATACAAGTCGAGTCCCCACCGCACTTCTATTTATCCAAAGGAATGGTTAGAAAGCGAACAAAACCCTAAAAGTTTTATCGAATCAAAAACTAGTAAAAATGTCAGAAATCTGGGTAAGGGGGTTGATTATGCAATGGGAAGGTTTTAAGCACCCAAAGCATCCTAGGTACTCCTAGGAAGCCCTTTTCATAAGTGTTGTTCTAGTCTAAAGGGTGTAGGTATATCTAAAGCACTATTTACTAAAAGGAAGGTTAAAAGAAAATGACTCGCAAGGATGTCGCATCCACTGCCTACGTATCTCACCTGAGTATGAGAATCAGAGTCTTCGTAGCTCGGCTACCTATGGGTTAAAGAGAAGTGTGATCGGTAAGACATCGCGTCTTATGCCTATGTATCTCATCTGGAATGAGAATCAGAGAAAAACGTAGTTCGGCTAACTAGGGGTTAAGGATTGCCATCTGAACATGGACTTACAAAAGGGGACACCAGCTGTGTCAAAGGAGGGTGGGCAGTGTGTTCAACGTCGTAGCAGTAGGTGTCGCAACTCGCTGAATCGAGTCTTAGGCAGTTACCTCTTTGCAATAGAACGGACTGACATGCCACAAGATCGGAGACGCACGGAAGGTCTAAAAATGGGGAAGCTCTGCTCTAGAGTTGTCGTGCAATATGGACCTATGTGTTAGGATTTACAAAGGGGAACATCTACCTAATGTTAGCATGCAAAGAATAAGGGAATTTTACCTATGTTATCATACAAAGGGTTCTACCTAAATGGTGCTACCTAAACGGAACAAGAGTCGACGGATGGAGCGCGGAGAGGAGTTACAGATAAGGGTAGATGGAGATTCCGGAGGCAATCGACTTACAGGTATATGGCGATGCCTAAGGCAATCGACTTACAAGAGGATGGATGAATGCGTCTGGTTCTATTAAGTTTTGAAAATGATTACTCGACGCTGGATCGAGCTTTTGATCTTATTTTGAAATGGTTATCGGATGTTCGCTTTTAATTCTTGTATTAACAGGTGACTAAAGAAATAAAGAAATAAATATTATACACTTTATGGGAGAGGGGTACATTTGTTATGAATGGGGATTGTTCATGGCAAACAAACAATAAGAATATATGCCTCATACATCATACAAGTAGGCAACAGTTATCAATCAGATCAGATAAATAAACAATATATAATCAAACCAATGAATCAAATAATGGAGCATTTAAACAACGCATAGGAGTATGAACATGTTAAATAATCAAGCAATAGAAAGCATGAATGAGAGAAACAAGTATAAAAGATAACAGATGAATCAAACAGATGAAAATATGCACACAAAGGGTCCACTAAATAATTTAATCAGGAAATGAGGTAAGGACCAAATAAAATCAAGTTAAAAGGCCTCTAATACATGCCATATAAGATGAACAAGGGAGAATCAAAAGATCTCTTCAATTGCCATAAGCAATCCCTAAGTCAAACATCGATCATAAAGAAGTCAACTGAAAATTCAAGTCAACTTAAAAAATAACAAATAAATAGCAAATTAATCAAGAAAATTATGAAAAATTAAACTAAATAAGGTGGGGTCAGGACATCATAATCCCCCAAAAATATTTAAAAAATAATGAAAATTCGCACGTGAATTAATTAAAACAAAACATAGGTCAAACCAAAAGTCAATTAATAAGACTAGGTTAGAAATAAATCAAGAATAAATAGTAAATTAATCAAGAAAATTATGAAAAATAAAACTAAATATGGTGGAGTCAGGACATCATCATCCCCCAAAAATATTTTAAAAATAATGAAAATTGGCACGTGAATTAATTAAAACAAAACATAGGTCAAACAAAAAGTCAATTAATAAGACTAGGTTAGAAATAAATCAAGAATAAATAGTAAATTAATCAAGAAAATTATGAAAAATTAAAATAAATAAGGTGGGTTCAGGATATTATCATCCTCCAAAACGATTTTAAAAATAATGATAATTGGCACGTGAATTAATTTAAACAAAACATAGGTCAAACCAAAAGTCAATTAATAAGACTAGGTTAGAAATAAATCAAGAATAAATAGTAAATTAATCAAGAAAATTATGAAAAATTAAAATAAATGAGTTGGTGTCAGGGTCTCATCATCCCCCAAAAATATTTTAAAAATAATGAAAATTGGTACGTGAATTGATTAAAATAAAATAGAAGTCAAATTAAAAGTCAACCAACCAAACTAGGTCAGAAATAAATCCAAAATAAATTGAAAATGTGAAATAAAATTCCAAGAAAAGGTCAGCTTAACCATGATACAATGGTCAACCTTCATCCCCAAAAATCAAATTCTAACATTAATATTAAGTTATAAAAATAAAATCAATAAAAAAAAGTGTTAAAATGGACCATTTAGAATAAATAATTAAAATAATATATTAATATTAAAAAAATACGAAAATAAAAATTATATAAAATTAAATAAAACGTTAAGAAAAGTGAAAAATATTTTTGGGTAATTTTATGGACGAAGAAAATATTTTAAATAAGAAAAAGAAATACGAAAATGGAAGGATTAATGGTGATGAACATGGTAAGCAAGCGTAGATATATCAAAACATGGCCATGGAAGAGATGATTACCTAATGGAAAATA
The DNA here is from genome assembly GCF_024323335.1 of Lathyrus oleraceus. Classification (NCBI taxonomy): domain Eukaryota; kingdom Viridiplantae; phylum Streptophyta; class Magnoliopsida; order Fabales; family Fabaceae; genus Lathyrus; species Lathyrus oleraceus. The sequence continues at coordinate 119,726,435 of NC_066585.1, forward strand.
GAAGTGGAATGGAATCTGGTATGTGATGAAGCTTTGCCTCCTTGCCACGAAATTCCAATGCTCCTTTAGGGTTAGGGTTTCAGCATCTTAAATAGGGTGGATTAGGTGTTCTCATGGGCTTTTTAATAAGTGATTTATCCATAAGAATAAAAGTGTGAAGTGAGGTGTAAAATGTTTTTATTTTGGGCCAAACATAAGTGAATGGATGTCCAATGCATGGCCAAAAGAGGTAAACAACGTTACTGGTTTGTGCAGCATGCTTAGAAAATCTGATTGGGTCAGTCAGGCCCAAAATCTGCCTAGAAAATCAAGTTATGGTGCCCACTTTAAATGAATGTATCTCTCAAACCATGGATCCAAATGAGATGATTCCAAAAGGATGTGAAATAGGACATGTCAAGGTACAATTGTTGTGAAGAAATTATTTTCAAATAATGCCTTGAAGTGAAAGAAAACTGGCCAAGAAATCCTGACAAATTTTGAAGATTTTGGACTTAGAAATTTTTCTAAGTGTCCTAAAAAAAATGTCTCACTTTGACTAGGCATAACTTTCTCAATTCTAATCCAAATGGAGCAAACTTTATATCTCTAGAAAGCTTGGAACAAGAGGAAAAACTTTCATGCTGGAGAACTTATCGAATGGAGCTTTTATCTTGATGAAAAATGGGCTTAAAGTGAGTGCAACGATCATGAAAACTTGCCATAAATGGAAAGTCAACCATTTCCAAATTAAGTAACTTTTCCAATTCCTGATTAAATGATGAATCCATGATCCAACCTTGATCAAATTTCACATGTAGGATCCCCTAGGCATGGATTTTGAGATTCCACTCTCAAAATGTCAGGAGTTGACTTTTCTGGCCCCACAGTTGACTTTTCCCAAACTGTATGATTCCCGATTCCATTGATCAATTGAAGCCCTTCTAGCTCAAATAAAGAGCTGATTTTTTGTATGTAGACCCTTGTGGACATATGGAGAGACATGGAAAAGAGTTTCACCCAAAGAATCAGAAATAAACTGATTTTATACCAAACCCTAGTTTTAGGGAAAAATGATCAAGAACTGATTGCACTGATTGCCAATGGATCTTTCTGAGATAATTGTGAATCTTCCTAGGCCAAGATGCCTCTCTAATCATGACATGGATGAGCTCCTCTACTTCCAACCAAACATTTCCTGTTGCAGGTAGCCATGAAACCCTAATTTCTGATTAAATCCAGATAAACACTCTGATAGCTTTGAATCCTTCACTGATGAACTGAGGACCATAATAAGATACTTGGACCCCCTTGAGACCCCTGAGACATGTATACTTAGAAAATGAAGTCCATTTCTCAATCTTGCTTTGTGTGGGCTCCTTCTGTTAAGGAGTGATCGATCAAAACCTGATCTCCATGTCACTAATGCAGTATGCAATGAGTATGACCTAATATGATGCTAATGAAGTGTAAAACATAATCCCATGCTTCCAGGAAAAATGAAGGGTAAAATTTGGGGTATTACACACGTGCTATGACTACCTTTTTCCATGATATGATGCACAAGGAGATTAAGGTGTATGTTGATGATATGATTGTGAAGTCGAGAACGGAAGTTGAACATGTAGAGCACTTGTTGAAGCTTTTTCAGCGTTTGAGGAAGTACAAACTCCGCCTGAATCCGAACAAGTGTACATTTGGAGTCTGTTCCGGCAAGTTATTGGGCTTTATTATCAGTGAAAGAGGTATTGAAGTTGATCCTGCCAAGGTCAAATCAATACAAGAGATGCCTGCGCCCAAAACTGAGAAGCAAGTCCGAGGTTTTCTTGGCCGCTTGAATTATATTTCCAGATTTATATCCCACATGACTACCACATGTGCGCCTATATTCAAGCTCCTCCGGAAAGATCAGCGTCATGATTGGACCGAGGATTTCCAGAAGGCCTTCGATAGTATCAAAGAGTATCTGTCTGAGCCTCTGATTCTGTCTCCGCCTGTTGAAGGGAGACCATTGATTATGTACTTGACAGTTCTTGATGATTCCATGGGTTGTGTCCTTGGTCAGCAAGATGAATATTGGAAAAGGAGTATGCTATATACTACTTGAGTAAGAAGTTAACTGATTGTGAGTCTCGATACTCAATGCTTGAGAAGACATGTTGTGCTTTGGCTTGGGCTGCTAAGCGCTTACGCCAGTATATGTTGAATCATACGACTTGGTTGATATCCAAAATGGATGCAATCAAGTATATCTTTGAGAAACCTGCTTTAACTGGGAGGATTTCCCGTTAGCAGATGCTGTTGTTTGAGTATGATATTGAGTATCGAGCTCAGAAAGCTATTAAAGGTAGTATCTTGGCTGACTACTTGGCACATCAACCAATTGAGGATTATCAGTCTGTTCAGTACGACTTCCCAGATGAGGAGATTCTGTATTTGAAGATGAAATATTGCGATGAGCCTACGCTCGATGAAGGGCCAGAGCCTAGTTCCCGGTGGGGTATGGTGTTCGATGGCGCTGTTAATCAGTATGGAAATGGTATTGGGGCAGTGATTATTACTCCTCAATGCACACATTTTCCTTTTACAGCAAGGCTAACTTTCAAATGCACGAATAATATGGCGGAGTATGAGGCATGTATTATGGGATTGGAAGAGTGTATTAATCTTAGGATTAAACATCTATATATTTATGGTGATTCGGCCCTTGTTGTTAATCAGATTAAGGGTGAATGGGAGACGAATCAGCCTGGCCTCATCCCATACAGAGATTACGCGAGGAGGATTTCAACTTTCTTTACTGAGGTTGACTTCCACCATATTCCTCGAGATGAGAATCGGATGGCAGATGCTCTTGCTACACTTGCCTTGATGATTATGGTGAAATATTGGAATGAAGTCCCCAATATCACTGTGACGAGCTTGGATAGACCAGCTCATGTATTTGCAGTTGAAGAAGTGAAAGATGATAAGCCATGGTATTATGATATCAAGTGCTTTCTCCAAAGTCAGACTTACCCGCCTGGGGCATCTGTTAAAGATAAGAAGACTTTAAGGAGATTATCTGGCAGTTTCTACCTCAATGGTGATGTGCTTTATAAGAGGAATTTTGACATGGTTATGCTCAGATGCGTGGATAGGCACGAGGCAGACTTGTTGATGACTGAAGTCCATGAGGGTTCATTTGGTACTCCTTCCAATGGACATGCCATGGCAAAGAAGATGTTGAGAGCAGGTTACTATTGGCTGATAATGGAGTCTGATTGCTGCAAATATGTGAAGAAATGTCCACAAGTGTCAGATTTATGCGATAAGATTCATATTCCGCCGACACTTCTGAATGTTATTTCATCACCTTGGCCTTTCTCCATGTGGGGAATTGACATGATTGGCATGATAGAGCCAAAGGCGTCAAACGGTCATCGTTTTATTCTCGTAGCTATTGATTACTTCACTAAATGGGTTGAAACGGCATCGTATGCGAATGTGACCAGGCAGGTGGTTGTAAAGTTTATCAAGAATCAACTCATATGCCGATATGGTGTGCCAGACAAGATCATTAATGATAATGGATCTAATTTGAACAACAAGATGATGAAGGAGTTGTGTAGTGAGTTCACGATTGCACATCATAATTCTTCTCCCTATAGACCCAAGATGAATGGGGTTGTTGAAGCTGCTAACAAGAACATCAAGAAGATTATTTAGAAGATGGTTGTTACATACAAAGATTGGCATGAGATGTTTCCATTTGCTTTGCATGGCTATCGTACATTTGTCCGCACTTCAACAGGGGCAACCCCTTTCTCTCTTGTATATGGCATGTAGGTTGTGCTCCACGTGGAGGTTGAGATTCCATCAATGAGAGTCTTGATGGAAGCCAAGTTAACTGAGGTTGAAAGGGTTCAGAGTCGTTATGAACAGTTGAACTTAATTGAAGAGAAAAGATTAACTGCCATATGCCATGGTCAGTTGTATCAGCAAAGGATGAAGAAAGCCTTTGATAAGAAGGTCAAGCCTCGGGTGTTCTGAGAAGGTGACCTTGTGCTCAATAAAGTTTTGTCTTTCGCGCCCGATTCCAGGGGCAAGTGGAATCCAAACTTTGAAGGTCCATATGTTATTAAGAGAGTCTTTTTGGGCGGTGCATTGATACTTACAACTATGGATGGGGAGGATTTTACTTGTCCTGTGAATTCAGATGAAGTCAAGAAATACTTCGCCTAAAATAAAAACAGAATAGCTCGCTAAGTTGAAAACCCGAAATGGCGGATTAGGCAAAAATGAACGTCTCGGTGGATTGAAAACCCGAAAGGGAGATCCAGGCAAAAGTTAGAGATATAAAAAAAAATACATATATATCCCGCTAGATTGAGTACCTCACCCTGGGGAATTCTATGCAAAAATTAGGGATTTGGCAACTAACAACATCCTGACAAGACTTTGTTCTACAAGCTGTCCTCTGTCAAAGATTCTCGCTCAGTCATTGTCAACTGAAGCTTCGAATACATTGGATTCAGAGTTGGTGGAGAAATGGTCATTATGTTTAATGTAGCCCTTTTTCCAATATATATCACCAATTTCAAATTTGTAAAGATCCGTGGAGTCCCGCCATTAGCTGACTACCATTCCATCAAATAAATTTGAGCCTTTATCCAATTCTTTGCACTCTTATTTATTTCTATTTAACAAAGCTTTGCATGTTTCAATTGATAAATATCATTGTTTTAAACAAATAAAGTTTTATAAACTGTTTTTACACAAAGTGAACATTCACAATGATTGAGAGGATAAATGGAACGTCTTCAGTGCTCTCCCAAGGATAGTACAATCTCCAAAAGGGTAAGACATTTGTTCATATTTCTGGCATGTTTGCATCCTCTTCATCATTTTTAGGTTGTCTCCTCATCGAGCACAAAGAAAGGTGATACGCCATCAAGTCCCCAGAGAGTCTGGAGTTTGGGCCTTGATCTTTTGGAGATGTATATACCTCCATCGTCAGATCCCCAGAGAGTCTGAGTCTAGCATTTGTGTTTTATCAATTATATGGTTGTCATCCCTTGTGTGGATTGACCTAAAATCCCTTATAGATTGATAAAAATTGGCATGCTATCTATTTTCGAGGAAGTTGGTTTTTCCCTCAACATAAATGGAAATCCCCGCAGAGTAAGCAGGAGTTCCCAGCCGGAGTGGAAATTCTCAACAGGTTGGCTTATAGTCTCTCCCCGGCAGGTTTACCTACAACTCATCCTCAGTAAGGGCTTCTCACAGCAGACTTCCCTAGTGGAATTTCCTGATCAGAGCCTGATATTTTATTTTCCCCTCCTTATTGGAAAATTTCCTCCTAGCAGAGCTGGTGGTGAAGATGTTGTATCCATCCCCAGTGGAGCAGTTGGTTCTCTCTCCTTGGCAGAGATGACTCCCCAATAGATGAAGAGGAAATGTTTTGATTGTTAGAACTTCTGTTTGGTGGTTGTTCCCCACAAAGTTTCATATCATTCCCGTGTTAAGTTCCCTAGTAGAGTTCCTTCTACGACGGAATCTTACCCGTGTTGAGCTCCCTAGTAGAGTTTCTTCTACAATGGATCTTTTGTCTGTTCAGCCGTACATCCCTGGCGGTGACTCTGTAACTTCCCTAGCTGAGATGTTTCCTAATCCCAGTTTGACGTGCTTATCCTCCCCAAGCGGAAAATATTTTCCAATTTGAGAGATTTGGAGGAAGATGTATTATTTCCTTCTGGAGCAGTTAGTTCCTTCTCCCGGTAGTAGAGATGTTCCTTCAACATTTAGGGAATGTTGGATTGATGTATTTCTATTTGGTGGTTGTTCCCCACAAAATTTCATATTGTTGCATGATAAGATCCCATGTAGAGCTCTCCTCTGACAGATCTTATCAATATCTCTGCATGATCTCGAGAATTGTCGGAAGATCCCTAGCATTTGGTAGCTGTGACCTTTGCTTATCCCCAACAGCGGTCACAGATCCCCAGCGGTAGTCTTTGTCCCCGGCAGCGACTCTGCTTGATCCCCAGCGGCAGTCTGTGTCTCCTGGTTTGGTGCTACCCATCAGATTTGATTTCTCCTGTGGGTCTGGCCTTTCTCTTTTGAGATGTTATACCGGATGTCTATCTATTGATTCTTGGACCTGTTTGTGTTAGAATTCTCTGTTTGTCAGCATTAATCATACATAAACCACACATATACATGCATAATTATAGCATTCAGATATTCATGTTGCATTCTTTGCCATATATCTTTGCTTGTTATCTCCTGCAAGTGGTGATATATTCTTCCCCAAGCAGATGTTTGTGTCTGATCTCTCCATATAGAGTCAGCCATGTAGACCAAAAATGTCTATCTTTCCTTCATCATTCCCCACTGAGTTACGTCCTCGTGGATGATTATTGTTTTAGTTTCCTCCGTAAATGTGTATTAGGATGGAATTACTCCCCTGAGTTATATCCTCATTGGGTTGAGTCTTATTTTGTTGTGTCTTTCTGGTTTGTTCCTGGATAGACTCCCTTCTTGTTATTTCTCCTGCAGTTCCCTGTGGTTTCATTGCTCAACTGCTCAGTAGCGAGTAATTGTTCATCCTTTCCCCAGTGGCCTTTGTGGCCTTCTACCCAGTAACCGGTAGTTATAAGTCCTATTTTTGTGGTTTTCTATCCAGTAACCGATAGATGTAATCCCCTCTTCGTTGGTTATCTTTATCCAATATTCGGTATTGATATTCCTTCATTTTTTAGTATATCGCCCAGTAATCGGTGATATATCTTTGGGATCATTACTCTCATCAATGTATCCCTAGCGAGTCATCTTTCATTTACCCTTTTGTTTGGTAATGATTGTTTCTCCTTTGGATTGGTCATCATTTTAGACCCAGTAACCGGTATCCCGATGTCCTTTCTTTTCGGTCGATTAATCCTTTATTAACCCAGTAACCGGTTGTGGATAATCTTCCATGCGAGTATGTTATCTACGTTCTGACGGTAATAGATAATACATCTCATGCGCTCCTCATTCGAAGTCTTTTTTCTTCCCCAGTTGAGTAAGATTCGTATTTCCTTGTGAAATCGAATGTCCATCCTGTAAATCGAGTTTTCTTTTTTTAGCCCTCCTTTTCGGCTGATGAGTGTCTTGGATATGTTCCCAATTCACGCCTGGTTGGTCACCTATTATATGCCCAGTAACCGGTATCCCTGGTGTTCCTTCCTTCTGCTCCCTATTATGACTTTTGTCCCCTGTGGAATCAGATTTTCCTGAGTTGAGATATACCTTTTAGGTTTTCCTCAGATGTTTCGGATGATTGATATCTCTCACCCTTATACTGGTCTTAGATATTCTTTCTCCCTGAGCGTGTTGTCCTCTCACCCTTATACCGGTCTGCGAATACATGCCTCTTTTTGAAGTTTTATTACCCAGTAACCGGTAATATCTCATTTTTTCTTCCTCGGCTGAGTCCCTTAGTGGATTTTCCCCACCCGAGTTTGGATTTTTTTATTCGAAGTATCCTTTGTGGATAGTTTTTTGTATTGGCATATTCCCCAATACATGCATCTTTGCGTCAGCTCAAGTCTTTCCGTCGATTTATTTTCGTGGAATCTCTTCGTGTCTCCCAGCAAGTTTTCAAGTCATGACATGCTCACGCATTTTACCCTTAATTCTCCCCAGAGTCTCTATTTTCCCTAGTGAGTGTATTAATCCTATGGATTTTCAGTTTCTCTTGATTTCTTTTTTCCTTTGTGGCCATATGTCCCCACAGAGTATTAACTTTTGCATGCATACATTTGCATTATGAGGTCTCTTAGGGACCAAAATTTATCTCTTTGTTATTATTTAAGCCCATTCTACCTCGTCGAGACGAAGATTTTAACCTTCATATCTCCAGCTATAATGACCTTAAATAGGGGCATCTGTAAGACCCTAATTTTGACCCTAAGATCCCTCATGGCATAATATCATTGCTCATTGCATTGCCTCAAGGATCATAGCATGTGTGGCTCCTTAACCCTTGGGTTGGGACTGGTGTGAGTTGGTTTGAGACCACCAAGCATGCGTGAATTGTATATTATTACTTTTCTTATTTTGTTTACTAACCAAAAGCATAAAAATATGTCACTAACTTGTTTTGTTTTGAAGCTTAAGCAATCATGATATCCCTTGCTCCTAGGAGGCTCCTATGCTCAATGAAATGGTCAGATGAAGATGAAAGCAAGCATGACAATGTTTCATGAGGTTTTTAATCATCATATATGTCTCCCAAGTATCTCAATTTGCCAATTTTATCAAGATAAACCAAAAGGGCTTGAGGATTGTTTCCCAAGGAAACCCTAATTCAACTGTGCATTGACTGTGCCATGCTCATGAAGCAACCTCAACCTATGATCAAATTTAATCAAGGGAAGTTCTTTCATTCATTACTTTATGCATATATGATATTATGTGATTATCCTCAATCATTCATTCTTTAAAATTTGAAGTTTGGCCTTCAGAAGTTGACCAGTCAATGCATCTGACCAAATTGAAATCCACTGAGACCTAACTTTTGATGTGTTTGTCAAATGAAGATGACCCCAAGATAAAAAATGTTATTACCAACCATATGCACAACTTTCATGTTCATAAAAAATTCATTTGAAACTTGGAAGGTCATCATTAATTTCAAAACATTATAGGTCATTTTGACTGAAACCCTAATTTTGGGTCAACTTCCCAAGGATCTAACTCCTTCATTTTTTATGATTTTTATGTGAGACCAATTGAATTGGAAATTTTGATATGTCTAATTCAAATGTTATGTTGGACAAAATTTCATAATCCTAAAATAAACACATGTGATAATACAAAACATTATAGGTCACTTTGGACCAAAGCCATTGAATCTTGAAAAAGTCCAACTTCAAGTGCTCATAACTTTATCCTCCAAAATCCAAATGATGCAAACTTTAAGTCCAATTTGATAATATTGAAACTATCTACAACTTTGATGGTGAAGGTCTTTTCATTTGAGGCTTGCACCATTGAAACAGAAGGGCTTGAAGTTGGTCATTTGTGGCAAATTTTTCAAAGGCATGTTTTGTACCTCAAACTTCATGACCAGTTTTCATGATTTTCCAAACTCCAAAAGGATTTTTTCCCAACATAACTTTTGTTCCTTATGTCAAGACCTTTCCAACCATTACTCCTATGCCTATGTTTGGATTTTCCATATGGGACTTTCAAAGAGGGGAACATTTGTGACCATTTATGCATTTCACATGAAATCTACATGCACAAGCAAATACCATTCAAATCACACGTCCATTTCCATTTGGTATGTGTTCAGCATTCATTTCCATCAGCTCTTAGGCCTCACATGCGCCTGTACAGGCCCATGCATGGAGGACCCAAAGCTTCATGCACACGGTTTTGGCACCACTTTGCTTGCACTTCATCTATAAATAACATGCTTGCTTCATTCATTTTTCATCCTTGAATCAACCTGAAGCTCTGCAGAAATTAAAACCCAACCACACTAGAGGAATTTTGATTTTACTTTCTCAAATTCAAACTTGAATTTCAACTTCCTTGGTTGATCTTCAGTTTATAATTCCTAAGCCTATCATCATCATCATCTCAAGATCAAACTGCAAGCAAGAATTGGAGTGGATCATGCTCATCAATGCTGCACTTCAAAGGTTTACCTCCAACTGTTTTGATCCATATCTCACCATATATTGTGATTTGCTTGTGTTTGTTTGGTTCTCTGAAGTCCTCATGTGAGAGGCAAGCCAATGGTGGCTTTGATTTTGTGAATTGATACATTTCAGATTGAACACCTAGATTTTCCATCTCAGATTTCTCCTTCCATAGAGATCTTGAGAGAAATCCAAGGTTACAGGGGTGATGTACATCACCCTAGCTTTAATTTGGTATAAGGCACGTGTAATTTGGTTGAGGTTGCAAAACCTGCAACTGGTGGCCGGTTTCTGTTGGCTCACCGGAGAAGACGGTGGTTTCCACCACCGTCCCCACGTGGAACTTCTAGAGCCATTGGATCTCTTTCCAGCGTTATAATATCAGCCATGCATTGTTTTGACTTTTTTAAATCCAGCGTGTGTTGCACTTGACTTGTGTCCACAATGTGCGCGCGCCTCAGAGCCATGGGATTGTCCACGTCAATTAATGAAAGTGGATCCAAGCGCTGTGGATTTTCCAGATTTTTTTTTAATTTCTGTTTTATTTTCTTTTATTCCATTTATTTTCAAAAATTTATAACTCTTTTTTTTGCAATCACAAAAATATGGGACCAATTGCAAAAATTTTCTCTTAAAATCTAGTTTCATAATATGATTTTTAATTATTTTTGTGATTCCATTTAATATTTTTTGTGAATTATTTTGTTTTTAATAGTTTTTAATTCATTTTAAATACTTTTTGATATTAAAAAATTCCCAAAAAACATTTTCTTTACACATTTGGATCATGATAAGTCTATGAAAATATTCTCATCAATTTCTTAATAGATTTGAGATTTATTTGAGCTTTGAATTCATTTGTGTCATATTTTAATGCTTTTAATTGACTTTAAAATAGTTTTTGTTTTTAAAAAATGTTGAGAAAATTTGTCAAACCTTGTTTGACCATGTTAGACTTATGATGATTCAATTGGACCTATTCAAGTTGATTTGAATTGAATTTGAAGTTTTACCATACATTGTTCATTTTATTTTATGTATTATTTCAATTCCAAAAAAAATACCAAAAATATGTTTGACCTTTCTTGACTTATAATCTTCATTTCACTTCTGTTTACCATTGGTTGATGTTGATTCCATTCACATTTGACCATTGAATTTTGGCCAATGAGTTAATGATTTGTGGTTAGCATTGACATATGAGAGGCTTAACCTTCTTTGATCCAAATCAAATTCAACTTGATCAAAGATCAAGTGAATTGCTTTGTGTCCAAGATAGGTTGCTTCTTGGCCAAGCAAAAACCCTAAAATCCATACAAGGCTTTCCTTCTTTTCTTTTGGCATGGCAAGTTGTAGGAGTTTGGCTTACTAGTCATGATCTCTAACTTGTGTTTATTTGCCTATAGTTTTATTGACCGGCCTCAGATATGTGTGACTACTACATTAGTCCACTTACGATTGCTTAACATAGCGCTAAATTGCCTTATGGCACACTAACACTAACTACTAATTACTAACTTTTAATTCAAACATTTAATTCTTGCAATTTACTTTAATGCAATTTAATTTTTTTGCTCATTTATTCATATTGTCTTTTCCCTTTGCTCATTTGAGCTCATGTTTATGTTTATGCCATTTTCCTTTTGCTCATTTGAGCTTATTATTGTATATAAATATATTGTTGCTTTGTTTTTGTTTTGTGATTGTTTGTGTGAACCCAATGCAAAAAGGAGAAAGGACTTAGAATTAGGACATTACCTATGCTTAATGGAGTTCAAGAGCAACTAGGCCTCATGCCTTTATAATGCTAAACTTTTTGAAGAGCAACTAGGCCTCATGCCTTTAGAATGCTTAATCTTGAAAGTTGACTTGAAAGGACCTCTAATCTAAACTCTTTCTTTGTCCATTCCTCTTATTGCATTGTGAACTTTTTTATTGTTTGTTCTTATGTGATAGGGATTCCAAACTTGAGATAGTAAGAAGGACCATTGTCATGAGTAGCCAAGTTAAGAGAAAGACAAGCCAATGGAGATCCTAGGAGCTTGAATGTTTAATTGTTTTGATTGCTTGTTGCTTGCTAAGTCCAAAGGAAAGGAACATCTTGAATCATCTTTATGATCTCAAGAAAGGAACTCCAAGGGTTTTATCTTTTCTCTCATCTTTGCATGTTTAGGACTAGACCTTCTCTTCTTCTCTCCACTCTAACCCAAGCCAATCTCATTTTGTGCAAACATTGACATTGTTTTCAAATTAGAAACCTATGCCATATGCCTTTGATTTTTCAAACTCTTTTCATTAATACTTATTTTGAATTGAATCTTAAGTCAACTTTGACTCCATTTTGCAAATGCTTCTAACTTGTAAATACAACTCACTTCAAGTTGTTTTTGTGGTTTCAATGACCACCTTTGCTAAAACTTTTTTCATAAACATTAGCCATAGGTTTGAGTTATCATAGTGGTTAATGTAAACCTCACCTTATCCTTAGTGATTGGACTATAAGTCTTCCATACTTATTATAGGATGGATCCCTCACTAGTATGTTAAAGCTCTCCTCACATGGTGGATTGTTGGTTTAGGTTGCGTTTTCTCCATTTGATAAAAAAGACCTTAAGGCTTTTGTCCAAATCAATTCACCAATTTATTTTGAGATCTTTTACCCCGAACTACGAGGTTTTGATCCTACCTTTGTGATGGTACGTAGGCAATGGGTTTATCCATTCAAACAACAAATTGTAAATAATATGTATATTCTTTTCTCATCTCCCCAATCATGTTTTCACAAATATTTTCACAAATACCAACCTACAATACACTTTGCAAAAAGGGCTCCCTTAGAGTACTAAGGACGTTTTGGGTGCATAAAACCTTCCCATTTCATAACCAACCCCCTTACCCAGATCTCTGACATTTTTATTAGTTTTTGATTTGATAAAACCTCTTACTCGGTTTTTGTTCGCTTTCTAACCTTTCCTTTGGATAAATAGAAGTGCGGTGGCGACTCGAATTGTATGATTTACTTTTGATTTAGTCAATAAATCTAAGGTAACGAATACCCCGCTACAGAAGCCAAGGAAACAGATGCCCACACCTCAAGTGAGAGGTCTAATTCTCAAGATCAAGCTAGTGGCAGTTCTGGATCTGAAGGTGAAGAAAATGCTACCTCCTTAGACTAAGTTGTGGTGATGGTACCCCTGTTATAATGACATGTATGTTCTGGATGCTTGGATTCTTGGATGCTTTGATGTTTGTAATTTTTGGCAGTCTTTCTGATGCCATGATGTATTTTTTAGGCTCTGTATGAGTTCCCTGGATTTTTGATTATCTCAGCTAATGTAGCTGTGTATAATTATGGTTATGTACCACCTGACATTGTGTTTTAACATTTTATATGTTATAACATCCTTTGTGACATTCTCTGCTGGACTGATTGACATTTATTTTGTCTAATTGGTCACTTTGGTCAATTTTGACTAAAAAGGGGGATAAGTTATTATGTGGAGAGTTGTAGTTAATGTGTGGAGATATGGAGAGCTGCAGTTATTATGTGCTGTTGTAGTTAGGCTAAATAGGTGACAGCTGATGTTGAACAGAATGATGTTCTATGATGTTCTGTTATGTGATGTTGAAGGAGATGTCATATGTTGAACAGAAGAATGTTTTGTGTTGTACAGGTGGTTGTACAGGAGATGTCAGAATGTGATTCTGAATTCTGAATGTTACAGATGTTGAAGGAGATGTCTGTAGGTGAACAGACTTAGGGGGAGAAGAAGTACCCATGTGCATTTGTGTATTACTAGTTGTTATTATAGCTAGTAACTGTGTTTTCTTCTGCTGCTGCTTAAACTGTTGTAATGTTGTTTAACTGCTGATGTGTTTTTTATTCTGAACAAAATGGACTGATATATGTTTTAGCCAAAATTTGCCAAAGGGGGAGTTTGTTGGTTCTAGGTGTTGGCAGCAATTTTGGTAAAACCAAGAGTGTTCACAAGATGTTACCTGTGATGTCTTAACATAAGATATCTTGTACCTGCTGGAAGTTTAAAACATAATTATGCAGGATTGTTTCAGGATGTCATACCCGATGTCATGACATCTGATATCATGTACCTGCTGGATGTTTAAAATATAATTATGCAGGATTGTTCCAGGATGTCAGACCCGATGTCATGACATCTGTATACAGAACATTCAGTCTGAATGTTTTGTATTATGTGATTGCATTTTTAATGCAAATCTATTTATGATTGAAGATCTAATTTACACACGCATTCAATCATTAATTACAACCAGATTTACTTATTTTCCAAAGAGATCTAATCAGCTGTCATGAGAAGATTTAAATGGAAAATAGTTTTAGGGTTTTATGATGTCCAAGCCCAGCCAATTGCTTCTATAAAAAGGACATGGAAAACCTGATTTGATACACAAGAAATACAGAGCAAAATATTGAGAGAGAATAAGGGTATAAGTCTTGTGTGGTCGTGTGACTTGTAAGCCATTCAATTCATCCATAGATGATTGAATTGGTCTGATTTTTGAGTTGTAATTTGTCACTCTAAGCTTTTAAGCATGAGTGTGTGTCTACTTGATTGAAGCTGTTAAGTAAGATCAAGTATGTGTCTTTGAAGAGTGTCTTCTTTCCATTGTAATTCTTGTTTAATATCACTGGTGTGATTGAGGGGGAGTGAGTGGGATCTCATATCTAAGAGTTCTTAGGTAGAATTCACACGGGTAGACATTAGGTGAAAAAGACTATAACTTGTGTTGTTTACTAAGAGTCTTTGAACTGATTCTATTTAGTGGATTTACTTCCTGGATTGGTAGCCTCCAGACGTAGGTGAGTTGCACCGAACTGGGTTAACAATTGCATGTGTCTCTTGCATTATTGTTCTTTATCTTTTATCCTGTTTGTGTTGTTCGGATAGTAGTGTCGTGACATTACCTTCGACATCTCATATCTGATACTAGAATTTCAATTTCCATACCCTTGTAAGTCGATTGCTTTTAAGCATCGCCATCAACCTCACATAGCTTACTCTTGGGATTTCTTAAAATTAGAGATTCTCTTGCACTTACACTCATGCATTGCTCATTGATTATTTTGTTCCATTTTAATTATTCCATTACTTTGAATCCCCATTTGACAAAATGTACCCCCATTCCCATGATGTGTAATAATATTTTGCTGTTTTCTTTCTTTACTTGCTTGACTGTTTAGTTAGCTACTAACACAAGAATAAAACCAACAATTTCCAAAAAAAATTAAAAAAAATAATTACTCGATCCAATGTCAAGTATTTTCTCAATAAACAAATCAATCCATTTCTTCCTCCCATTCTATTCCATTTATTTCAAACCTTCATCAAATGCTTGATCCAATGTCAAGCCATTTTTCATAATAAAAACTCAAAAAATACTAATTCATATTTAAGACCTTTTAAATAAAGATGGAAATGGAGAGTGGTGGATACCATGCACTCCTGAGACTAGGGTTCGAGATGAATGTCTCGCCTATCTTAGTTCTTGCCGTCATCCAAATCTACCCATTCTATTTCTCTCAATCATTCTTTCAAATTTCTCTTAAACATCCATCAATGCTTGATCCAACATCAAGCCATTTTCATGATAAAACTCAAAATACTTAATTCCTATTTAACACTTTTCCAATAAAGATGGAAATGGAACATGGTGGATACCATGCACTCCTGAGATTAAGATTCGAGGTGGATGCCTCGCCTATCTTAGCTCTCGCCATCATTTAAAATTGTCAATGTGGTTTCTTCAAACTCTTTCTCAATTAAATTCAAAACCCTTAATCCTTATTAAACACTTTTGCAAATAAGATGGAAATGGAACGTGGTGGATACCATGCACACTTGAGACTAGGATTCGAGATGGATATCTCGCCCATCTAAGTTCTCTCCATTACTCAGGACACATCAAACTAATCAACTTATTTTCTCGCCGTCGTGCGATTGACTCTTAAACCCTTTCTCAAACGAAAGGTACTTTGTTTCAAAATAATGCAAGGCAATGTTTCTCCACCTGTTTTGGGTAGTCCAATAATGTTTTCGTTGATTTGACACAAAGTAGATTTCGCTAAAATCGACCAACAAACAAACACTTTTCTACCCAGAACTACGTAAGCCTTGATTTCTCTATTGAGATACGTAGGAGCAGGATTTGTAAATCTTGTCAGGCCCACTAATAAAAAACTTAGGTTTAATCCTTCGTTGAAAATCCAAAATCATTCTCCTCACTTATATTCTTTCTTCCCCACCTAATAACTTGAAAATCCTAACATTTCAAACTAACACTAATGCGCACAACCAACCTAACGGTTCCTGTTGAGTACAACGGACGTGAGGGGTGCTAATACCCTGATTTGGTTGCGACGACCAATATCATTGTCGTTCTTTCTTGGGTTTTATCGATATTTCCCCTTTCCTTTTAGGAATAAATAAAGTTCGGTGGCGACTTTGTTCAATCCATCATTGCGAGCGTGCGATTGCGCTTCAGTAGGTCGTATTCCCATTTTCCGAGGTACGACAGATGGCGACTCTGCTGGGGATATATGCTTCCTTAAGTGAGTCAAGCCTAGTTAGGACGTTTGTGTGCCTTTGTTTGTTTAATTTTGTGGCTTTTCTTTATTTTATTACTTCTATTATCTTTATTGTCATATTGATATATCTATTGTATATTGGTTCCACTGTGTTGTGGTACTTGGATATTTTGATGGCAAACCATGTGGGAAAGACTCTATACCCGAGTCTAGAGTGAAAAAAACATAAGATAGGATGATGGTTGAGTAGTACAGACTCCCGAGGTGAATACTTCGTAAGAGTCGGTACGAGAACCTCACTTGGAGTAGATCCTTTTGCAAATGTTGTCGCCCGAGGTGGATACCTCGTAAGCTTCAATATTTCAAAGGGGTCCATGACTCTAAGAACCTTTTAGAACATTGAACCTTTGGCAAACTAGAAATGATGGTTGCATAGTATGGATTCCCGAGGTGAACACTTTGTAAGAATCGGTACGAGAACCTCGCTCAGAATAGATTCTCTAGATGGAGTTGACGATTGGAAAGTATTTTCCGTAAGCGTCAAACATTCTTTTGAATCCATGACTATGAGTACCCTGTCTAGAACCAAGTCGATGGTTGCGTAGTGCGGACTCCCGAGGTGAATACTTCATAAGAGTCAGTACGAGAACCTCACCCAGAATAGATTCCCTTGATGGAGTTGACGACCGGAAAGTATTTTCCGTAAGCGTCAAACATTCATGTGAACCAGTGACTCTGGGGATCCTTTGTAACTAAGCCCTAGATCACACCCGGTGAGAACCCCGTTTTGGAAAGCAACCAGATTTATCCATACCTCAGACCTTTGAACCTGTACCAAAAAAAACACATTGGATCCATCCATTCATTGCATACGCATAAAAAGCAAAACTCTTAGTTTGTTTCGCATTGTTTTAGGAATCCAAGACTTGTTAGCAAAATGAATCTTGAGAAAAGAAGCACTTTTCAGTTTAAATACAAGAACGTGGATCTTGCCAGCCTGCAGAAGTTGAGTGCCAAAGTGACACCGATCTAACTCAACAGCTTTGTGTAAGGCTATGGAAGAATTCTAGACATCCTAAATGAGAAGATGGACATGATGACCCTAGTGACTATTACTCAGTTCTATGATCCACCTCTACGTTGTTTCACATTCTATGATTTCCAGTTGGCTCCCACCTTGGAAGAGTTTGAGAAGATTGTAGGCCAGAATTTGAAGGATCATAATCCGTTTCCGAAGTTTGATGAAGGTAATCCTCCCAAGAGGATAGCTTTAGCTTTGGGTCTGAAGGTTTCTGAAGTCGTGGACAATTGGGATGTGAAGGGAGCTTTCAATGGTTTTTCTAGGAAGTTCTTGGAAGATCAAGCTAAGAAGATGGAAAAATAAGGGAATTAGGAAGCCTTCTATGCCGTGTTAGCCGTGTTGGTATATGGGATAATTCTCTTCCCAAATATTGACCATTTTGTGGACCACCTTGCGGTGAGAATATTCCTCTCTAGTAACCCTGTATCATTCCTCTTGGCAGACCTCCACTACGCTCTCCATGATCTTCATGAGAAGAAGGGAGGAACCATGTTATGTTGTGCGCAGCTGTTGCATGCCTCGTTTAGATCTCATACGCCCGAAGAAGGCCCTTTTGTCTCAAAGGAACTCAAGCCCTCCCAGAAGTTAGCTTCCCTCACCTCCAATCATGTTAAGTGGTATATCAGGGATTGGGAAACCGAGGATGTTATTGTCAGCATTGGAGACTTCCCCAATGTACCTTTGATAGGAACGAAGGGTTGCATCAACTATAACCCCGTGTTATCTTTGAGGCAGCATGGTTACCCTATGAATGGCCCTCCAAAAGCTGAAGCTTTAGAGCCTTTCATCTTACACAGTGCTGAAGCAGATCATCCCATGGTGAAGAAGGTCAAGAGGTCTTGGCAAGCAGTTATCAAAAAGGGTAAGGAGTTGGGTAAGAGAAATGTCATCGCTCAAGAGCCTTATACTTGTTGGGTTAGAGAGAGGGTTCAGATGGTTAAACTCCCTTTTCCATTTGATCCTTCTATCTATCCGTTGGTTCCTAAGCCAGAACCCATATTACCTGAAGATGTGGAGAAACTCAATGCCCGTATTAAGGAGCTGGAGTTGGAGAATGCTGACTTAAGGATTAAGCTCGGCCGAGTCTCAGTAGAAAATGGGAATTTGAAAGATGGTCAACAGAAGAAGGACAAAGAGCTTGAAATATCCACAAAAGAGCTAGGGAGTCTGAGGCAAGGAGAGAAAAAATCGTACAAGCACTCTACAACACTAAATCTGTGTTCAAGTCAAAGGAGGAGGAGTTGGATAAAGCTTTACTCCAGATTCAAAAACTCAACAAGACTCTGGAATTGACCCTTGAAATGAAAAGGGAAGCACGACTGATTTCTGAGATTCATACTCGTGAACTGGAGAATACCATTCAGAAATACAAGGATACTCTAGAACGCGAGAAGCTGAGGACTGAAGAGTCAGAAAGACTTTGCACACGACTGAAATATCAGTTGGAACAAGTCGATGCTAGAATCCAGGCACTTGAAGGTGGGGATCAGGATGTTGCCTATATGATGTTGCTAGGTGAATGTAGATATTGGAGAAACCTCTATAGGGACATAGAGGTGACCAATGCTGGAGACTTGTGCATCATACAAGATCTCCAAGGGCTTTACACTGAGTGGAAGGGCAAATTTCTGAGGCAGTCCAAATTTGCGAATTCTGTCATGCGAGAGCTACCTAAGAAACTGCAAGAAGCTGATTGGTGCATGTATCCAGAGAACACCCCACATTAAGTCTTTAATTTCATTAAATTTTGTAAGGCGATGTTAGAAGGGCTGACTACCGACCTTGATACGGTTCGGAAAGTCCATAAGCCATAAGCACGTTATTTGTATTTGAACTTTGCTATGAGTTAATGAAAACTTGCTTTTGAGATTCATTTTTATTGTGTTTTATTTCCTTATTATTTTTTAAAATATTGTCGAACAAGTGTTGTGGCATTTCTAAAATGAATGACTGAAACTTGCAAATAAGATGCATCCATACATGCATTCATACATTGTCAAGATAGAGTCTCACTCCGCCCTTTCTTCCTCCAGTTTCACGCTGAATTTTCAACACCAATACAATACTCGCGCCCGAGCAAGACAAAGGATGGCTGAACAAGAGCAAGAGAGCTCCCGAGTTAGAGCTGAACTAGACGAGATCAAGGGAGGCATGTCCCAGATGAGAGAGATGGTGAAAGCTTTAACCTTCAGGTTTGAGGTTCCACAAGCGACCGTGATTTTAGAGACCACGGGCCCAGCAGTGGATGTCCAACCCAGAGGATGTTACCCTCAACCCTTCCTCCATATGGGCTACCTTACGACTTCGTCCCCCGAGAAGAAGTAGTGCACGACATGGGGAAATCTGTCCAACAAGCCGTGCCATTACCGATTTACACCAATGCACGCCCAGTCATCCATACTGTTGCTCCACCAGCTGCCTATGCTAGGCACATTCCTCACTTCGAAGATCAACATGACATGTATCAGACTGTTGAATCAACCGTTGTTGGTGACAAATTAAGGTTTAAAGATTTTAGAGAGGTAAAGGAGAACATGCAGCTCCTTGAGAAGAAGTTTTGAGATTTAGAAGGAGACCACGTCTTTGGATCTGCTGCCAAAGAAATGTGCCTTGTATCTGTGTTGGTGATTCCATCCAAATTCAAAACTCCAGACATTGACAAATACAAGGGGCAAACTTGTCCAAAGAGCCATCTCATCATGTATTACCGAAAAATGGATGCACACGTGGAAGACGACAAGCTGATGATCCACTATTTTCAAGATAGCTTGAGTGGGGCTCCTTCCAAGTGGTATTTAAGTCTGGATCAGAATAGGATCAGATGTTTCCAAGACCTGTCAGACGCATTCATAAAACACTACAAATACAACATGGACATGGCGCCTGACAGAAGACAATTGCAAATCATGTGCCAGCATTACAAAGAGTCCTTCAAGGAATATGCTCAGAGATGGAGGGAACTGGATTCTCAAGTTGAACCACCTTTAGCTGAGAAGGAATTGGCTGAACTATTCATCGACACTGTCCAACCCCAATTCTATGAGAAGATGGTTGGAAGTGCTTCCTTGGGAATCTCCGAGCTTGTTGCTATAAGGGCTCGTGTCGAATATGGTTTAAGAAATGGCAAACATGCGGCTGTAGCTGGAACTTCAAATGTTAATCCAAAGAAGTTCTCTGGAGGGTTTCTCATAAAGAATGAAGGGGAAACAATTTTTGTGACTGTTGGCCAAGGAAGAGATCCTCCAAGAAGGAGACCACAATAATATTCACCATAACAGTATGTTTAACAACCTTTTCCCTATCAACAGTCCATGTATCCCGTCCAGTACGCCCCGCAACCATACGTAGCTGCTGTGATGCCTGCATTCACTCAACAGCCTGCTCAGGCTTATCAAGTGCCTCCAGTTTATCGACCAACTCTAGTTCAACAACGTGTTGCGGTTCCCCCAACTTATCAATAAGCACCAGCAGCTCCTGTTTATCAACAACTGAGAGCTCAAGCTCCAAGGCAAAATTCTCAGAACCAGAATAGGAGGCAAGGGGATAGGGCGAGGTTCAATCCAATCCCAATGTCGTACACTGAGCTTTATCCCTCCCTGCTGCAAAAGGGTTTGGTGGTTCCCAGACCTATGGGACCTCCACCTGATCGTCTTCCTCCATGGTACAACCCTAATGCATACTGTCATTTTCATTAAGGTGCCCCCAGGCATGACCTAGAGGGTTGTTACGCTCTGCAGCATAGGGTTCGTGAACTGATTAAAAGCAAGATCCTGTCTTTTAAGGATATGGGACCGAATGTGAAGAACAATCCTCTTCCTCCCCATGGAAATCCCACAGTGAACACCATTGAAGATGCCTCTACTGGTACTATGGTTGAGAAAGTGGATGATGTTAAGACTCCTTTGGCAGCATTCCATGCCCGATTGGTGGAAGCTGGCCTGATTAATGTTAATCATGAAAATTGTGAAGAGTATGCCACATACCTAAAGGGGTGTCAGGTGGTACGAGACAACATTCAAGAATTAATGGATAAAGGAGTGCTTCAAATCTCCAGTGTCGCAAAGAACGAAGATGTGTTGGTAATTGAACCTTGTTCCAATTTACCTGAACCAGTTGAAATTCCACATTACAATGGTGGGGTGGTTCCTACTAATAGTCAGTCGTCGCCTGTTAAAATATGTATGCCCACGCCTTTTTCATATGAGATCACTAAGTTCGTACCTTGGAAATATGAGTATACCAATGTGGACAAGGTTGTTGAAGGAAGTACAAACGTTGAAGTGACCGAACCTGTGAATGAGGACGTCACCAATATTGCAGGAATGAGCAGAATGACCCGTAGTGGTCGAATTTATACGCCTGAATTCAATGTGACTCCTCAAGGGCCAAAAAAGGAATCAACAGTCGTAACTCCCACTAAAGAACCCGAAGTGGTCCAATCTGAGGATGTTCTTGAATTCTTGAAATTAATCAAGAGAAGTGACTACAAGGTTGTGGACCAGTTGCATCAAACACCATATAAGATCTCTATTTTGTCTCTGCTATTGAACTCCCAAGCCCATAGGGAGGCTTTGTTGAAGGTGTTTGCTCAAGCTCATGTAACGCAAAGTATAACAGTTGACCAATTGGATGGAGTAGTTGAAAATATCACAGCTTGTAATACTTTAAGCTTCAGTGCAGAGGAATTACCTGAGGATGGACAAAATCACAATCGTGCTCTCCATATCTCGGTAAAATGCAAAGATGATGCTTTGGCAAGAGTTTTGGTTGATACCGGATCTTCTTTGAATGTTATGCCAAAGAGAACACTCGCCAAGTTATCTTATCAAGGACCAGCTATGAAACCTAGTGCCTTGGTAGTGAAAGCTTTTGACGGTTCCAGAAGAACCGTGATTGGAGAGGTAGAACTGCCCATATTGATTGGTCCTCACGTACTCCCGATTAATTTCCAAGTCATGGATATTAATCCAGCGTATAGTTGCTTGCTGGGACGTCCTTGGATTCATGTTGCAGGGGCAGTCACCTCCACTTTACACCAGAAAATGAAGTTTGTGATGGACAATCAATTGATAATTATTTCTGGGGAGGAGGACTTTGTGGTTAGTCACCTTTCATCCTTCAGATATATCGAGGCTGATGAGGACGCTTTGGAAACTTCTTTCCAAGCTCTGGAAATAGCCAACGCCATTTTTGTGGAGATGAAGGACCATGTTGGGAAAGCTTGTTCATATTTCGCTTCTCTGAAAAGCGCAAAGTCTAGCATTGAAAGAGGAAACCCTGAAGGTTGGGGTCAGCTTATTGATATCCGTGAGAAGCATGATCGCTTTGGTCTGGGATATGTGCCTTCCGCTGCGAAAGGAGCCCGAGTCCCTGCAAAGGACAACACCCGAAGCATCCAGGAAGTATTCCTCAGTACAGGATTCATCCATGGAGATCAGGTCAATGCAATTGGAGACAACACTGAAGGCGAAGATGAGCCATGTTTAGTTTACCAGTGTGAGACAGCTTTGAACAACTGGAAGGCGGTTGAGATCCCCGAAATTTTTCCTTTGTCAAAGTAATAATTGTTGTTTGTTTTCTTTTCAAATCCTTAGCTCTGCCCAAGGCTAATGGATCATGTTGTAGGGCCCCTTTTCATTTTCAAATAATCATTATCAGTGAATGAAAGGCATTTTGTTAAATTCTTATTATTCATTTATTTTGCTTTCTCTTAAGAAAATGGCAATCTTTTCATAAACCCAAAAAGACGAAAAACTTTTCATTAATGCATCTTTTATTTTTACTTTTCTAAAAGAAATCAATCATTCAAACATGCAGAATAAATGATAACCACGTTGAATCCAATGACTTTACTACCTCTCATAACTTTGACTCCTCTATCTACCAAGCGGAAGAAGAGGGTGAGGAAGATTGTTACATCCTCGATGAATTGGCAAGGTTGCTCGAGCACGAGTCCAAAGTCCTTCAGCCACATGAAGAACCGGTGGAAACAATCAACCTTGGCATAGAGGAAGAGAAGAAAGAGGTCAAGGTCGGCACCACGCTTGAAGTAAGCGTCAAAGAGAGATTGGTTAAGCTACTACAAGAATATGTGGATGTATTTGCATGGTCATACTAGGATATGCCAGGACTGGACATCGACATCATTGAGCACAAGCTTCCGCTTCAGCCAGAATGCCCACCAGTAAAGAAGAAACTCCGAAGAACAAGACCAGATATGGCTCTGAAGATTCGTGAAGAAGTCAAGCGACAATTTGATGTTGGTTTCCTCGCAATGGCGAAGTACCCACAATGGGTACCTAATATTGTACCTGTGTCTAAAAAGGATGGAAAGGTGAGGATGTGTGTTGACTATAGGGATCTGAACAGAGCTAGTCCAAAGGATGATTTCCCTCTACCACACATTGATACTCTGGTAGACAACACTGCAAGTTTTGCTGTGTTCTCCTTTATGGATGGTTTTTCTGGATACAATCAAATCAAGATGGCTTTAGATGACATGGAGAAGACCACTTTTATTACCCCTTGGGGCATGTTTTGCTACAAGGTAATGCCTTTCGGTCTCAAAAATGTCGGGGCAACTTACCAAAGAGCTATGGTCACCCTTTTCCATGATATGATGCACAAGGAGATAGAGGTCTATGTTGATGACATGATCGCTAAATCTCATAATAAAGAAGATTATATAAACCATCTGAAGAAGCTATTTGAACGCCTCAGAAAGTTCAGATTATGATTAAACCCTGCAAAATGCACATTTGGTGTCCGTTCATGGATGTTGCTTGGTTTCATCGTTAGTCAACGAGGAATTGAGGTGGACCCTGACAAGGTCCGAGCTATACAAGAAATGCCTGCCCCACGCACCGAGCGAGAGGTTAGAGGTTTCCATGGATGTTTAAATTACATCTCAAGGTTTATCTCACACATGACGGCCACGTGTGAGCCTATCTTCAAATTGCTTCGAAAAGATCAAGTTGTTGAATGGAATTCTGATTGTCAAAGTGCTTTTGAGAAGATTCGTCAATACTTGCAAGAGACTTCTATTTTGATTCCAACTGTCCCAGGAAAGCCATTAATCATGTATATGATTGTGCTTGAAGGGTCAATGGGATGCGTGCTAAGGCAACATGACGAAACTGGTCGGAAAGAACATGTTATTTACTATCTGAGTAAAAAGTTTACTGATTGTGAAAGTCGATATTCTCTTTTGGAGAAGTCTTGTTGCGCGCTAGCATGGGCCGCTCTTCGTTTAAGGCAGTTCATGATTTGCCATACTACTTTGTTGATCTCAAAAATGGATCCAATAAAGTATATCTTTGAGAAACCTGCCTTAATTGGAAGACTTGCCCATTGGCAGATGCTTTTGTCAGAGTACGACATCTAGTACGTAACCCAGAAAGCAATCAAGGGAAGTGTTTTAGCAGAGTATCTTGCTCATCAACCAGTTGAAGACTATCAACCGTTGAAATTTGATTTCCCTGATGAGGATATAATGGTGATAAAGGATTATGAGATCCCAGGCCCAGATGAAGGACTAGAACCAGGATCTCAATGGAAGTTCACATTTGACGGCTCCTCCAATTACAGTGGTCATGATGTGGGAGCTGTTTTGATGAATCCAAATGGCGGCTTTACCCCTTTCACAGCAAGGTTGTGCTTTGATTGTATGAATAATGTCGTAGAATATGAATCTTGTATCCTTGGTCTTGAAGCCGCAATTGATCTTCGAATCAATATCCTTGAGGTGTATGAAGATTCAGCCTTGGTGATCTATCAGGTCAATGGAGAATGGGAAACTCATGATGCGAAGCTGATCCCGTATCGTTCTCATGTTGTAAAGATGATAGAATACTTTGATGATATCACTTTCCATCACATCCCAAGGGTAGAGAATCAAGTGGATGACGCTTTGGCAACATTAACATCAATGTACCAAGTCAAATTCCGTAATGAAGCTCCACTTATTCGAATCGAGCGAAGAGATGAGCCTGCTTACTGTCAGCTGATTGAAGAAGAAACTGATGGTAAACCATGGTTCATCTTCGCCTTCAGTGTTGTCAAATGGGCATGCCATGGCCAAGAAGATTTTGAGAACCCATGCTAATGGGCATGCCATGGCCAAGAAGAAACTGATGGAACCCATGCTAATGGGAATGCCATGGCCAAGAAGATTTTGAGAGTTGGCTATTATTGGTTGACCATGGAGTCCGATTGTTTCACCTATGCAAGAAAATGTCATAAATGCCAAATTTATGCTGATAAAGTGCATGTATTGATGCGTGCTTTTCGCAAGTATACGAACGCGTCAGAGTAATATAAAAGATTATCGAATCCACAGAGACCAAGTGTCAATCTATCGTTATCTGTTGTTATGGTGTTTATCAAAGGCAATCAAAATAGGTGTTTTTGTAGTGTGCAATGAAAAGTAAAGTATTTAAATAGATTTAATTTATAAAGACAGGGTCGAATGTAATTCACGTAATCAACTGATAATCTAAGTACTTGCTAGTAGAGCTACTTATGGGCAGTGTTTCCTACTTCGAAAAGAACTAATTTAACAGGAACTGTCGCTTTCACGTATTCAGAACCGAGTTGTACTCCCTAATCAAACCCTCTTATTGTCACTTATAAAAGGCGCGCATTGCGTTAGAGTAGTAAACCTATTTTTAAGAAATATAGTATCTTGACTAAGTTAAAAAGTATCATAACCTGGATTTCTTAACCAAAAGAGGTTCTCACGAACCAGACTCTAAACTTATAAACGCGTCCGAAAATAGTTTTAAAATCTCTTTTCTTCTTAATGTTAAAATCTCCTAATGAACTAAACAAAGCGCTTTCGCTGTTTTTGAAATAGTTAAAAACAATTAAGTTTAAAAAGACGTTGGACGGCTTTCGATCTTACCCAATGTAATTGAAGTGCGGGAAAACTTAAGTTGAAAGTTAAAATAGCCCTTAAGTGTTTCTACGAACAATTGTACGGATTATCGGTTTAATTACGATCCTTACATTTTAACCTTTTAGATTTAGTTAGAAATGGTAAAGTAAAAGTGCATTAAAATAAATAAAAGTAGTGCGAGTGCGAGGAAATAAATAAAGTAAAAGCGAGTGCGGGAAATAAATAAAGTAAAGCGAGTGCGGGAAATAAATAAAGTAAAGCGAGTGCGGGAAATAAATAAAGTAAAGCGAGTGCGGGAAATAAATAAAGTAAAAGCGAGTGCGAGGAAATAAATAAAGTAAAAGCGAGTGCGAGGAAGTAAATAAAGTAAAGGCGAGTAATAAAAACCTGCTCCAATCGGAGGGCTGAATAAATTGCAATGCGGAAAAGAAAATGGCGACAAGATTAACTTCCTTCCAAAGTGCTCCAAACTCAATTACAGACTCTATCACAGACTTGATTACACAATTGTGGTAACACTTCAATGCGAAGCGATTACCACTATAAAATACTGATTATATTCCTAAGTGAAACAAAGTTGCTTCTGAGTTTGCCTCTGCTCTAAGTTTGGATGATTGTAAAAGTGAATTCGCGTTTCTATTTATAGGCAAGTAAAAAGATGGAAATGACTTGGATGCCCTTCAACTTGAAAATAGGAGGGAACCGTTTTTCCTCTTGTGGCGTTCGCCACAAGGCCATGGCGCCCGCCACAAGCACAATGTGGGTCGCCTTAGTGGAAGTGGTGGGAAAACGTGGGAGTTGATGGAAGTTGAATTTGACACATCATGGCTTGGACTGTGGCGCCCGCCATTGGGTTAGAGCAAAATGCTGATTTTTAGGGTTTTTGGCTCTTTTTCGCTCCTTTTCTCGATCGGGGCTCCGTTTATAGTAAAATCCTGAAAACAAAGGAAAACACAGTAATAACACAACAAAATGATAATAAAATGACTAGAATACATGTGAAATCGGAGTCGAAAATACGTAAATTTTAGTGTGATCAAACTCTCCCACACTTAAACATTTGCTTGTCCTCAAGCAAAACATTGAAAAGCTCATAAAAGAAAATTTGTGTAAACGAGTGCTTTAGGTAAAAATTCTAAGTTCAAGTCGGGATGCAGTGATAGGTACTAACTGAGTGAACTAAGGGTATCATGATGACACTAATTCGCAAATACGGACATAAACTTCATTCCTATATTAAACAACCCATATTATCCCACAATACCTAGGCCTGCCTCTTCATCTCTTTTGTGTCCTTTTCATTCAGGCGCAATCACATTAAGCCCGTTATCCGTACATGCTTCATAGTAGAGTGACCTGTTAGTGATTATGATCAGAACTTGGGATTTCTGGCACATAAATATGTGTAAACCCTTTTATTGGACCCAACTGTAGTTGTGGGGGATCGGATCATAATCCGCCCTACCGAGTTCAGTGCCAGATACCTCTGAACCAACTAGCAGTGGGTACTGTTTTTTTTTTCTTTTTCTTTTTCTTTTTCTTTTTGTAGCAATTTTTTACAATTCTTTGGTTTAAATGACTTTGTGAGGGTCACCTATACTGGAGTTGCCTTTTTGCTTTCTTTTAAATTTTTGTTTTTCTGGATCATTCACTTATTTGCATCGGTCCCCTACGTAGAGGATGTGTAGGCCGGAGCTGACTGCTGAGATAAACTACTAAGGACTTATACGGAAATGATGATTAAAGCCATGGTATATGGGGTTTCGAGAATGATTCCTATATTTACGAAACTTATGGTGCTAAAACAGATACTGATGTTTCGCAAAGTTCTCCCAAGTCACCGCATTCTTACTCAAAACATGTCCTTAAAACCTGAAAACTTTCGAAATAACACTATTTTCTTTTTCAAAATTTTTTTGGTGGGGCTAAAGGTATGGGGAGGTAGGATTGTACTAAAGATCTACTGTATTTGGTGACTCGTCAGACTCATGCATTATACTAAAAAGCAAAATAAACAACTAAAAGGAAATAACAAATAAATAAACTATCTAAAAACAGCAAAGAAAAAGCGATAAAGAAAAAAAGCGAGAAAAGAAAATAAAGAAAAGACGATAGAGTCTCCTCCCACACTTAAATCGAACATTGTCCCCAATGTGTCGAAATAAGATAAGGAAGAGTTACCTAGCAACCTATTGCTGACCACTAGTGCCCTCGCCATCCTGAGGTGGACGACGGGATCGGGTACGACGATGGTCTCTCTGAACCATCCTCGCCTGCAGGGCATCCTGAGCGGTCCTCACCTCTCGAAGGTTACCTATAATGGAACCTTGAGTGGCTTCAATTAGTGCCATGTGTCTCTGGTGGTATTGTTGTTGACGGGCTTGTGTATCTGTGATCACTTGCAGAGACTGTAGAACAGTGTCGTAGGACCTGTCTGTCCTCCGCTGTGATTCTTGCATGAAGTTCATATTATCTGTCATTTGTTGCTGGAGGGTAGAGAGTAGGTCGTCACGCCTTTGCTCTCTAGCCATGTGGTCACGTCACATCTCCTCTGTAATGTAGAAGCCAGGAGTGGTACCTGCAGAAGAAGAAGATGGTGCGGTGTGTGGTGGTGAAGGATGATAGGGGGACACATGTGGTACGGGAGATCTCTCTCTACGATCATATTCATCATCGGTGTCATGTCCCGCCTCATCAGGAATGTTAGGAGGAAGAGGACCCAAAATAGGTGGAGCATCTAAATCGTAGGTCCAATTCCTCTCATCACGTATATCTGTACGTGTAGTGCAAGGTAGAATGATAGATGGGATGGCTACACCATGAACCATAAGTGTATAACCTCCTTCTCTCCTTGAGCGGCACAATTTCATGTCTCTCAGAAATTTTAAGTTAATTGTGCGAGGAGGTAAGGGGTCTAGGGTAGCCATCTCATTGTTCAGGTTAAGTGCCCGAGCAATAGACGTAATCAATCCAGCAAAAGAAATCGGTCCCGCCTTATTCAGAGTTAAAATCATATGGGCGAGCATGAACGGAACCGAATTAATTCCCCTATTTGTGAGGCTTCCTTGTAAATATAGAAGCTCTCTAGCATTAACCTTATTTGGATTCTCCCGGCCAAAAATAGTGCATGCCAACAAATATCTAAAAACTCTGATGGCCGGGTTATGGATAGTTGAGGCAAGAACTCCTTCAAAAGAGTTTATGGAAGTGTTTGATAAACGCTCCCAGAAGGAAAATACCTCAACAGACCATTCGGAATCCAAAGGGGCCTCACAAATAGCACCTTCCCCATGAGGGATCCCTAACAAGCTGGCTAGTTTGTCGGTACTGAATTGGTATTCAACAGCAAACATTCTAAATTTGACAGTACCAACTGTGCTAGCAGTGTTAGGGTTGACAATATAAATTAAGGAACTTAAAAATTCGATTGTCCATCGCTCATAGGTTGTATAAGTAGTGTTATGCAAACCTAGGTTGTCTAATATATGGAAAATGCTATGGTAGATACCTAAAGTGTAGAGACAGTTTTCGTCAACATACCTTGTCGGGAGAATTTCCCGATTTTGCAACCGTTCAATAATTTTTCTTTGTCTCTCCCCCGGTTTCCCTCCTCGAAGAATGAATCCGTTGAAATCCATTTGAATGCTCTTGAAAAGTGGTGAAGAAGATGAAGTGGTTTTGTGAAAAGGTTGGATTTTTAGAAAATCCGACGGATGAAATCGAAAATGGAAAGTGGAACAATGATTTGTGTGGTATGATGGTTAGGAAAGTATGAGCTTTTTGTGGGTTCAAGGACATTTTCTCAAGGTGAAAAAAATGGGTTTTGGAGGTTGTAAGATGCAAAAATGGTGAAGAAAAGGGGTCTGCCCCGACCATTTACAGACGTTGTGGCGGGCGCCACAGGTCCTATGGCGGGCGCCACAAGGCAAAATCTGGCTGGGCCAGATTTTGGTCCTTTGGTTTGGGCTTCTCTTGTCTTTTGGCTTTGAGGGGTCTGGATAGCATTTCTCTTATGATTCTCCTAGTTTCTTTGACTTGCATAATTTTATAAAAGTAAAAACGAAAATAAAAAGTGAAACTGAAACAAAAACAAAAAAAGAAATTAAATATAAATAAATAAATATCTGAAATATTAAAATGCAAATAAAATAATTATAAAACATATATAGAAAAAAAATAGAAATACTAATGTATAGTAGTAGTTTATATAATATTCTAAATGTGATAATATAAAATGAGTAAAGCAAATACGATAAATAGATAAAAGAGAAATAAAATGAAATGGTGAGATCATGTATTAGGGGTGTCGTCTGCCTGAGTGGATCCACGGAGCACGGCTATCTCCTGCCTGAGTTCTGCGATCTCCTGATATAGACAATCGGCTTCAGTAGCATGGGTGAGATCAGACACTCCCATCTGTAAAGTAAGGTCAGCCATTTCCTGTCTAAGCTCTGCAATCTCTCTACGGCACTCAGCAATCTGGGTGCGTATGTCGGGTGTCTGCAATGAATGATTATTAGAGAAAGCAGTGATTCTAGGAGATGGTGGTGTAGGCGTATATTCAGCAGCGGGTGGTGATCTAGGTGCCTCGACGGTCTCTCCCTGGCCCTCTAGAGCATAACTCAAATTCGCTGGATCATGCACACTAGTCAGCATAGGGTCTGGCAGCGTGAAATAATGGATAACCTCACTGTCGACTAGCAATCGGAACTGACATGGGTGGAAAGAGGCTCTCCTCATCAATCCTCTGGTCAAACAGAAATCGATGTCCATGGTAGTGTATCCACAATAGGTCCAAAGATGTAACAGCTTGCGAGACAGACCTAAAGCGACAGCAATCTGTTTGATGATTCCACCAACATGGATGACTCCCTTGGTGGATCTAGAGATACCGCTGAGATTATTCAATAAAAAGTTCCCACATGCTACTGGGCAAGACTGGGATGCGCAAAATAATAGGAAGATCTCCTCTTCACTCAGTAGTGTCTCTGCATCCGGTCTTCCCAAGAAGGAATGTGCTAATATCATCTGAAAATATCTGAAGGTTGGGTTATGTATGACATAAGATAACTGCGTAGATGGATCCTGGCTTCCGCCACCTGATATATCACTCCAAAACTTCTCAACCTCCTTACCCAGGAAATATCCCATAGGTGTCTCCGGGATAGCATCAGGAGTGGTCTGGAAACCCAACAGGTCGCCGGACTCTTTCTGGCTGAAGGAGTCCTCAACTCGGTCGTAGTCGAATGAACTCAGGAACTCCAAAGTCAGGTTCCTATATGTGTTACTCAAGTCATCAGCAAACTCGTCCCAGTGAAGCTGGTGGCTAAGGAATTGGATACTAGGCTCGATACCCAGTGCCTCCATACAGTGCTGGTCAGGATAACGTGTGGGTGCCATAGGGCGCTTATACAGGGCAATGTAGCACTCCCTCTAAGCATTATCTCTATAGGCCACGTGCATGTCATCGAAACCCTGCATCCTGGTAAAAGTTAAGAAAGTGATCCTGAAAATACAAACCATTTAAATCTTAGTCTCAATGCAAAATAAGATAAAATAAAATTAAAATAAATAAATGTGAAAAAGTAAAATGAAAGAAAAACCATGGGTTGCCTCCCACACAGCGCTTGTTTAACGTTATTAGCTTGACGATTAGAATTTATACACCTGTAGTAGTATGAATCGGTGGATCAATCAGGGTGTGGCTCGAGTAGTATGTTGGAAGGTCTCCTCCTTCGTAGAGCTTCAGTCTTTGTCCATTTACAATGAATGGGATACATGTTTGGTTCTTGATTTCTACGGCTACGGATCTCAGAATCTTGGATACTTCGAAAGGACCACTCCATCTTGAAAACGTAGCTTTCCAGGGAAGAGTCGTAACCTAGTGTTGAAAAGGAGAACAGAATCGCCTACATTGAAGTTTTTCTTTACTATTCTTTTGTCGTGATAGGCTTTTGTCCTCTCTTTATATATTTTTGCATTCTCGTAGGCAGATTGCCTAAGTTCTTCTAATTTATGAATGTCTAGGATACGCTTTTCTCCAGCGGCTAGGTAGTCTAAATTCAAAGTTTTAATGGCCCAATAGGCTTTATGCTCTAACTCGAATGGTAAGTGACATGATTTTCCGTAGACTAGTTGGTAAGGAGTAGTTCCTATAGGGGTTTTGAAAGCGGTTCTATAGGCCCATAATGCTTCTTGAAGCTTCTGAGACCAGTCTCTCCTAGAAATAGAAATAGTTTTCTCTAGGATTTGTTTTATCTCCCTATTAGATACTTCTACTTGGCCACTAGTTTGTGGGTGGTACGGTGTTGCTACTCTATGCCTAACTCCATATTTTCTTAAAAGTTTGTCAAATATTCTCGATATAAAGTGTGATCCTCCATCGCTTATGACTAAACGTGGTGTTCCAAATCTAGGGAATATATAGTTTTTAAATAATTTGATTACTACCCTAGTGTCGTTTGTGGGTGCAGTTATAGCTTCAATCCACATAGACATATAGTCTATAGCTACTAAGATATACCTATTTCCTAAGGATGGTGGAAAAGGTCCCATGAAATCTATACCCCATACGTCGAAGAGTTCTACGTCCTGAATGTTTCTTAAGGGCATTTCATCACGTCTTGAAATGTTTCCAGTGCGTTGGCATCTATCACATTTGACAATGTAAGCATAGACATCGCGCCACATGGTAGGCTAGAATAGGCCAGCTTGAAGAATCTTGGCGTATGTCTTAGAGGTGCTCGCATGTCCACCATAAGGTGCAGAATGACAATGCTCGATAATACTATTTACCTCTTCTTCTGGAACACAACGGAGAAAAATGCCATCTTTACCCCTTTTGAAAAGGAACGGTTCGTCCCAATAGAAGTTTCTCACATCGTGGAAGAATTTCTTCTTGCGGTGGTAGTCAAGATCAGGGGGTACTATATCAGCAGCTAGGTAATTAACGAAATCTGCATACCAGGGTATGTTACTTATTGCTAAGGTATTTTGGGAATGCTCATAATGATCTAGGTTATTATCTTCAATGGTTTCTATTCTAGCGATCAGTCTATCATAGGCGGAATCATCATTTATGGGTACTAGTTCTGGTTTTAGATGTTCTAGCCTAGAAAGGTGATCAGCTACTACATTTTCAGTGCCTTTTTTATCTCTTATATCTAAATAAAACTCTTGTAGTAATAGAATCCATCGGAGTAACCTGGGCTTGGCATCTTTTTTACTTAATAGGTAACGAATGGCAGCATGATCGGTGTAAACAATAATTTTTGCTCCTACTAGATAAGATCTAAATTTGTCTATAGCGAAAAGTACAGCGAGTAATTCTTTTTCAGTTGTTGCGTAGTTAAGTTGGGCAGCATCTAGGGTTCTACTGGCATAATAAATGGCATGTAATTTTTTATCTTTCCTTTGTCCTAGAACGGCTCCAACTGCATAATCACTAGCATCGCACATTATCTCAAAAGGTTCTGACCAATCAGGTGGTTTCATAATGGGTGCAGATACTAATGCTTGCTTTAAAAGATTAAATGCGTCATTACACTTTTCATCAAAAATGAATTCAACATCTTTTATTAAAAGTCCGATTAAAGGTTTGGTTATTTTGGAGAAGTCCTTAATAAAACGCCGGTAGAATCCAGCGTGTCCAAGAAAGCTTCGGACTTCTCTGATGGTTTTTGGGGGTTTTAGGTTTTCTATAACTTCTATTTTAGCTTTATCTACCTCTATACCTTTTTCGGAAACTATATGTCCTAAAATTATTCCTTCGGTTACCATGAAATGACATTTTTCCCAATTTAGCACGAGGTTCACCTCCACGCATCTCTCCAGGATTTTCTCAAGGTTAGCAAGACAATTGTGGAAATCGAATCCGCAAACCGAGAAATCATCCATAAACACTTCCATGATACCATCTAGGTAATCTGCAAAGATTGACATCATGCAGCGTTGGAAAGTAGCTGGGGCATTACAGAGGCTGAACGACATTCGTCTGTAGGCAAAAGTTCCATAAGGGCATGTAAAGGTAGTTTTTTCTTGATCTTCGGGGTGAATAGGTATTTGGAAGAATCCAGAGTATCCATCTAGATAACAGAATTAAGAGTGTCTGGCTAGACGCTCCAATATCTGGTCAATAAATGGTAAAGGGAAATGGTCCTTCCTAGTTGCTTTATTTAATTTTCTATAATCTATACACATCCGCCATCCTCCTTCTAAACGTTTTGCTACATGTTCGCCTTTATCATTTTGCACGATTGTGATGCCTCCCTTTTTAGGTACTACATGCATAGGGCTTACCCACTTACTATCAGAGATCTGGTAGATTATACCTGCCTCAAGTAACTTAAGAACTTCCTTTTTAACAACATCACTCATTATAGGGTTTATTCTTCTCTGATGTTCCCTAGAGGGTTTTGAATCTTCTTCGAGCAAAATCCGATGCATGCATACGGATGGGCTTATACCTTTCAGGTCAGAGATATTATATCCTAAGGCTGAGGGATATCTTCGTAAAACGTCTAAAAGTTGGTTCGTTTCCTCTTGGCTCAAGGTAGCACTAACTATAACTGGACGGTTCATCTTTTCATCGAGGAACTCATATCTCAGGTTCTTAGGCAGTTCCTTAAGTTCTAAGATTGGTTTCTTAGGGCATGGCATAGGATCTAGGGTAAGGGATAAACATTCGTAAAGGTTATCATCGATGTAAGGTTCTTTAAAGTCATCATCTTCCTTTATGGGGGTTGATGGTAACTTAATTGTTTTTATAATTTCTTTTTGTTCTAATTCTCTAACACATTCATCAATGATATCTAAGGCATAACACGAGTCTCCCATCACAGGTGCCATAAGAAGTTTCGAAAGTATAAATTCTATTTTCTCGTCATCTACCTCAAATGTCAACTTTCCTTTCTTGACATCTATTATGGCTCCTGCAGTCGATAAGAATGGTCTACCTAGAATAATTGGTATATCATTGTCCTTTTTGATGTCTATGACGACAAAATCAGTAGAGATAAATAGTTGACCTATCCTAACAGGGACATCTTCTAAAATGCCTAGCGGATATTTGACAGATCTATCGGCTAACTGAAGTGACATCTTAGTGGGTTGTAATTCTCCTAAGTTTAATCTCTCACAAACTGCTACAGGCATTAAGCTCACACTAGCTCCTAAGTCTAGAAAAGCTTTCTCGATGACATGATTACCCAAAAGGCAAGGAATGGAGAAATTTCCAGGATCTTTATCTTTCTTTGCTAATTTGTCCTCGGAAATAGCATTACATTCCAAAGGCTTCGGATCGTCAAGTCTACGTTTGTTGGTAAGGATGTCTTTCAGAAACTTTGCATAACAAGGTATTTGGGTGATGGCTTCTGTGAAAGGGATTTCTACATGAAGTTTTTCTATAACTTTAATAAATTTTTGATACTGTTTATTGATTTGGGTTTGTTTGAGTCTTTGCGGATATGGTATAGGTGGTTTATATGGCGGGGGTGGTACGTAAGTTTTATCTTTAGGTCCTTCTCCTTTATCTCGACCTTCCTGGTTTTCAGATTCCTCTGGTTCCTTTACTTCGTCCGTGAGTTTGGTACATTCCTTAGAAGTTTCGGGTTCACTCAATCTAGGGTTTGGTGGCTCATCATAAGTGTTCCCACTTCGTAGGGTAATGGCGTTGGCTTGTCCTCTCGGATTTTGCTGAGGTTGTCCAGGGAATGGTCCTCCAGGTGTAGTCTGAGGGGCTTGATTTAAAGCTACCTGAGAGATCCGGGTTTCAAGCATCTTGGTATGAGTAACTATTTGGTCAACCTTGGTTCCTAACTGAGTAATCAATTCGTTAACATGAATGTTTTTGTTCATGAACTCCTTGTTTTATTGGGTTTGAGCGGTGATAAAATTTTCCATAATTTTCTCAAGGCTCGGCTTTGGTTGCACAGGTTACATAGGTTGATTTGATCTAGGGGCTTGATAACTAGGTCTCGGAGGTGCATTA
The DNA here is from genome assembly GCF_024323335.1 of Lathyrus oleraceus. NCBI lineage: Eukaryota > Viridiplantae > Streptophyta > Magnoliopsida > Fabales > Fabaceae > Lathyrus > Lathyrus oleraceus. The sequence goes on from NC_066585.1 coordinate 119,762,618, forward strand.
TTTTGAATAGGGTTATTGTTTTTATAGGAGAAGTTCGGGTGATTCCTCCATCCTGGGTTATAGGTATTCGAATATGGGTTCCCTTGGGTGTAGTTCACTTGCTCAGAGTGGGTTTCGTTTAATAGACTGCATTCTGCAGATTGGTGTCCTTGGGTTCCACATATCTTACAATCCGACGAAACTGCGGCTACAGTATTCGGGTTTATGCACATATGCTCGACTTTAAGGGCTAATGCGTCCATTTTAGCTTGCATCATGTCTATAGAGCTTAGTTCATGCACTCCTCCTTGGGCTTCCTTCTTCTCAACTGTCGCTCGTTCGACTCCCCATGATTGATGGTTTTGAGCCATATCTTCGATGAGGGCACTAGCTTCAGGATAAGGTTTGTTCATCAGAGCACCGCCTGCGGCAGCGTCGATGGTCATCTTTGTGTTGTAATTAAGTCCATTATAGAAGGTTTGAATGATTAACCAATTTTCTAAGCCATGATGTGGGCATGCTCGTAACAACTCTTTATATCTCTCCCAAGCTTCGAACAGCAATTCTCCTTGGTTTTGGGTAAATCTAGTTATATAGTTTCGAAGAACGGCGGTCTTACTCGGGGGAAAATATCTAGCAAGAAAAACTCTTCTAAGGTTATCCCAAGTCGTAATGGAATTGGGTGGAAGGGAATCTAACCATGATAGAGCTTTGTCTCTGAGGGAAAAAGGAAATAATCTTAAACGTATTGCCTCAGGAGAAGCTCCATTGGTTTTAAAAGTATCTGCTAATTGAAGAAATATTTTTAAATGTTGGTTAGGGTTCTCAGTAGCGAGACCCGCGAATTGTCTCTGTTGCACTAGTTGCAACAAGGATGGTTTAAGTTCAAAATTATTGGCTCGGATAGTTGGGTTTACTATACTAGAACTAGGTTCTTCATTTGATGGTTGAGCGAAATCCTTAAGAGGTCTTTGGCTTTGATCTTCGGCCATAGCTCTCTTAATTCTACGAAAGAATAAACGTGCGCGAGCGTAACGTTCAGGTTCCGCCAGAGGGTATACTAAGCTTAAACTTCCGGTGCTGCGAGTTGTTCGCATTGACCGGCGGGAAATAGCCTAAGTCTAAACGATATAACAACAGGAAAATGAAATTTGACGAAATTGGTCCCCGGCAACGGCGCCAAAAACTTGATGCATGCTTTTCGCAAGTATACGAACGCGTTAGAGTAATATAAAAGATTATCGAATCCACAAAGACCAAGTGTCAATCTATCGTTATCTATTGTTATGGTGTTTATCAAAGGCAATCAAAATAGGTGTTTTTTTAGTGTGCAATGAAAAGTGAAGTATTTAAATAGATTTAATTTATAAAGACAGGGTCGAATGTAATTCACGTAATCAATTGATAATCTAAGTACTTGCTAGTAGAGCTACTTATGGGTAGTGTTTCCTACTTCGAAAAGAACTAATTTAACAGGAACTGTCGCTTTCGCGTATTCAGAACCGAGTTGTACTCCCTAATCAAACCCTCTTATTGTCACTTATAAAAAGGCGCGCATTGCGTTAGAGTAGTAAACCTATTTTTAAGAAATATAGTATCTTGACTAAGTTGAAAAGTATCATAACCTGGATTTCTTAACCAAAAGAGGTTCTCACGAACCAGACTCTAAACTTATAAACGCGTCCGAAAATAGTTTTAAAATCTCTTTTCTTCTTAATGTTAAAATCTCCTAATAAACTAAACAAAGCGCTTTCGCTGTTTTTGAAATAGTTAAAAACAATTAAGTTTAAAAAGACGTTGGACGGCTTTCGATCTTACCCAACGGAATTGAAGTGCGGGAAAACTTAAGTTGAAAGTTAAAATAGCCCTTAAGTGTTTCTACGAACAATTGTACGGATTATCGGTTTAATTACGATCCTTACATTTTAACCTTTTAGATTTAGTTAGACATGGTAAAGTAAAAGTGCATTAAAATAAATAAAAGTAGTGCGAGTGCGAGGAAATAAATAAAGTAAAAGCGATTGCGAGGAAATAAATAAAGTAAAAGCGAGTGCGAGGAAGTAAATAAAGTAAAGGTGAGTAATAAAAACCGTCTCCAATCGGAGGGCTGAATAAATTGCAATGCGGAAAAGAAAATGGCGGCAGGATTAACTTCCTTCCAAAATGCTCCAAACTCGATTACAGACTCTATCACATACTTGATTACACAATTGTGGTAACACTCCAATGCGAAGCGATTACCACTATAAAATACTGATTATATGCCTAAGTGAAACAAAGTTGCTTTTGAGTTTGCCTCTGCTCTAAGTTTGGATGCTTGTAAAAGTGAATTCGCGTTTCTATTTATAGGCAAGTAAAAATATGGAAATGACTTGGATGCCCTTCAACTTGAAAATAGGAGGGAACCGTTTTTCCTCTTGTGGCGCCCGCCACAAGGCCATGGCGCCCGCCACAAGCACAATGTGGGGCGCCTTAGTGGAAGTGGTAGGAAAACGTGGGAGTTGATGGAAGTTGAATTTGACACGTCATGGCTTGGACTGTGGCGCCCGCCATTGGATAGGTCATAAGAGCAAAATGCTGATTTTTAGGGTTTTGGCTCTTTTTCGCTCCTTTTCTCGATCGGGGCTCCGTTTAAAGTAAAATCCTGAAAACAAAGGAAAACACAGTAATAACACAACAAAATGATAATAAAATGACTAGAATGCATGTGAAATCGGAGTCGAAAATACGTAAATTTTAGTGTGATCATGTATCGCCAACACTTTTGAATGTTTTCACGTCGCCTTGGCCCTTCTCAATGTGGGGCATCAACATGATTGGTGTTATAGAGCCTAAAGCTTCCAATGGTCATCGTTTCATCCTGGTTACCATCGATTACTTCACTAAATGGGTGGAGGCTGCTTCCTACACCAATGTGACGAGATATGTGGTTGCTCGCTTCATCAAGAAGGAGATTATCTGCCGCTATGGAATCCCTAGCAAAATCATTACAGACAACAGTTCAAATTTGAACAACAAGACAATGACATAATCATGTGAGAGTTTCAAGATTGACCACCATAATTCTTCTCCATATCGTTCAAAGATGAAAGGTGTTGTTGAAGCCACCAACAAAAATATCAAGAAGATCCTGCAAAAGATGGGGAAAATTATAAGGATTGGCACGAGATGCTACCCTTTGCTTTGCATGGATACCAGACCTCAGTTCGCACTTCAATAGGGGCAACCCCATTCTCTTTAGTGTATGGGATGGACGCAGTTCTCCCAGTCGAAGTAGAGATACCTTCAATGAGAATATTGATGGAGGCCAAGCTAGACGAAGCTGAATGGATCCAGAACAACTATGATCAACTTAACCTCATTGATGAGAAGCGTATGACCGCTTTGTGCCATGGACAATTGTACCAGAAAAGAATCAAGAAAGCGTTTGACAAAAAGGTCCGTCCTCGAGAGTTCAAGGAAAGGGATCTCGTGCTCAAGAAGATCTTTCCAGTACACAAGGATTCACGTGGGAAGTGGACTCCCAACTATGAAGGCCCATACGTTGTGAAGAAAGCATACTCTAGAGGTGCTTTGTTTCTCACAACTATGGATGGCGAAGAGCTCATTCACCTTGTGGACTCTGATGCAGTCAAAAGATACTATGCCTAACAAAATGTCGGTGGACTTAAAACCCGAAAGGGCGGTCCAGGAAAAAGTTAGGGATAAAATAAATGGTAGCTCGCTAAGTTGAAAACCTGAAAGGGCGACTTAGGCAAAAAGGAGCATCCCGGTGGATTGAAAACCCGAAAGGGCGATCCAGGTAAAAATTAGGGACAAGAGGCATAGACTGCATCAGTTGTCACTAATCAATACAGAAGAGCCAAAGGTTGAAGATCAATCCAACTGCTCCCTTCAGAAGCGAGGTTTTGTGGAGTCATTGTTATCAGGGATAGTTAGTCATTGCGATTCGATGTAAACCTTTCCCTATTTCCATTTTCAAATGTGTAACATTCCATGGAGCTACACCATTTGTGTGCTATCATTCTTGAATAAATACAAGTTTGCCTATCAAATTCTATCATTTGTTGTTTTTCTCTGATTTTCTTTGTTATGCAAAATGCAATTTATTTGTTAATAATGAAATTTTGAACTCAAAAAGAATATTTTTAACATATTGAAAAACACAATTTTGCTTTGACATGTGGAAATATTAAAAGGAAATCTTTCATCTCTCCCTGCAAGTCTCAAGTTGCAAGACTTCCCTTGGATGATCAACATATATCTCCAGAGAGCACAGATCTAGAATTCTCCGCAAGGTTTACTGGGCAAGTTATAACTGTTCATCTCGATGGATCCTCCTTTGAGGATTCAGTACCTCCATAAAGCCTTCTTTGAACTCACAGTCTGCAAGTCGTCGGCATTTGCATATCATGAGCATTCATATATCATGCATATAAGCAAAATCCAAATCATACATAGCCCGAAGTGCTTCGTGCTCATTTTCATAATCTCAAGTCTCATTGTTGATTGTATCCCTTGACCTCTAACACTGGTTGTTACTGGTGTCGTTTGTTAAGACTGGTTGTCACCAGCATCTTTTGAAATCCAGTTGTAACTGGTATCTCTTTAAACCTGGTTGTTACCAGCGTTTTCTGTCAAGTCCAATTGTTATTGGCATCACCTGTTAAGTCCAGTCATAACTGGCACTCAAATGACAAAAATCCAGTTGTAACTGGTATCTTTTAAAAAAAGTCTGGTTGTCACCAGCATCTTGTCTCAAATCAATCATAATCAGTACCTCGAGCACAGTTGTAATTGGCGCTTTGATAAAATCCATTTGTCAATGGTACGATAATCTGGTTGTAGCCAGCATTGTCTGCAAGTCCAATTGTTATTGGAATTATCTGTTAAGTCCAGTTGTAACTGCCGCTCAAATGTTAAAATCCAGTTGTAACTGGTATCTCTTTAAAGCCTGGTTGTCACCAACATCTTATCTTAAATCCAATTGTAATTGGTATCCCCAATCAGAGTTGTAACTGACACTGTCTTAAAGTCCATTTGTAAATGGTATGATAAGTCTGGTTATCACCATATTTAGTCGCAAGTCCAATTGTTATTGGCAACATCTATTAAGTCCAGTTGTAACTGGCGCACATTTTGAAATCCAGTTGTAACTGATATCATTTTGGAAGTCTGGTTGTCACTAGCATCTGTCAAATCCAGTTGTAACTGGTATCCTTTTAAAGTCTGGTTGTCACCAGCTTCTGTCAAATCCATTTGTAAACGGTATCTTTATGTCTGGTCGTCACCAGCGCCCTTGAAGTCCAAGTATAACTGGCACTTCCTGGAAAATGGTCATTTGGACTCTTTCATTGACAGTAATTTCCAAAATTTTTGATCGGATAATTTTCTTGTGAGAAATCTCCTGATTTGTCAAGAATGTTCAAGTCGTCATCAGGTCATGTATGAACTTGTTGATACACTCCTTTTGAATTTTTGTATTTATTGCCAGGTCATGTTTGAACCTGCTGTCAGAACTTCTTAATTATTCCCCAGCATTGTCAGAACATGTATGAACCCGTCGCTGAACCTTTTATTCTAGTATTACCAGGTCATATCGGAACTTGTTTTGAAGAACCTTTTTCCTCAATTACTCCAGTGTTGTCAGGTCATGTATGAACCTGTTGTCGGAATTTTCTAAATTTCTTACTCGAATCGCTAGTAAGTCATGTATGAACTCAATGACGAAATATCTTGTACTCTAAGGGTCGTTTGTCAGCTTTCACTTTGAGTACTCCCTGTTGTGTGTCTGACTCTCCAGCAGGATTGTTATCCCCAACGTTTCGTTTTACATTATTTGTCTGTTTCTCTGTGGGCCATCAGCATTCCTCACAAATTGGTATGTCCAGTAGCATCTCCTGTTAAGGATTCACTGTGTCCCGAACAGATAAATTCAGAAATAAAGATTCTCTCACCCATGCATATCATATCATAACATTTTCATTTTTCAGGTTCAAAATCTGGGTCTCCATGGTATTTAACCATCCCCCACAGCGACCTAATGAAGGGGTGCCACTTCATTTTTCTCTGGTTGAGGATACTTAAATAGGGGAAACTGTCATACCCTGATTTTGGTCCTGAAGAGCTTTCCCAATCAATCACTTAATTGCATTCTTTTTTATCATGACCATTTCATCGGGTCATGATGTTATCCACCCAAACTTTATATGTTAGGCTCGCTACCATGGTCATTCCATTTTCTTTTTGGGTTTTTCCTTTTGTTTTGATGCGAGATAGTTAATATGGTTAAGCAAGCTTGGGAACCTCTCTTCAATTGGTGGAATCAGGTGAAACCTCATGACTTTATTTCTTGTGTCCCATTTCAACCCATTAAACATCTTCTATTTGGCTTGCACCAATCTCAAGTCTCAGACACAGGGTAAACAGGTTCATATTATCTCAGTGGGTACTGATGAAAATCCTATCTTGGTTTCTAAGCTTATTACTTTCTATGCAAGTTTTAATTTTCTTGTTGATGCTCAAATTGTTACTAAGAGTTCAAACAATTTAGATCCTTGGAATTAGAATATGGTTATCTCTTTGTATGTTAGAAATATTTTCTTTGAGGAGGTCATTCCTGTTTATAAGGAAATGTTGAGTAAGAATGTTCAAACAACTGATTTTACCTATCCATCTGTTCTCAAGGCTTGCGGGGAGTTATTAGATTGTGATACCATGGTGGAGGTTCATAAGTCTATTCTAGATAGTTCTATTAAGTGGAGTTTGTTTATGCATAATGCGTTGGTATTTACGTATGGTAGGTTTGGGAAGCTTGATGTTGCTCGTCACTTGTTTGATAATATGTCTGTTAGAGATGATGTTTCTTGGAACACTATAATAAGTTGTTATGCCTCTAGGGGTATATGGAAGGAAGCATTTCGGCCTTTTGGATGCATGCAAGAGGAGGGTATTGAAATGAATGTTATTATATGGAATACCATTTCAGGGGCATTGTTTGCTTCTTCGGAAAAAAAAACTTTTGCTGGAGCAGTTTTGGAGTGGATGCCCAGTGGTCCTAAAGTTGCAGCTGTATATGATAGAAAAGCTGAAAATGAATGCCCTTCCATTGTTTACTTTGAGAGGAATGGATTGGAAAGAATCAAGTTTAGTGTTGGTGAAGGAGTTAATGCAAAAGTAAAATTTCTGAAGTGGAATTGCAGTTCTGATCTTCTTGCGGGTGTTGTAGAATGTGAAAATTATGATGCTATAAAGATATGGTATTTTAGCAACAATCATTGGTACGTGAAGCATGAAATTAGATACTTGAAGCAAGATGAAGTCAGGTTCATATGGAATCAAGAAAAACCCTTTGCAGTTGATTTGTTGGACTCCTGGTGGTCCTTTTCTTTCCAATTTGAAGAATTTTGATCTACAACAATCAGATTCTGAGCAACACACAAGTGCTCTACATCTGCGACATGGTTTGAACTTAGCACAATCAAATTAGAGGCCTGACATTGGCAGAAATCAAACCCCAAACCAGCAAACAACTGTTAATGGCTTTATGCAAGGACATCAGGTTTTCCAGTCTAGGCAAAATGAAGCAAACATTTTGGGAGTGGATACAGGAGCTGATTTGCATGGCATATCAAGTCTTTCAAGAGGAGTAACAGTGCTCGAGTCACAATAAGGGGCTGGTCTTGACCACTATAAGAAAAGATTGAATAAGACCGATGCTACAGAGTCTCATGTAAATTATGATTTTTTTTTATGGTCAACAGCAAATAAGCAGTCGATAATCAGGCATGCTTCAGTCTTTTCCTAGACAGCAGTCAGGGATAAATGACATGCAGCTTTTAATACAACACGCAATGCTCAACCAGATGCAAGAACTTCAAAGGCAGCAACAATTTCATCGACTAGAAGCGAGGCAACATTCCATGACTCCAGCTTCCTCCATTTCAAAACAGACAGTTGCAAGCCATTTTGCATCTCTTATTAATGGCATTCCCATCAATGAGGCATCTAACCTTATGTGGCAGCCCGAAGTTATGGCAGCTAATACAAATTGGATCCAGCGAGATGCATCTGCAGTTATACAAGGATCCGCTAATGGTTTTGTGTTATCCCCAGAACAACAACGCCTGATGGGTTTGATTCCTAATCAGGGGGATCGGTCTCTTTACGGCCTTCCAATTTTTGGCTCAAGAGGTGCACCTAGCCTGTACTCTCATGTTCGGGCAGACAAGTCGGCAATGACTCAGGTTTCTATCCAAAACCAGTATTCTCTCGTTCAAGGCGATAAACAATCATTACCATCCATATCAACCAGCGTTAATGCATTTCCAGCTCACCACTATGCTGTAATGTCGGATCAAACTAACCTAAATGATCCATCGACGTTTCCGACAAGACATTCTTCTATTTGTTCTTCAGTAGCATGCAAAGTTTTGACAACTTTTCCCTCTCAAGTAGTTTCCAATGAGGTAAACCACTTCCATGTGGCAGCTTCGTGACCCCTGAGTTCCAAAAGCTGAGCATTTGTGTAAAATTTAATTTTCTCTGTTTAGCAGCAAGTCGCGGTCTCATCATTCCATATACTTCAATTTCTTTTGAATTTCATTCGTCTCCACCTCCTTAAGTACAAAATAAACAACATAATATGGATCCAAAAGAATAGCACAGAAGCACTCCAAGCCATCGGTTTAAATTGTTGAGTTATGAATTATTCAATCGGAGACTTGTGTTGTTTTTAGTAGCTTAGGAATGGAAATTTATGTCCCATGTTTGTTGTTGGTGTTAACGAAAATGAATACAAGCCAGAGTTTATTTTCAATGCTAGCTGCACCACCAACTTCCTTGCACTACTTGAAAAAGTTATTAATGACAGGTTTGGCATTGTTGAGGATCACATAACCACTTCCCATTCCATCACCGCCACCCACAAGACTGTTGATGGACCATAGGGCAGGGACTGAAGAAGTGGAAGAGCTACTTCATTTAACATCATTCCCAATAGTATTGGAGCTACTAAGGCTGCCGGTAAAGTGCTTCCTTCCTGGAATGGAAAGTTGACCGGTATGTCATTCAGTGTCCCAACTGTGGATGTCTCAGTTGTTGGCCCTACAGTGAGGCTCGAGAAGACCAACCTCAATCCACGCCGAAGCTGCTGCAACACAAACATCCAAAATCAATTTAATTCCAAAAAAAGAGAAAACACATATCCTATTTAAGTGATTTCATAGCAGTGATTTACCTGCGGTAAAAGGATAGGATGAGAATTGAAGGGGGACCACCAAGTTTGGGTAGAAAATTTCAGAACACTCGCGCTCCACTACATGGATAGTCGCCTTAGCTCTGGGTTTCTGCTAATGGTACGAAAAAGTAGACGAGAAAGGGACCATAGAGAAGGAAGAGGTTTTGTCTTTAGCGGATTCAAAATCAAATTACATAAGCAGGTTGAGGAGAACAAAGAGGATAGGTTAAAAAGGGAGGACAAAAACCCTAACGAAAAAGGAGAAGAGGAGAACCCTCACCAAACCCAAATGCTCTCCTTCCCATTTTCCGCGACCTTTGCGTTCTCCTCCACACCAAAAATCCCTCACAAATCTCCATCACCGCACTTTCCGACGAACCACCACCAAACCATTCCGGTGACGTTTTCGACGAAAGCTTCACACAGCGACGTCTTACGCACAACCACAACTCGGCGCCGAACGACCACACGCGGACAACATGAGTACCTCGTCTTCATTCCTTTGACGGAGTCGGGATTCGATCTTGAGCTCGCCGCCGTGGGTTTCGATTGCCACCGGAGACGCGTTTTGGATAAGAAGAAGAAGACGTTTGATTCCGTGCAAACAAGTTCACTTCTTGATTTGGTTTTATGTTATTATTTATTTTTCTTTTGTTAATGCCGTTTGTTTTCTATTACTATTAGATTTTTTTTATTCTATTACTATTACTTTCATTTTTTTACTCAAGTTTGTTTTTTTTATTGTTTTTTCCATCATTTGATTTTATATATTGTTTTTTTTGTTTATCCGTTTAGTTGAGATATCAACTCTTGTGGGTTCAAATATTGGATTGTTGTGCAAATGTTTTTTTGGCTCATTAGTTTTCCCACCCTTTGTTTTTGACAAAATAACTTTGAAAATTTTATGAATGACTTTGTAGTTTCCTTTGTATGTATTAATAACCTTGTAAATTTTATGAACAACATTTGGGTTGCTACTTTTATTCCTGTTTGTGATAAGTCGGATTTTTAATCCGTGGATTCGGTAAACTCATACCGTTAGGCCACCAAGCTGCAATAAATTAAGGGAGTATTTCGCCGCGTTGATTTTATGGACGACATTATTATATTGTCATTTCGTATAAGCCGGTTTATGAGCACATGGTGACCAATTTATTTTGTTTATTTTATATTCAGTATCATTGTTTGTTTCCCTTAAAATTATTAAATTAATTAAAGTTAATTAATTGGATAATTTCATTAACTGATTTTAATTAACTTATTTATTTGATTATATTAAGCCTTAATCAAATAATTTTGATAATTAAATCTAATTACCTTAATTAGACGACTCAACTGAATTTTAACATTTTTTACCAATAAAAAGGGACCGATTTATTCCACATTCACAGTTCCATTATCACTTGATAACACAACTTTGATTTCATTCAATATTCATCACCGCTTTAAACCACCAAAATCAAACAATTCTCGATTCAATGTCGAGTCCATTTCCATACCCTTGTAAGTCGATTGCTTTTAAGCATCACCATCAACCTCACATAACTAACTCTTGGGCTTTCTTACAATGAGACGGTTCTCTTGCACTTACACTCATGCATTGCTCATTGATTATTTTGTTCCATTATAATTATTCCATTACTTTGAATCCCCATTTGACAAAATGTACCCTCATTCCCATAATGTGTAATAATATTTTGCTGTTTTCTTTCATTACTTGCTTGACTGTTTAGTTAGCTACTAACACAAGAATAAAACCAACCATTTCCCAAAAAAATCAAAAAAATAATGTCTCGATCCAACGTCAAGTATTTTCTCAATAAACAAATCAATCCATTTTTTCCTCCCATTCTATTCCATTTCTTTCAAACCTTCATCAAATGCTTGATCCAACGTCAAGCCATTTTTCATAATAAAAACACAAAAAATATTAATTCATATTCAAGACCTTTTCAATAAAGATGGAAATGGAACATGGTGGATACCACGCACTCCTGAGACTAGGGTTCGAGATGGATGTCTCGCCTATCTTAGTTCTCGCTGTCATCCAAATCTACCCATTTTATTTCTCTCAAACATTCTTTCAAATTTCTCTTAAACATCCATCAATGCTTATCCAACGTCAAGCCATTTTCATGATAAAACTCAAAATACTTAATTCCTATTTAACACTTTTCCAATAAAGATGGAAATGGAACATGGTGGATACCATGCACTCCTGAGATTAAGATTCAAGGTGGATGCCTCGTATATCTTAGCTCTCGCCATCATTTAAAATTGTCAATGTGGTTTCTTCAAACCCTTTCTCAATCAAATTCAAAACCCTTAATCCTTATTAAACACTTTTGCAAATAAGATAGAAATGGAACATGGTGGATACCACGCACTCCTGAGACTAGGGTTCGAGATGGATGTCTCGCCTATCCTAGTTCTCGCCGTCATCCAAATCTACCCATTCTGTTTCTCTCAAACATTCTTTCAAATTTCTCTTAAACATCCATCAATGCTTGATCCAACGTCAAGCCATTTTCATGATAAAACTCAAAATACTTAATTCCTATTTAACACTTTTCCAATAAAGATGGAAATGGAACATGGTGGATACCATGCACTCCTGAGATTAAGATTCAAGGTGGATGCCTCGTATATCTTAGCTCTCGCCATCATTTAAAATTGTCAATGTGGTTTCTTCAAACCCTTTCTCAATCAAATTCAAAACCCTTAATCCTTATTAAACACTTTTGCAAATAAGATAGAAATGGAACATGGTGGATACCACGCACTCTTGAGACTAGGATTCGAGATGGATATCTCGCCCATCCAAGTTCTCGCCATTACTCAAGACACATCAAACCAATCAACTTCTTTTCTCGCCGCCGTGTGATTGACTCTTAAACCCTTTATCAAACGAAAGGTACTTTGTTTCAAAATAATGCAAGGCAATGTTTCTCCACCTGTTTTGGGTAGTCCAACAATGTTTTCATCGGTTTGACACAAAGTAGATTTCGCTAAAATCAACCAACAAACAAGCATTTCTCTACCCAGAACTACGCAAGCCTTGATTTCTCTGTTGAGATACGTAGGAGCAGGATTTGTAAATCTTGTCGGACCCACTAATAAAAGACTTAGGTTTAATCCTTCGTTGAAAATCCAAAAACATTCTCCTCATTTCTATTCTTTCTTCCCCGCCTAATAACTTGAAAAGTCTAACATTTCAAACTAACACTAATGCGCACAACCAACCTAACGTTTCCCATTGAGTACAACGGACGTGAGGGGTGCTAATACCTTCCCTTTGCATAATCGACTCCCGAACCCTGATTTGGTTGCGACGACCAATATCATTGTCGTTCTTTCTTGGGTTTTATCGATATTTCCCCTTTTCTTTTTAGGAATAAATAATGTTCGGTGGCGACTCTGTTCAGTCCATCATTGCGAGCGTGCGATTGCGCTTCGCTAGGTCACATTCCCATTTTTCGAGGTACGACACCATGACCTTTACATGTCACTTTTATCAAGAAATCATCAAGAGTTTGGAGTTTGTTTTCCTTGGAAACCCTAATTTATCTGGGTATCTTGTGTGACTTCTTCAACACATTTCTTTAACAATTGATCAAATATTTCAAGGGATACTTAACATTATATCATCTTATGCATATATGATCCTCCATGAGTCCCAAAAGTCAAGAGAATGTCAAGCTAGCAAGTTGGTTCATGGTGGTTGACCAGAGAAAGTCAACTGGTCAAAACTGGGGTTCCCTAGACCCTATCTCTTACAATATTTGTCATAGAAAATTATTCCAAGAGAAACGTTACTTTAAATGACATTCTTAACAACTTTCATGTTGAGGTAAAGAGATATTTTTTCTTGGAAAGTCATTTTTTTATGGGGAAAGATTATAGGTCATTTTGTCTAAACCCTAGTTTGGAGGTCAACTTCCCAAGACCATAACTTGATCAATTTTTATAATATAAAATCAATTTAAAGATGTCTACTTTAACTTTTGTGTTTGGAGGAAGTTCAAATTCAACTTTCAAATACATGTGCCACGAGGAAACATTATAGGTCATTTTGGGCCAATACCATTGAACAAGTGATTTTCCTCAACTTATAAAATGCATAAGTCCTTCATGCCAAATCCAAATGAGGTCCATTTATGGCCAAATCAAATAGGTTTGAAAGATCTAAAACTTTTATGAATGAACTTTTCTTATTTGAAGTCCATAGGAAAAGTTATTCAAGGTGGAAGAAGTGAACATTTGACTTGGGACTTAAAAAGTTTTTAAATATGTTTAATGTCCCAAACTTCCACCTCAAAATTCATCATGATCCAAGCTTCAAATGAAAAAGTGTTCAACATGAAAATTGTTCCCCTTGATCTCACCTTTCCAAAACATCCAAGATCATCTCATTTGGATTACAATTGAGGGACTTGTGCATGGGTGTAAGTTAAGGTATCATTTGGATAATTTCAAGTTCCACTTTTTTCATATACATTTGCATGAGCTTCTAACATGATTTCAGCATGAAGTACATTGGACTTTGGATCAAATGGCATCATTTCATGGGCCTAATGCATGCCCATGTATCCAGGCAAGGAGACTTTAAAAAATTTCCAAATTTGGAAGTGCGCAAATATCATTCACATTGGCTATAAATAGGACCCTTGATGATCAGAAATGGGATCCCTCTTACCCAAGCTTCGACCCTCTCCTCCCCCAAACCCCATTGAAAGGATAATCTTGAAGGTTTCTTGAGAAACCGAGTTTCAATTCTCCTTCTGTTTTAGGATTGAAACTCCAAGAGTCCAAGATTTCTAACAATTAAAATCTTCTTCTGCAAGCTTCTAGAGTCAAGCCAAGCCAAATTAGAATCCAGATCAAGCAATTCTGAAACTCTTCGAGAGTGCGATTTCAGCAACTTCTTCCCTTCGATTCTTTCTCAATTCTCCAATATTCTTATTGATTTTTGGTTTGATGAAGTCCTACCAATGTAGGAAACAATATTGAGTTGCTTTGAGGTCAAATCGAAGAAACTCAGTTCATGATCCTCAAAATTCAACTCCTTGTATCTTTTCATATACTTGGAATTGGACAAAATTGAGGCCAGATTCGAGCTCCGGAGCATTTTTTTCTTTAAATCCATGTCTTGCTTTTTCATTTTGGTGATGGTTGAAGGTGGACCAGTCCGGTGAGGTCCACCGGAGAAGAAGACTAGAGCTCTTGCTCCGGCGATGTGTTGGCAAGTATCTCAACCATAAGATCCATTTAAATTGTTTTAATCTTGAGCGTTGCTTTTGATTACCACGCGTGCGTCTCAGTTGACCATATCACATGTGGAACGCACATTTATCACCATCTGATCAGCCACCTCAATTAATGAGGGAGATCAGATGGTCCACGCTTTTTTGAATTTCTGAATATTCCTTATAATTGCTTATTTTTAATTAATTCATATTAATTTCATTATTGATCCAAAAAATATGGGACTTTCACAAAAAAAATTCAAATATATTTTTCTTTCATTTTCTGAATATAAGTTATTTTTTGGATTAACATTAATATTTTTCATGATTTAATTGTTTTTTGTGCATATTTTTAACTGTTTAAAAATACTTCTGACTTTTCAAAAATAATGAATTTTTTTCTCCAAGGTCCTTTGCCCTTGTTTGACCTATGATAAATCTCTTGGCTATTTATTTGGTGTTTTGAAGAGGTTTTAGGTTTTTGATCAACCATAATTTAATTTAATGCATTTTAATTTCATTTTTAATTGTTTAATTGTGTGAAAATTATGTTGAGACATTTTTATTGACTTGTGAAGTTTGACTATGTGTTTAGGCCTTGGTCAAGGTTGATTTGACTTTTGTTGGATTAAAATCATTGGATTTAGGGGATTGATGAAATGCACATTTCATCTCCCAAAATGAATGAATAATTTTAATTTGATAAAATTCCTCCCATGATCAATTTGTGTTTGTCTCATTTCCCCTCCCTCTTCATATTCAATCCCTTTATATCCCATCCCTTTCATTGGCCAATGACATCTCAATATCCTAAGGCTAGTTGGTTCATCAATAACTTTTTGTTAGTTGAACCAATACAAGTATGGATGAAATTAGGTTCATCCTTTGGTGATTTTCTTTTTGTGTGTGGTATATTTTAGGAGTGTGGTTCATTATACCATATCTCTAACATACATTAACATCAAAATTTCTATTACCCGATCTCAGATAGTTGTGACTTGTACATAAGTCCAATTACGATTGCTTAACATAGCGCTAAATTTTGACCAAAAGGCATAGAATTCTAGTAAGTGAGATTGTAATTCTCCCCCCTTTCATGGTATTGTGTGGAAACTTGGCCTTTTTTCCTTCTTTTGGAAGATGTCTTGGTTCAAAGATCCATGCTTGCGAATAGAGGGTTGAGTGTTCTCCAAAGAATGACTTAAACAATTAAAAAGCAAAACTCCACTAACATCTAATCAACTAACCTTTGACTAACTTCTATTATAATTTCTTTGAATTTCAACTCATTTACTTTATGCAATTTAAATTCAACCCATTTATAATTTACCATTTTACATACCATTTAATTTGTTTATGCTTATGCCATTTTCACTTTGCTCACTTTAGCCATATATTGTGATTGTATATATACTTGTATGTGTATCTTTTTTGTGTTGGTGGTCTTAGGACCTTAAAATACTTAATAAACAACAAAAACTCCTAAAAAATGGTTGTGTGGACTGTTGGATTTGATCTGAGCTTTGGACTTAGAATTAGGCAACATTCCCTATGCAAAAGGACTTGGACAATGCCAACATTTCTGAAACCAAGTTCTTGTGATTTGAATTCTCATTTGATGCAAGTGTTGAGATCCTCATGAGTTCATCTGCTACATGGTATTGATGCAAATATTACTTTGAACCTGTGTCTATTGCCTTATTCTGAGCCATTCAAGGAGTATGTCATCTAATACATGGGAAGATTATAAAGAAGACTATGAAGTTGCTAGCTTGGATGTGGCTATCTTTATTTGATGCCTTGCTCTTCATTTTTCTTCTTTATTGGTATTGCTTGATTTCTAAAGTCCAAAGGAAAAGTGGGTTTCTATATGACATTCTTGTCTATTGGATTGCATCTCATTGGTCAGATCTTTTCAACTCTTAACTTTTAAATTTTTGCTTAGGATTAGTTTCTTCATCTCCTCCCATTTATTAAATTTCAAATCTCTCCCTCTTTTTAAAATCTTATTTGCTTGTGATTTCTAAACTTAGACTTTATTGCAAATTAGAAACTTTGGCCTTATGCCATTGCATTTTAAACTCTGTCCTTAATCAAACTTGTAAACGAATCTAACCATATCTGACTTAAAATTTCAAAAGACAAAAAAAATTAACACTCATTCAAACTCTCTTAGGCCTTTTGTGCCTCTTTGAAACTTAAATTTTTGTTAAAATCAATTCACTCACTTTGAAATTGATACCACGAACTACGAGATTTTGATCCCTCATTTTATGTTGGTACGTAGGCACAAGTCTGAAGGTATTGTCAAACATAAAAATATAATGAATGAATTCTTTTCTCATCCCCACACTCCATTTTTACCAAACATCATTTTATACAAAAAACACATACACACATAAAAAAAGGGTTCCCTAGGAGTACCTAGGACACTTTGGGTGCTAACACCTTCCCTCTGTGTAACCAACCCCCTTAATTGTAATCTTTGGCATTTTATTAGTTTTGATTTGAAAACTTCTTATCTTTGGGTTTTGTTCGCACTTTTCCCTTTTCCTTTAGAAACAATAAAAGCGTGGTGGCGACTCTGGTTTTATTGACGTTAAGTTTATCCATAGCTTAATGATCATGAATTTTCCACTACAGAAATTAAGTGGAGACTCTGCTGGGGAATAGTCCTTAGTGGGTTTAGCCTACTGTTTTTATGTGTATATAATTGTATATTTGATGTTTCTATGTTTGTGTGTATGATATAATCTGCTTGTTGTGCTTGGTGATCTCTAAGTGGTGAGATAACTTATAACCCGAACTTGAGCGCAATTAAGATAGGAGGATGGTCGACTTGTGTGGAGTAGTCCTTAACATGTTCGACTTGTGTGGAGTAGTCCTTAACAAATTGGCTTGAGAACTATCTACTTAGTGGAGACCCTTTTGGAGCTATTGCTGTCACACAAGTTATTTATGGTTAGGACATAGTGCGGAGACTGTTCAGGTGTAGACTTTATAACAGTTGTTACGTGATACTACACTCAGACGAATTTCTCTTGAGAATATTATGGGTTGATGAGTTAGTCATCCAAACCTGTAATATCCAATAGATGGAATTAAGACTTTGGGAACTTTTTAGAACATGATCTACAGGTTTTTATCCTTAGTACACTCCTTTGGGATGATTCTTAATCTGACTCCATACTCGTGACTCACAACAAACCTTTGATTCTTGGTTGATCTAATCAAGTCTTGTCAATATCAATGGAACTTGGGTGTTGATAAGGTGAAAAACTTAATCCACCAAAATGGATGATTGATCTTGACAATGACTTGATTCATCCCTTGACCTTTGTTTGTTTGTCTTGTGTGTGATCCCTTAATTGTGATTGTTACATTCATGCATTCATGCGCATCATGACATTCACACAAAAAATAACTTCAAGGAACTGAGGTTTTATTTGCAAATATTTTCAGACCATGGATTGTGGATGAAGGAACACTAAGAAGTATAGTTTCAGATGTCCCAAGTTGAAAGAGCTAAGGAAGCTATCCTCTTTTGTATTAGATCCCTTGGACTTCAAACAACGTCATGGGAAGCTTCTATCTGTATTATCTGCTGATATGGTTGAAGGACTCTTGAGTGTGTTGGTTCGGTTCTATAACCCTCTCTACCATTGCTTCACTTTTCCTGATTATCAGTTTATGCCTACATTGGAGGAGAATGCCCATCTCTTAGGAATACCTGTTTCTGACAAAGTGCCTTTTAGTGGATTGGAAGAGATTCCTATACCTCATATTATAGCTGAAGCCCTTCATCTTAAGAAGTCTGAGATTAAGGCTCATTCGGTGATGAAAGGAGGAATATTTTGGTTGACTTCTGAGTTCCTTATTGGGAAAGCTACTGCCTTTGCTCAAGCCAGAAGTGTGGATGACTTTGAAGCTATCTTTGTGTTGCTCATCTATGGTTTGGCTTTGTTCCCTAACATTGACTGTTTTGTTGATATTAACGCCATTAGGATTTTCTTGATTAGGAATCATGTGCCTACTTTGTTGGGTGATATGTAATGCTCTTTGCATTTGAGGAATTCTAAATGTGGTGGGACTATTGTGTGTTGTGCTCCTCTTCTATACAAGTGGTTTATTTTGCACTTGCCTCAGACGCATGCTTTTATGGAGAACAAGTAATGTCTACGATGGTCTCGGAGACTTATGTCTCTCACTAATTATGATATAGTTTGGTATGACTCTACATTGAGTAGCTTAGATATTATTGATGGTTGTGGTGAATTCTCTAATGTGCCTCTAATTGGTACACAAGGAGGAATCAACTACAACCCTGCTTTGGCTCATCGTCAACTTGGGTTCCCCTTGAGAGACAAACCTAATGACACTCAGTTAGAAGATCTTTTCTATCAAGAGGGTAAAGATCTCTAACATTTGAAGCAGAAGATAGTGCATGCTTGGCATAATGTGCATAAGAAAGGAAGATCCGAGCTTGGTCTGTGCAATTGTGTAGCTTTGGAAGCTTACGCTCTTTGGGTGAAGAAGAGAGCTTTGAAGTTGAAGATGCCTTATGCTTGTGAGAGACTTATGTCTTTGGTTGTGGCTGAGCCATTAACTCTCTCTATCCAGGATGAAGAGGATTTGGAAGACGCACTCTCTAAGATGAAGCAAGAGAAGGATATGTGGGAAGAGCGTTTCCAGGCTTTGAGTCAAAAGCATGAGGAGTTGCAGCTTGAGTCTAAGGACAAAGACATACTTATTGAACTTCTTGGAGACCGAGCAGTGAAGAGACAGAGACAACCAGAGGTTCCATCATCCTATAGTATGCCTCAGCCTTTTGGTGCTTGGAAGAAGATTATTGATCAGCTTGTCCTCGAGAAGGCTCAGATGAAGACTTCTTTTGAGTCCTAGATTCGACGCATCCGAAGGAAGTATGCGCCAGTAGCCAGATCATCTGACACTGTTGTTAGGGGATCCTTAGGATGATTAGTTTCCTTTTCTCTTGTATTTTTGTTTCTGAAATTGTACTCAGTGTAATCTTTCCAAAACTATATGAATAAAAGATATTTTTTATGGTCAATCAAATGGTTACTATTATTATATATACTTGCAAATAAAATAGTATGTTCCTTGAAAATAAAAACAATAAAAACATTGCATTTCATGCATCATTTGCATAACAGGTTTTCTCCTTCCATGTCTCTTATTGGTTATTCTTTTGTGCTTCAGCCAAGCTGACTCACCGATACAACACTCGTGCCAATCAATCGAGAATCATGGAACACTTAGAGAAAGAGAACCGAGAGCTAAAGGAAGAGATTACTCGTTTGACTCCCATGATGGAGTCTATTTTAGCTTCTCAGAATTAGTCTTGTCTAACACCTGTAACTCCTCCTCCTCAGAGGACTGTCATTTCAGAGGTTGCTACCTCAATTGTGTCTGCCACTCATTTGCTGCGACTATGTCTGCCGAATTCCCGTGGGGGATGCCACCAAGTTTTGTGCCTGAAGGGTTTACGCCTACTTTTGCTTCCATGCCGGCATCTAGCCTGGTCATGTATGTGCATGCTTGGAACCAATCAAAACAAGCCATTTACT
Organism: Lathyrus oleraceus; assembly: GCF_024323335.1. NCBI lineage: Eukaryota > Viridiplantae > Streptophyta > Magnoliopsida > Fabales > Fabaceae > Lathyrus > Lathyrus oleraceus. Next base: position 119,782,669 of record NC_066585.1, read on the forward strand.
AGGGTTTAGTAGCCAAAATTCAAATCTAAGTAATCAACTAAAGGCCTCAAACCAAGAAGTAGTCAACATAAGCACTGCACCAATGTCATGAACCATAGCTAGGGTTTTCAACCCTCCTCAAAGTAATCCATAAGGTTTACCAACCTCAAGATCAATGATTAGGGTTTCAACCCAAAGACAAAGCTCCATAAACAACACCTCAAATCATGGGCCTACCATTAGGGTTTAAAAGTCAAGTCAGATACACAAAAGGTCAAACACAAGATCCTATAGAAGCAAAGCCAAGAGTTAGGGTTGGGATGCCTAGATGAATGTCATGATATAGACTTCAAGAGTCAAGGTCCCAAAGAATCGAGCAATTAGGGTTTCAACCCACATGATGAGGAAAACCATAATCTTCAAGCCAAAACCTTGATTTTCATTAGCCACAAACCTTGAACCTATGATGTTTGTTAGAATATTAATCATGAATGAAATATGCAAATGAATGAGCCATGAATGAGTCTCAAGTCATAGGTCGGATGAAAAGCAAAAAGGGAGGGCAAATTTTGGGGTATGACAACGCCCCCCCCCCCTCGAGATGAAATAGACGGACCTCTTCTTCTTCTTCTTCTTCTTCTTCTTCTTCTTCTTTTTGGACTAATACTAAGCTTCTGGTGTTGGAATTAAGTAATAATTAAATGAACAAAGGTATTCCTTTCTATAGTAATGTGAGTATATGTGGGGTCTCCAAGAATTATTTTAGTTTCTGGAGGCCACTCTCACATTTTTTTGTCTATTCAAAAACAAGTGATTTCTTTAATGTCGCAAAAAAGTGGAAAGATTTCGCACATGCACAAGATAGGAAGTTGGACAACATTACGATTTTTCTAGTTAGATGGTGAACTTACTTCACTAATGTTGAGAAACTCATGTCGATGATTTCCTTGCATTTATCTGGGTTTTATTTAGTTCCTCAGTTTGTCAACATGAAGCCCATAAACATCCTGACTTGAACCCTGAACGAGCACTTGCTCAAGTTTAACTACATGTTATACTTTCTCCCTTCAGGTCTTTGTCATGATACCCCTTTTCTGGACCTTGATGACCATATCTTCAGTGTACACTTCCAAGTTCCGACCTATCTTTTCAGTGAAGATAATGTCCACCAACCTCTCCTATTTCGCCCTTGCATTTTTCAGTCCAAAAAGGCATGACATCATAGTCAATTTTTTTCCATGAATGTTGGTTTCCGTGCATCCTTATCTTATTGTAACCCTAGTACGCATCAATAAAACTTAATACTCAGAACCTAGAGGCTCCAACAATTATCCCATCAAAGTTGGTTAATGGATATAAATTGTTATGACATGTTTTATTGAGATTGGTGAAATCTAGGCTTATTTGCAACTTACCTAAATTCTTATGTTTCATCACAATGTTAGCTAGCCATGTAGGATATTTAATATCTTAAGTGAAACCAGCCTCATTCACCTTCATTAGCTCTTAAGAGATAGCCATTTTCTTACCCTCCCTTGCTTTGCGCTTTCTCTAAGCGATAGTTTTAAACAAGGGGATAATGGATAAATGATGGCATACTGTATATGGAGTCAATTTGAAGATATCACCTGGTGCCCATGTGAGAAGATCCATATTGACTTATAGTAGTTGCATAATATTGGCTTCCTCATCCTTTTAATGGCATGGTTCTGATCATGGTGGTTTTAATGGCTTTTAGGACTTATTTAAATGATGTTCCAACCCTCCTTAGGCATTAACTTGTACTTTAAATGCTCAACACATATATCTAAATCCACGTAGTTGATTTTGTGTGACGAATATGAACATGTGTGTTATGTATTACCCATGTTATTTATCCTCATCTTATTCTAGTATAATCTTCTCACAGGTTCTTGATTGCCTTTTATCACCCCAACTCGCCCATTTCCTAATGGATGTCTTCATGGTCAAGTATAAGATTGATAATACGACCTCCATAAGTTGAAATGTTGTCATCCTATGATGACATTGTACGGAAATGAAGCATTCACCACCATATATCTTACTTTTATAGTCTTCATATTTTCCTCTATTCCAAAGGTAGTCTAAATGGTTACATACCATAAGGCATGCACCTTCTCTGCCGATAAACCAAGCAATAACCTGCTAAAAGGTTGGAGAACCCATATGTTTATCTTTAAACCTTCAAAAGCATACTAGTAGAGAACTCCAACCAAACTACCAGGATCCACTAAGACTCTAATGATGTTTGAGTCGTGAATTTGGAGGTTGATTACCATGGGATCATTTCCGTGGGGAACAATACCTTCTACATCTCGGCATCACCTTTTTGGCATACTGATTTCTTAACGAATCGAATTCCCCATCTCATACAAACCTTTAGAAGTTAAGTTCAAAGTGTGGTGACAATGAGGTCGGCCAGACTCGTGTCCCTCCTTAATATTCCATCTTCTTTGGGGTTAGGGAGTTCTTGACTGGCTTATCTTTATGGCAAGTTCTTTATTTCTAAATTATGAGCATTTTCCTACATGTACCCTTACAAGAGACCATCTTAAATTAGGTTTTTAATTTCTCGTTTAGAATGGTGATTGTAGTCGGTATGACGACCTCGTATCCTATGATACATGCACCATTTATTCAAATAATTTCCAATGGAATCTCCCTTAGGAGCATGAGGCTCGCAAATGACTTGTAGGATTGAATCCCTCCTTGTATTTAGAAGAGTTCGTTCAAGGAATTTTTGGGAAGGCTTGAAAGTAACTTTCTCGCAGACTAGTATTGCATTTTGATTTCGATTGGCTCTATATTACCACATTGCTCTTATCTCTAGTTCTTTTCTATGCATTAGTTTCTTCTCTTTTGATGTGATATTTCGTCCTAGACATGATATCTTCCATTGAGGCCGTTGACTTTTGTGATTGGGACTTGTTAAAGTGCCTCGCCTTTAGGCCATTCATAAAAGCCCCTACGAAAATATCTTGAATCAGATGGGCGACCTTAGTGGTTTGTTTGTTAAAACTTTCCAAATATTCTCTTATGGAATACAAATATTTTCAAGCCGAGAATTGATGGATCATCTTCTTTATTAGATCCTTGTAGCTGCTTATGGAGAACCTCAAAGGCTCACAGACCACCGGAGGGCTCAACAGTCTCGCCATCAGTTTTCATTTAAGGGAGTTCGTAGCCCCGATAATAGTTGTTTGCATGTTGGTACCAATGATATCCTCATTAGGATCACTTTTACCATCAAACATTGGTAATGAGGGTGACATTAAGTTTTTCGAGACCTGTGCATCACAAATATATGAAATTAAAGGTTAAGGATCAACAAAGTCTTCCTAATAAGTTGCAATTTTTGTTTATTGTTGTTGTTATTGTATATCATATACCTTATCTTGCAACATATCGTTCTAGCAACGTAGTTCCTATATAGCGATGAGCATTTTTGTTATGGAAACTCAACCATTATCGTTACTGTTAGGGGTTGCCCTTACCATCGTGGGACGATAAAAGGATAAAAAGTTGATGTTAGATATGATTGTGTGGCCCGAGCAAGTCTTATCGAACCCAGTGGCGCCAAATGTACATGTTAGTTACACTAACTGGATAATTGTACCAGTCTTAGGCCAGTCATATTCACAAAGTGTATTGGAGTATGAATGACATGAAATTTTTTGTCCTTTATGCTTGGTGATTGTCAGTTTATATAAGGATTTCTCTGTTTTGAATCTTTTATGACTAATATATTTTTTCATTATGATACATGTCTACTTGCCTAGCTGAAAGCAATAAAGGGAATCCTTGTCTGAGACATGCTTTTTAAGCCTATTTAATGCCTTAAATTAGGGATGGCAATTTGACCCATCTCCAATGGGCATCCGCAAATTTATCCACAACGGGTAGGATAAAAACCCGCAAAAATGGGTACGGGCATGGGCTCGGGTAATTACCCATAAAAAAAGCGGGTATGGGCACCTTGCTACCCAGTCCTCCCCATACCCGCACACTATATATTTATATAATTTTATTTAAATTTATATATTTTAGTTTATATTATTATATAAAAATGTATGTCTATCAATTATAAAACGTATATCAATGTTAAGTCATTACATATTTAATATAAGTGTTTGTTTATTTCAACAATAAATTGTTTGAAATTTTTTAAATATTTTTTCATGTTATATAAATGTTATATTTGCATGTTATATAAATTGTTATATTTTAATATTTTTCCATGAATTTTTTTTAATATAAATATTATATTTGCATGTATAATGAATATTGATCGGAAGTGAGTTGTATTTGGCAATGGACCAACCTTCTAGGCCTAGCCTATTAAGAGTGATCTAGTCTAGTCATTTCTCGTGAATGAATTAGGTCGAGACGAGTCACATTACATCCGGGTTTGGGTCTGACCCAAATGTTTTTGGTGAAGTACTATAATATACATAGTCTCCATGTATGAGGCTGGTAGAGCGAGATATTTTAGAAGAGAGATCGAAATGTACACAATACCTTAAATACGAGGCACGTAAGGGCGAAACGATTTATTTGAGATAACAGAATGTACACAGAGTAAAGAAAATTACAGTTTTAGACATTCATCTAACTTTTCTGATACTTGTATGACTTTTCTGACACGAGTCATACGAGTGTCATATAAATATCAGATACTAACACATGTCGGTTACCGCGACATACATATTCCTAAAAGTGTATGTGCTTCATATATGAGCATTTAACCATGTTAACTTTAGATATTTAAAGATCAAAATTAACCCAACATAAAAAATTAAATTCAAATAATTAATAATAACATTTATAATATAAACACTAGTACAAAAAGAATAATATAATTTGTAAATTTACACCCGTTTTACATAAAACGGGTGTAAAAAGCAAATGCGGTGGCAGTTTTGTAAATAAAGTCTTATTTTGAATTTTAGTACGTAACAATAGACACCCTATTTTTAAATAACGGGTGTAAATTCAAATATTATTTATTATCAACTCTATATTACACCTGATATTCAAAAAAAGGGTGTAAATTTAAAAATAAAAATAAAATATTGGTGCCTTAAACAATAACTTTTATTATTCTTATTTGTTTAATCTTAAATTTTCTTAAAAAAATAATAAATTTTAATATTAATATATAACAATAGACACCCTATATTTAAAAATAGGGTGTATAATTATAACAATATAAATGACTAAATTTATATTAAATCCGTTATATTAAAATAGAGTGTAAATTTTGGAATATTAATATAACAATAGACACCCTATATTTAAAAATAGGGTGTATAATTATAACAATATAAATGACTAAATTTATATTAAACCCGTTATATTAAAATAGGGTGTAAATTTAGGAATCCCTAAGTACAACTTTTGGATTTCCGTGAAGCTATTATCACGCAGCACATGTTTTTAATAACGTGACGCCATTTTCGCTCTCTCTCTCTCTATGCATGTGCTCTCTCTCTTTCTCTCTCTTCAACTTTCTCACTCTTCTTCTTACTAGCTGCTGCTTACAAAATACAGTTGCAGAAAATCAAGTAAAACGAGATCTTCGTATTTTCAACCCTATTTCTTCTCTTCTGATTCAAATCAAATCTACGAAATGAAAACTAACAAAACTTCAAATCCTGTTATTACTTTCGATCACAAGAGGTATAATCACTTCATTCTCTACTAGATCCGTTCAATTCTAGTTCTAATTCTACATCGGTTTTTTAGGGTTGATGATTTAGTTTATTTCTGCTATTGAATCTATGTGATATTCAACTTTCCATTTTTGGTTTAGTGTTTGGATAATCAAATTATTGAGAATGAGTCAATGCTGAGTGAATGAGTCCGTGTGTGTTTTAGTGTTTTTAGTTTTTGTTTTGATGGATTTAATTGATTTAGTTATGGATTTTCCTGTGTTAATCTAGTCTGCATTTGGTAATTGTTTGTTGAGGTTTAACTTTGATTTTTGGAAATTGATTTGTATTTTGGTGTGAACAGGGATGCCTATGGGTTTACGGTGAGACCTCAGCACCTGCAAAGATACCGTGAATATGCGAATATATACAAGGTCTTGTAGTGCTTTTGGTTTATTTTTCTTTTGTTTTAGAGGAAAGAATAGGAGAATAATGGGAAGGAAATTTCACGCAATGTTGGTTTTTTTCAATCTGGCGGTTGTTTTGATCTTAAAACTTACTCAATTTTGGTTTCAGGAGGAAGAGGAGGAAAGGTCAGAGAAGTGGAAGTCATTTTTAGATAGGCAGGCAGAGACGGAGTCTTCTGAATTGGCCTCAGCTGTGGGAGAAGATGAGAAAGTTTCTGGGGACGAGGTTGTCGGGGAAGAAGTTGATGCGAGTTTAGAGAAGGGTGTTGATGGACATCAAACAAGCGGGCACGTCCCTGGCAGTGAAGATAGTACAATTGAAAATGGAAGTCAAAAGGAGGAGTTACCAGCATCTGAAGTGACTAAGATTCATAGAGTCCAGTTATGGTCAACCATAAGGTCATCTCTTCATATTATTGAGGATATGATGAGTGCCCGTGTAAAGAAGAAAACTGCATCAGTAAAAGATGAAAGAAACAAGAATGGTGTTTCAAAAGACGAGAAGATCGCTGAAACTGAGAAATCACTATCTCATTCTGATGATGCTAAATCACCAAAAGGAGCATTTGAGGAAGACTCTGAGGACGAGTTCTATGATGTTGAAAGGTCCGATCCTAGTCCAGATTCTCCTCGTGTTGATGGCTTGAGTACCTCTGCAAATAGGATTGCTGCTGATGCTGCACCACTGCAGGTTCCGTGTCCTTGGATAGAAGAGTTGGAAGTTCTTGTTCGTGGGGGAGTGCCAATGGCACTTAGGGGAGAGGTAACCTATATATACACGAGACATCCCATCCATTTTCTTGTGAAGTGTTTTTATTTTTGGTGAGCTACCCTTGTTTGTTCTTGTGCTTCAGCTCTGGCAAGCTTTTGTGGGTGTCAAAGCAAGACGAGTAGACAAGTATTATCAGAATCTACTAGCCTCCAATGGTGATTCTGAAATTAAAAGTAATCATCAAAACTTGCAATTAGATGACAATGATGGTAAAATAAATGCAGAACTCATACATGTACCAGAAAAATGGAAAGGACAGATTGAGAAGGTCCTTACCTTTGACACTTCACCTCCTTACTTATGATGCTGTGATATTATCTTTACGATGCTATAGAATAAACTTTTGTCTAATGTGCCAAATTGTTGCTTGTTTGTGCAGGATCTGCCACGGGCATTTCCTGGTCATCCTGCTTTGGATGAGGATGGTAGAAATGCTTTGAGACGATTACTTACTGCATATGCTCGACACAATCCCTCTGTTGGTTACTGCCAGGTCATTCATTCTGAATATAATTTCATATTTTCAAAAAGAAGTTTTCCTAGTATTTTTCAATATGGTTCTGATGTATTTTGCTTGAAAGGTCTTTCTGTCAAACAATTTAATAAGGTGTCTAGATTAAAAAATGTACATATAAGTGAGCCGATCACTCATAAAATTTGTTCACTCATTACTTTGTTTTAGTATTTTTTTCTTTAAAAAATTGGGGGCCAAAATTTTGTTATCTTCACATTATAGGCCAAGGAATCCAAAAACCATTGATAAAAAGAGTTTTAAAAGCCTTCTAGACTTGAATTTTCTATTTGTGAAGTAAACATTAACCATTTATCATTTCACGGGCACAAAATAAATTTTCGATCTTTGTTGAGGTAGTTTAGACTTTGAACTTACCATGTTTCCCAAGTTGATATTATAATTAGTTGAAGATGATCTGTACCACTGTGGCATTATACATAAATTGTTTATAGTTTATAAAATCTATATCAACCTTCTCATATGAGAGACCGCTGAGCTTGAAATGTGTACAAAGCATGATAGGAATGATTCATATATTTAAGATACAGTCCTACTCCTGCATCTTCTTAAAATGTTCTCTTATTGCTACATTGTCTTAAGATGCTGTCTTACTCCTGCATGTCTGACTGAAGGTGCAAAGGGCCATGGTTAAGGCCTCACGACACCTTTCATATCTTTGATTCATGAATATTAATGATCTGTACCACAACATGGATAATGAAATAGTTTAAGCCAGAATTTATTGTATACCTTATCACATGGACTGTAATATATGTTCGCGACTTCTATAATCCGCTGACTTAACATGTTGGGATAATTCAAATTGCAGGCAATGAATTTTTTTGCTGGCTTATTGCTGCTTTTGATGCCTGAAGAAAATGCCTTTTGGTAGGTCTTGATAAAGCTTCCTTAGATTTCTAGAGTATATACTCAGTATTTGCACTTCAATTTAGCTTCATAATATTAAATGTTCCTGTATTTGTTGAGCTTTGCTGTCATGAAGGAATGTGATAGAAACCTGGTATTTATAGGGAGTAAATTAAAGAAAAGAAAATAGAAATGATAGAACAATTCTCTGCAGAATTTGTCTTAAACAGAAGTTTATATTATTAATATAGAATTAACACACTAGTACATTAGGGATAATTTAGAGAGACAATGATCGAATAAATATATAGCAATTCCTATCCAGGAAATTCGAAGGCTTGGTCTCTCCCTCCCAAAATCATTCAAAAACTATCCCATAATCTATTTTTTTTTTCCTTTCTCTATTTATTCTTTAACAGAAACACACATAACCCATAACTGCCCATAATAAGAAGCTATCAGAATGGCACCAAACTTACGCATCATCTTTTCAATATTGCAAATTTGAACTAATTTTGCGTTTTATCTCTAACTATAATTTTTTGTCAGGACCTTAATGGGCATTTTAGATGATTATTTTGATGGCTATTTTTCAGAGGATATGATAGAGTCTCAGGTATTTTATTCTTATAAAGATATTTGAGTAAATTCAGTAATGCTCAAATAACTACTGTTTGAATTTTTGACATATTCAAATACATATTCATTTTATCAGGTGGATCAACTTGTTTTTGAAGAGTTGGTGCGGGAGAGGTTTCCCAAATTGGGTGTGTATAACGTTCTAAGTCATTTTCATGTCTTTGAACTCACCAAGTGAAGTTTGTTTCTAGAGTACCATCCTTAATTGTTAATTTCTTGCGTGTGCTTCCTTTGCAGCCAATCATCTGGATTATCTAGGAGTGCAGGTTGCATGGGTTACTGGACCATGGTATTTTGATTATTTATATTATTATAAATGAGATAAAGAAAAAGAAAATTCCGATTTTATAATTGCAAGTGATATATTTGTAAGTTATCATTATAAACATGTAATATATTTATTACTGAATTGCACTTATGGTGATAAAATTATAGTTGTACATGCTCTGAACCAACTAAAATTGTATGTGTTTCTATGTCGAGTGAAGAAAGTTAGTGTTGGTACAAATTTTGTGAAAAAGGAAAAAAGTTTGTGATGTTGTTGTTTTTGGTGGCTTTAATGTAACTAGGAGTTTATATGCAGGGGCATCAACAAGATAACGGATGGGCATGTGGATATTATGTCATGAAAAATATGTTTGACATTATTGATGCTTGTATTGTTGAAAGATTCAATGAGGTATTTTATATTACATATATTTAATGAAAAACATGTAAATTATTGTTTTAACATGTAGTTGTTTAATTTATTATATGTTTGAACTTGCAGATATTCACAGACACCTCATCATATGAAAAAGAGTCAATTGATCACATCCGACAACTTTGGGCTCAATTCTTTTTGCAAAAGGTTGAAGAGCAAGAGAACCAGGAAAAGAAAGATTTAATGACAAAACAGAAGCGATTAAAAAAAACTTATATATAGATATATTTTTGTTCCATGAATGATTTATTGGTACAAGTTACATGAACAAAGTGGTTGAATTTTTTTCTTACATGAATACAATTTTTGTTGATGTATGACTTGGTGCAAGATTCTAAAGATTAGAGAAATGTTTGTTTTGGTTATTTTTGTTTTTATTGAATATCCAGGAATATATAAAAATATTTGGTTTAATGAAATTTCAAATAAAATATTTTTAAAAAAATTGAGATATTTTACACCCTTCATACACAAAATAGGGTGTAAATGTGTTAAAATTAAATGTAATTATAAGATATTTTACATTTGATATATCAAAAATAGGGTGTAAATATTTGTCATTTTACACCCGTTTGAATTATAATAGGGTGTAAATTCGTTTAACTTCAATGTATGTAGGTGACAATTTACACCCGTTTATATTAAATAGGGTGTAAATGTCCTAAAATTCAATGTATATATCTACCAATTACACCTTTTTTTATCTAAAACAGGGTGTAATAGGTGACAATTTACACCCGTTTTATATTAAATAGGGTGTAAATGTCTTAAAATTTAATGTATATATCTACCAATTACACCCTTTTTTTAAATCTAAAATAGGGTGTAATATATTCTCTTTTTACACCCGTTTTAAAACGGGTGTAAATTCTTCATACATATCTCACCCTTTGAATTTACACCCTATCATAACGGGTGTAATATGTATAAAAAACGGGTGTAAAATCTTCTTTCTGCACTAGTGAAATAATCAACCTACAATCAATATTTAATAGTTGAGGATTAAACAAAATGTGCTTTTAAATGGAAGACGATTTAAATCATGATTTATTAAAGTCACTTTCTTTCCAACTCATTAGATGAGGGCATAATTCAAATCCTTGATCTGCTTCTAGTTTCAGCATAAATAACTTTTGGGTCAACTAATTGTTTGATATTCATTGATAATAGCATAATGAACCTGTCCTGTACAAACCAAAACGAATATGCTGTAGTATCTTATTTCATATAAACGTATATATCATATAGCACATCACAGACAAAAAGTCCTATTCTTTTCAACCTATATATGTAATGTCTTTCTTCTACTTACAAAATATCAGATTCTAAAGGAATATATACACACAAAATCAGAAATCATATATTATCCTTATTCTCCGTCTTGAAAGTATATATATATATATATATAATATATATATATATATATTATATATATATATAATATATATATATATATATATATATATATATATATATATATAATATATATATATATATATATATATATATATATTCAATGATTGAAATTAGTTAGTTCCAATCAATTTAAAGACACATAGACTTGCATTATAGACACCCGTAGACATTTCAGAGTTAAATAGTTTTTTCTGAATGACATATATCTCAAAAACAGCCCACCAACACTCAAGGATCATTGATATCAATTAGCATAAGATTCACCGAGTTGATAACCGAAAACAAAATAAACTAAACCTATCAAACATACAATCGGAACAACCCAAGAGAAAATAAAAGTATAAAAAGGAATAGGATAGAAAAACCCAAAAACATCATATCAACCGGAAAAGAATACAAGATATAAAAAGAGAGAACAAACCAAGCAATAAAATCTCACCTGAGCAAGGGACGTTGGTTGATCTCCGGCCAATGAACCACTATCAGTGGAACATAGACTTTAACATGAAGTACAAAGAACACTCCGCCCTAGAAATTGGGTCAAAGACTATCAAACCATTTTTTATTTAGATAGAAAATTGGATTCTATATGGCGTCTATTTATCAAATTCAAATCTTTGTTCATTATATGAGGTCCTTTTATCTAAGGAGATTTCAACTCTTCTCTTATTTGGGGTAGTTGAACTCTCTCTAAGATAGCGGTCTTTTTTGAGTATATTCTGAAGGTGAGAAAAACAAGAAAGGGGGGGTTTGAATTGTTTGAAAAATAAGCGCTTTTGCAAAATGAAATCACACAATGATTTTATACTGGTTCGCTTATAACACAAAGCTACTCCAGTCCACCCGGCCAAGGTGATTTCGCCTTCAACAAGGACTTAATCCACTAATCTTGAAAGATTACAAACAACCCCTAAGAGAGAAGAAAATCTCTTAGTCCTCTCAAGTCTACAGACTACAAAGAGTCACTTGAGGAAATCAAATAAAAATAGATACAAGATGTGTAATCTAGAGTGCTTCTAAGAAAGCAAATATTACAAACTTAAGAACAAATTTTTCACTTGATAAGCAAAAGCTTAGTGAAAATCTTTGAAGAACAAGGATGTTTTTCTTGAGCGTGATATAATTTCAGTATAGTTTTGGCTAGTGATTTCTTGCTTACTGAAAGTTGATTTCTTCTCTATTTATATAGGAGTTGAAGTAGTGTTGAAATAGAGTTGAAGTAGAGTTGAATCTGGTGGATATAAAGATGTAGTTACGCCATTCCATAAATAGCTTCTGCAGGAAACTTTTTCTCTTAGAAGTGACTACTTACCACAAGTAGTATCTTCTCTCTTGGAAGTGGAGATTAACGTCTCTTTCTAATTGAGGAAATCCATTTGCAGAACTTTAACTTGGCTTAAACGTTACTTCATCATGATTAACAATTCTGATTAGAGTCTTCGTGTATCTGGGAATCTGGCTTCTGATGTTATCTCTTGAAAGTTCAGATGGCGCTGATAACTTCAGAGTTTACAGAAGGCATTTGTTCAGAGTTAGAGCTTCTAGACTTTACTTCATGTTCAGATGCTTCTGATACTTTGCAGTTTTGTCCAGAGTCAGAGCTTCTTGAAACGAGATTCCACTTTAGATGCTTCTGATACTTGATAATTTGTATCTGATCTTGTTGTGCATCTGATGACATCATCAGATTTATTTCTTCTTTCTTTAGAACCCTGCACACTTAGAAACTTTTCGTTAGGGTGCTATTTTTGGTTTCATCCTTTGTTATCATCAAAATCATGGAATCTGTTGTAGAACAATTTTTGTTCTTACAATCTCCCCCTTTTTGATGATGACAAAACAACTTAAAATAGCAGATGAAACATGAATAAAATAAGATCAGATAGACAGAAGCTCCCCCTGAGTTAGTGCTAGGGAGTTCAGAAGTTCTTACCAGAGCTTTCCAAGTAATAAGACTTCTGAAAAACTTTCTGCAATTTCTTAATTTTAATGTTAGAGCTATTTAATCAGAGCTATTTTTATCAGAGTTATATCTACAAATGTTGCAGAGTGCTTAAGATTTTAGACATAATTTTCATCAGAGCTATTTAATAATTTCTCCCCCTTTTTTGGCATAATCAAAAAGGCATAAAAAATAAAAAGAATAATAAAGAGAAAAACACTTCATTAATAGAAAAGCACAGAGGCAAACAGCAGTCAAAACATCAGACTCAAAGAAGAATATCAGAGCTAAAAGGAAGACAGAAGCAAAAACATTAGGCAAGCAAATAAAATAAATCCTAAGTGCCTAAGGGTTTGGAGGTTGAGGAAGTCTCTGAAGCAACATGGCAAACATGTTCTGGATGTTTTCATTCAAAGCATCTTGCTTGTCCATCCTGGCCCGGAGCTCATTCTGATCTTGCTTGATCTCTTTCAGAGTGTTAAGAATCAACGGGATCGCAGAAGAGGACTCCCCCTGAGTCAGAGCCTGCTGAGCTTCAGCTTCAGCAGCAGCTTGGGCTTCTGCATCCGCCTGAGCCTTGGCTTCAGCTTCCTGAAACCTTAGAAGTTCTGCTTCCTTTGCCAGTCGTTCTTCTTCTAACCTCTTTGCTTCTTCTTCAGCTTCTTTAGCCAATCTTTCCTCCTCTAATCTTCTGGCCTCAGCTTCTCTAGCCAGTCTCTCTTGGAGTCTTTCCTCAGAGTCTTTGATGTAGCCATTTCTGACTTGTTCAGAGATACTCTTCAGCCTATAAGACTCAGAGGTCATCCAACTAATGACTCTGTTCCAGTGTGTCCTAACAGATTTAGGATCATCACTAACTTCAGAGTTTTTAGCCAGAGACTTGATCTTCTGGACTGAAGCTTCTGCAACCTGTAAAATGGCCTCCTCAAGGGTAGGTATGGTAAGTTCAGGTTCAGGTTCAGGTGAATGAGGTGGAGAGTTTTGAGGGCTGAGATTTAGAGAGGGAGGTTCAGTTTGTTGAGGTTCAGATTCGGCTTGAAGTTCAGAATCTGGGGATGAAGCATAGAGTGGGTTTACATCTAAGGGTTCGGATTCTGGTTCTGGGACAGCGGGAAGGATTGGTGGGGTGATATAAGGATCAGATGGTCGAATTACAGATGGTTGGGTTTCAGAGGGTGTGGTGGTTGTTTGTTGTGGAAGAGAAGTTTGGAGGGTGGAGGTTACTTCAGATTGTGTTTGAGTTTGTGGGGCGTATTTTCTAGCATAAATTTCAGCTATTGTTGGGGATTTTGGGTCAGAATGTTCTGTGGATGATGATGAAGAAACACTAAAGTATGGGGGTGTTTCTGGTTCAGAGGATGAGGAAGAGGAAGTGCTGTGGTGATATAGTTGATTAGGGTCAGAGGTTGTTGTGAAATTACGAGCAACTTTTAGAACAGGTGGAGGTTGAGAGGTTCTGATGGTTGAAGGAGGGATTTCAGAGGTTGTAAATAAGGGAGGTGTTGGGAGAGGAGTAGAAGAGGCCATCATAGGTATTACAGAAGTAACAGGAGGAATAGACTTACCAGAAGAAGAGATTTTCAGAGGAGCTGGAGCTTTGGTTCCAGAAGATTCTCCAAGTCTGGGTTTCTTTGCCTTCCTTGCTTCCTCAGCTATCTTCTTCTCAGAAAGACCTCTTTTGTATCTGACCAAATCTTCTTCTGAATCCAAAAGGTCTTCAATTCTGAAATCAGAAATATCAATACCTTCATCCAGCAGACGCTGAAGGTAGATAGCAATGGCATCTCTGGGTTCATTCTTGAAGAACCTTTCAAGGCCATGAGGCATCTTCCTCTGATCTTTTAGAGCTTCCCAGGACACATCCATAGTGGGCTTGACTCTAATCTCTTTGATGATTCCCATGCTCTTCAGGTTTTTGGCATTCAGAGGCCTTCTAGTTTCTATAGCCAGATCATCCATCAGCTTGGCCTTTTCCAGCTGGTCAACCAATCCATGCTCAATGAAGACATCAGAAAGCAGTCTTCCCAGAGGGATGTAAGATCTTGGCTTCAAGCTGTTTCTGGAGTCTTTGACAGAATCCCTTAGATATTTGAAAAGAAGAACAGGGAGATTGATCTTGATACCTTTCTGAATGCAATACAAAATGAGTTTCTGATCAGCATTAATATAATCAGAGGAGTTGGAGGCTGGGCGATGGTGAATGGTTCCCAGAATTATTTTCAGCCAAACTCGGAGGTTCTGATGAAGCTCCTTGTTCTTAGAGGGGTTTCCTTCAACATTAGGTTTGAAGATTGTTGGGTTGATAACCTCAGTGATGCGCTTAGACCTTGGAGGAATGTTGTAAATCCTTTTCCTCCAGTAGTCTCCATGTTCAACAAGGAAGCAATTGATGCTTCAGTGATGACAATCTTCACTCCCAGAACAAAAGAAACAATGAACTGGTCATCTGCATCAGCATGTCTCCAAAATTCTTTGACAAGAAGAGGGTAAATGGGACCATAAAGCCTGTTGAAGTAGTTCTCCCAACCTTGCTTGTGAAGATCTTCAGTAAGATCAACACCGTTTCTTCTCAAATTCTCAAAATCTACCAGCGATTCACACAGTACATCCAAATTTTCAAAGGAGGTTGCAAGATGAATGTGGTGTTCACGTTCCAAAATGTGAGGTTCTTGATAAACAGGGGTCATGGTAACGCCTGTAACAGTGGGTGTTTGAGTGTTTGAGGTTTGGGGATTAGAACTGGCTTCCATCTGTTGGGAGAAGTTAAAAACTTCTTGCTCTTGAGCATTCATGAAGAAGATTGAAGAAGAAGATGAAGAACTTGCAGAGAACTTGCAGAGAAGGGTTTAGGGTTTTAGAGTGAGTGAGAGTGATAAGTGTGTGAAATGTGAGAAAAGTGTTTATATACCTAAGTAAAAACGCATGCAAAACGACACCTCAGAAAGCGTTAGACACAAAACTCAAAATGGCACGCTTGGGGGGAAAAATGATTACAGCTCATAAATGAATGTCTAATCCCACAGTTTGCACACTGCTCGAGGAAAACTCAAACGTCTGCCTTTTGAATTTCTTGACAGCTGTCTAGAAGTTCTAAAGTTTGACGCTTCAGAGTTCCACGTGTTGATGTATCTGATCTTCAGGAATACCAAGAGATTGGTTCTGAAGATTTCTAACTCAGATATCTTCTTAACAATGTAGAAGTATCAGAGTCAGAGGCAGAATCATATTTGTTTTTATCAGAATCTTATTTTATATTTTTCAGAGCCATACTTCATTCAGGACAATTTTTAATGTTCAGATTTTCTAAGATGAAAAGAAATCTATCTTCAGCTAGAGGCTTAGTAAATATATCTGCCCATTGATGTTCTGTATCAATGAACTTCAGCGTTACTATTCCTTTCTGAACATAGTCTCTAATAAAATGATGTTTAATTTCTATGTGTTTGGCTCTGGAATGTAAAATAGGATTCTTACTCAAACAAATAGCAGCAGTATTATCACAAAGGATAGGAATGTTACTCTCAAATATCTGAAGATCTTCTAGCTGATGCTTCATCCAGAGCATCTGAGTTGTGCACAGTGATGCTGAGATATATTCTGCTTCTGCAGTTGATAGAGCGATTGTTGACTGTCTTTTGCTAGCCCAGGAGATCAAGTTGTTTCCCAGAAGCTGGCAATTTCCAGATGTGCTTTTTCGTTCTATTCTATCTCCTGCATAATCTGCATCACAATAACCAGAAAGTCTATACTCTGATGTTTTCTCATACATCAGGCCCAGGTTAGGAGTTCCTTTCAGATACTTAAGAATTCTCTTAACAGCTGTTAAATGAGATTCTCTAGGATCTGATTGGAATCTGGCACAAAGACAGACGCTAAAGAGAATATCAGGACGAGTAGCAGTCAGATAGAGAAGAGAGCCTATCATACCTCGATAGAGCTTCTGACAAACCTTGTTGCTTACCTCTTCCTTTTCCAGAATGCAAGTTGGGTGCATAGGAGTTTTTGCAGAGTTGCATTCAGTCATGTCAAACTTCTTCAGAACATCTTTAATGTACTTGCTTTGATGAATGTACGTGACTTCTGGAGTTTGATTGATTTGAATTCCCAGAAAGAACTTTAGTTCTTGCATTAGACTCATTTCAAATTCTGCCTGCATTAACTTAGAAAATTCTTGGCAAACAGAGATATTAGCAGAACCAAAAATAATGTCATCAACATAAATCTGGCATATCACGAGATCATTTTTATGGTTTTTACAGAAGAGTGTAGAATCAACTTTCCCTCTGATAAAATTTTGTTCCAGAAGAAAATTGCTTAGACGTTCATACCAAGCTCTGGGGGCTTGTTTTAGTCCATATAAAGATTTTTTAAGTTTGAAAACATGTTCTGGAAAGTTTGAATTTTCAAAACCTGGAGGTTGATTTACATACACTTCTTCTGAAATATAACCATTTAGAAATGCACTCTTGACATCCATTTGGTATAATTTGATAGAGTGATTAATAGCAAAAGATACAAGAAGACGAATAGATTCTAACCTTGCGACTGGAGCAAAGGTTTCATTATAATCAATACCTTCTTGTTGACTATAACCTTGAGCTACCAGTCGTGCTTTGTTTCTGACAACTTCTCCTTTCTCGTTCAGCTTGTTTTTGAAAACCCATCTGGTTCCAATGACATGAGTGCCTCTGGGTTTAGGAACGAGATCCCAGACATCATTCTTGGAGAATTGATCTAACTCTTCTTGCATAGCTGCCACCCAATCGTTATCTTGAAGAGCTTCATCACAGGACGTAGGCTCAATCAGAGACACTAGTCCCAGAGGAATATCTTCAGAAGTTCTGAAGGTAGATCTGGTTCTAACAGGTTCATCTTTGTTTCCCAAATCAAATCTTCAGAAACGTTAATACGACTTTTAACTTTCCTTGGAATTTCTGGAGATTTAATTTCTTCAGAGTCTGGAGTGACAGTTGCTTCTGGAGTTTTCTCAGATTCTACCAGAGTGATCTCTAAATCTGCAAACTTTTCAACTAGCTTTGACTTTTCAGGGTCAAGCTTATCATCAAATCTAACATGAATTGATTCCTCCACAATTTTGGTTTCTGTGTTGTATACTCTATAGCCTTTAGAGCGTTCTGAGTATCCTAACATAATACCTTTCTGTGCTTTGGAATCAAACTTGTTCAGATGTTCTTTAGTATTTAGTATAAAACAAATGCATCCAAAATGATGAAAATAAGAAATGTTGGGTTTTCTTCCCTTACACAGTTCATAGGGAGTCTTTTCCAGAATAGGTCTAATAGAGATTCTATTCTGAATGTAACACGCTGTATTTACAGCTTCTGCCCAAAAGTGCTTTGCTACATTTGTTTCATTGATCATGGTTCTGGCCATTTCTTGGAGTGTCCTATTCTTCCTCTCTACAACTCCATTTTGTTGTGGAGTTCTAGGGCAGGAGAAATCATGGGATATTCCATTAGAATCAAATAGTTCTTCAAAATCTTTATTTTCAAATTCTCCACCATGATCACTTCTGACTCTAACAATTTTAGAGTCAAATTCTTTTTGCACTTTAGAACAGAAACTGGTGAATACAGAGTGAGACTCACTCTTGTGCTTTAGGAATTTTACCCATGTCCAGCGGCTGTAATCATCAACGATTACTAGTCCATACTTCTTTCCATTGACTGATGCTGTTTTCACAGGACCAAATAAGTCAATGTGAAGAAGCTCCAGAGGCTTAGAGGTAGAAACAACATTTTTCTTTTTAAAAGATGTTTTTGAAAACTTTCCTTTCTGACAAGCTTCACACAGAGCATCTGAAGAAAACTTCAGTTTAGGCAGGCCTCTGACTAACTCAAGTTTAGTTAGCTGAGAAAGTTTTCTCATGCTAATGTGGCCTAAGCGTCTATGCCATACCCATTGCTCTTTGTGAACTGACATTAAACATTTAACATTTTGATCTTTTAAATCAGAAAGATTTATTTTATAAATGTTGTTTTTCCTCTTGCCTGTGAAAAGGACAGAGCCATCGTTCTGACTAATGGCTTTACACGTTTTTTGATTAAAGATTACATCATAACCGTTATCACTTAATTGACTTATGGATAACAAGTTATGCATTAATCCTTCTACATAAAGAACATCAGATATAGAGGGAAGAGTACCATTACCAATAGTTCCGGAGCCTCTGATCCTTCCTTTCTGATCTCCTCCAAAGCCTACAAATCCAGCGTCTTTAAGTTCCAGGCTTTGGAACATAGACTTTCTTCCCGTCATATGTCGCGAGCATCCAGAGTCCAGGTACCATGATTGGTGTCTGAACTTTGCTGCATAGGATATCTGCAACATAGATGATCTTATCTTTCGGTACCCAGAATCTCTTGGGTCCTTTCAGATTAGTTTTCCCAGAGTTTCTTACAAATTTGGGTCTTCTAGCATTTTTAAATTTGTGTTCTTGTGTGTGTGTGTAGTGATATGAAAAAGGCGATTTAATTTGGTTACTGGTAGAGGTTTTATGTTCCTCAGAATCATACCCAATTCCTCTTTTATTATTCTGACTTACTCCATAAATCATGGATGCCATAATACTCCTATCTATCCCATTCTTCAGAAATTGTTGAAAGGCTTCTTCATATTTATAAATAATTTCATTTGAAGTTTGTGGTGCTTGAGACAACGTTTCTTCTAATTCTAAGCTTTTTGTTTTAGCTCCATCTCTTTCTATCGTTAGAGATCTGATAGTGTCATCTCGTGCTAGAATTGTTGTCTCAAGTCTACTACATACTTCAGATTTTGCTTTAAGAAGGCCTTTAATGTCTTTAACTTTTTGTTTTAATTTCTGAAGAGAGGTAAGAGTTTCTGATAAACATGATTCTAAGTCAGATCTAGAAAGTTCAGAAAATACCTCTTCAGATTCTTCATCTGAGCTGCTGGATGTGGTAGCCATAAGAGCTACGTTGGCCTGTTCATCAGAGTCAGATTCTGATGATTCGGATTCACTGTCGTCCCAGGTGGCCATTAATCCCTTCTTTGTTCTGAAGGTATTTTTCTTGAAGCTTTCTTTCTTAAAGTTATCTTTCTTCAGCTTGGGGCATTCATTTCTGTAATGACCTGTTTCTTTACATTCAAAGCAGGTAATATCTTTGTTAGGTTTACCTTTTGAAGTTGACTCTGATCGATCCCCTCTGGGTCTTGATCTTCTGAAGTTGTTGTTGTTCCTCCTTTTCCAGAGTTGCTTAACTCTTCTGGTTAGTAGGGACAGTTCTTCTTCATCATCAGAGTCTTCAGATTCAGAGTCATCAGTGTCTGCAGTTTCTGCTTGAAGGGCTTTGGTTCTGTCTGACTTCCGTCTTTCAGGTCTGGACTTCAGCGCCACTGACTTGTTCCTTTTCTGAGGCTCATCCTCCTCTAGTTCTATCTCATGGCTTCTGAGAGAACTAACAAGTTCTTCAAGGCTGATATTGTTCAGATCCTTTGATAACTTCAGAGCAGTAACCATTGGTCTCCATTTCTTTGGCAGACTTCTGACTATCTTCTTAACATGATCTGCAGTCGTGTATCCTTTGTCTAGCACTTTAAGACCTGCAATAAGAGTTTGGAATCTGGAAAACATAGCTTCTATAGCTTCGTCATCTTCCATCTTGAAGGCTTCATATTTCTGGATCAGCGCCAGAGCCTTCGTCTCCTTGACTTGGGAGTTTCCTTCATGGGTCATCCTCAGAGAGTCAAGTATATCTTTAGCCGTCTCTCTGTTGGTGATCTTTTCGTATTCGTTGTATGATATAGCATTTAGAAGTATTGTTCTGGCCTTGTGGTGATTCTTGAAAACACGTTTCTGATCTTCTGACATTTTGCTTCTGGGAACTTCAGCTCCATTTAAGGTTGGAGGTTTGTATCCATCTGTGACAATGTCCCAGAGGTCAGCATCATAACCCAGAAAGAAACTTTCGATTCTATCTTTCCAGTAATCAAACTTTTCTCCATCAAAAACAGGAGGCTTGGCATTGTAAGAATCTTTCTCATTTGAGTGGGCCATTTGTTTTTCTCGCACTGGATCTCTCTACACGGTTAAGTGTTTGATTTGAAAATCAATAACAGAGCCGGAGCTCTGATACCAATTGAAGGTGAGAAAAACAAGAAAGGGGGGGTTTGAATTGTTTGAAAAATAAGCGCTTTTGCAAAATGAAATCACACAATGATTTTATACTGGTTCGCTTATAACACAAAGCTACTCCAGTCCACCCGGCCAAGGTGATTTCGCCTTCAACAAGGACTTAATCCACTAATCTTGAAAGATTACAAACAACCCCTAAGAGAGAAGAAAATCTCTTAGTCCTCTCAAGTCTACAGACTACAAAGAGTCACTTGAGGAAATCAAATAAAAATAGATACAAGATGTGTAATCTAGAGTGCTTCTAAGAAAGCAAATATTACAAACTTAAGAACAAATTTTTCACTTGATAAGCAAAAGCTTAGTGAAAATCTTTGAAGAACAAGGATGTTTTTCTTGAGCGTGATAGAATTTCAGTATAGTTTTGGCTAGTGATTTCTTGCTTACTGAAAGTTGATTTCTTCTCTATTTATATAGGAGTTGAAGTAGTGTTGAAATAGAGTTGAAGTAGAGTTGAATCTGGTGGATATAAAGATGTAGTTACGCCATTCCATAAATAGCTTCTGCAGGAAACTTTTTCTCTTAGAAGTGACTACTTACCACAAGTAGTATCTTCTCTCTTGGAAGTGGAGATTAACGTCTCTTTCTAATTGAGGAAATCCATTTGCAGAACTTTAACTTGGCTTAAACGTTACTTCATCATGATTAACAATTCTGATTAGAGTCTTCGTGTATCTGGGAATCTGGCTTCTGATGTTATCTCTTGAAAGTTCAGATGGCGCTGATAACTTCAGAGTTTACAGAAGGCATTTGTTCAGAGTTAGAGCTTCTAGACTTTACTTCATGTTCAGATGCTTCTGATACTTTGCAGTTTTGTCCAGAGTCAGAGCTTCTTGAAACGAGATTCCACTTTAGATGCTTCTGATACTTGATAATTTGTATCTGATCTTGTTGTGCATCTGATGACATCATCAGATTTATTTCTTCTTTCTTTAGAACCCTGCACACTTAGAAACTTTTCGTTAGGGTGCTATTTTTGGTTTCATCCTTTGTTATCATCAAAATCATGGAATCTGTTGTAGAACAATTTTTGTTCTTACATATTCTCTACGACAAATTAAGAATTAGAAAATATTTATTCTAGCGGAAGATCATTGTTAACTAGAATGATATCTCTGGTATGGTTTCTTGATGTTTGTCTGACGATCGGAACTCTAGTAGATTTTCAATTGGGTGGTGATTCATGATATACATGCCTTATAGGGGAGTTTCTCCTTTTTTTTGGATGTTGCTCTTAACTTGTTTAGTGTTTTTTTTCCTTTTGTATTCTTCGTTTTTTTTCTTGGCACTCTTTGTGCAAGTTGATTATGTTTGTGTTTTAAAGAGTTTTGCATGTTGTCATATATATATATATATATATATATATATATATATATATATATATATATATATATATATATATATATATATATATGGGTCGATCAAAGGTCTAAATGATTAAAGCCCAGATAAATTTAAATTTATTTTACATTTAAGGTATAAAAGTCATTTCACATGAAAAGCAAAGTTTACTTTATGATCTCCACATTTCATTATAATCGTCTTGAATCTTGAACTGACTTAAGTATTGGAGTGTTAATTTGCAGGTTCACCTCACAATGTCGTATCGGAGATCAGCACCGCCGGTTCAGGATTTCCTCACCACCTACTTCAACTATTTTTGATTCTAGTACTGAACAATGGTACTCTCTGTGGGAATCTACTTCTAATTCTTGCGAAATTCCCCGACCAGATAATTCTCGATACGAAATAACATCTCTATCAGAAGCAAAGGAAGTAACATCGGTAACTCCCTTAATCTTATCCAATGAATGCATTCATCCTTTGTTCCAACCATGCCCTAGTTGTCACTGATCGACAAATTGCACGGCTCCACAATATATCGTACCTATCAATGTTCAGAATGCCTTGTATTAATGACAAATATTGTCATTCATCGACACAGAGATCGATCGGAGTTAGAACATCTAGATCGCGAAAAGATTAGTGGAATTTTAAACTTTGATCTGCCTCTAATTCTAGTAATCACCATCTTAGATCAAAACCTAACAAGATTCCTCGTTGATGACCTAAATTCTTGCAACGTCCTCTTTACTGACATGTTGGAATTGCTAGGCCTTTAGCAGACAAATCTGAATCTATATTTCGAGGGATTCAATAACTCACCATTGGTGAATGACAAATATGACATTGACGATGAAAAAGTGAGTGCGCGAGAGAAAGATAATCCCTAACTTCCTTGTAATCCCGTGTAGGAACGCCTTTAGAGGTATCTTAGGGAGATCCTTCTTATCAAAGTTAGACGTTATATCATTTATAGTCCACTTGAAAGTAACCTATCATGATAGAGAAGGAAGGTTGACCACTGTTAGCATCGACCTGGAGAAGGAAAGCGGATCAACAACCCATTTAGAAGGATATTCTTTTGTCGAATTTAAGAGAAAAATAAGATATGGGGAATACCAATATGTTTGATCTATACGCGCGCGAGGACTAAGTTATACCCATTATGGATTGGTAAGTTTAAGTTTATCCAGCTCGGCAATAACCCTACATGGTCGGTAAAGATAGGGTTCAAGATTCCCTTAGAAGTAAGGCATACCCTTATTGAGTGCTTGCAAGCAAATACATACCTTTTCGCTATCTCTCCACATGAGATGCCCAACATCGACCCCTGTACGGTGTGCCATCAATTGAATGTTCACACCAGCGCCTATTACGTCTCCCAACGGAGGAGTAGATAGTTTACTGAAAAAGCTGAAGCCACTGCAGGAACGGTAAAATGCATATTGGATGCTAAATGATATAAATACCAGCATTCATGACCGAGCATGCCAATTACCTATACAACGTCATGCCTTTTTTATTGAAGAATGTTTGCATAACATATTAGAGGATGATGAACACGATCTTTATAGAGGATATATCAGAAATGCTAGAGGTGTAAATGGATGACATGATTGTAAAATCCAGCCAAGAGGAATTTCATTCTCATCACCTACAATGGGTGTTTAAGAGGGTCTGATATTATAACATGAGACTCAATCCAGAGAAGTGTACCTTCTGGGTGAGAGTCAACAAGTTCTTAGCCTTCTACCTAACCTAGCAAAGAATCAAATCAAACTCTGAAAGTGCAAAGGAATTATCCAAATGAGCGCGCCAACATCAAACAATGAGGTACAAAAATTCAATGGTATTTTGACTTCTTTGAAAATGTTCATTTCAAAATCTTCCCAACACTCTTTTCCTTTTTATATGTTGTTGAGAAAGAAAAAAACTTTGAGTGGACACCTAACTGAGAAGAGGCGTTTGAATTTCTAAACAAAACCCGGGATACACCCTTTGGTGCTTACCCGACCATTTTTGGTGGAAGCTTTGTTCTTGTATATAGCAGTTATAGAGGAAGTAGCGAGGGTCTCCCTTATAAGAGATTCAAACTTTAACCAAAGCCCTATATACTTCATATCAAAGGCCCTAGCCGGGGCAGAGACACGGTACCAGAAGATCTAGAAAGCAGCCTTGGCATTAGTGAAGGATTCACAAAAGCTTATAAGGTATTTCCTTTTCACATTCCATTATCATTCAGGAATGTGGGACGTAGAGTTGTCACGATTCAAAGTCTCTTTTGTAGCAAGGAAGGCGTTTGAGGCTTGGTTTTTTTCTAACTTATTGGCTGAAATGACCCTCGTACATCCATAGCCAGATTGCACACTAGTGATATTCACATATGGATTATCTAGTAGTCAAGGAAGCACTGTTGACGTAATTATAGAAAATAACTTTGGACTGGTATTAGAAGTTTCCTTAAGGTTCGAGTTCTTAACCACCAACAATCAAACTTGGTATGAAGCAATAAATGTGGGGATAATACAAGCCTTAGAGATGGGCGCATAGCACACCAAGATGTGAACATAATCTCAGTTATTCTTCTCTTAAATAAGAGGGTAAGCCAAGGGCAAGGACTCATTATTACAATAGTATCTCCAACCAGCCACTAAAAAGCTGGAAAAAGCAATGCATTCGAAATTTCTCATGTTCCGCGAGAAAAGAATATTTGCACCGATGTATGATATAGGTTAGCTAGTACAAGGACCATGTACTACTACAAATAATACATTCTATGACAAATCTTTCATCTCAGCTAATAAATAATCGAGGTCTAATTTCTGACGCGCCATGATTTAATTTTTATATTTTAAAATACCACTTATTCCTTCTTTTGGAGAAGAAACCCGAGGGAAAAACTAACTCAAGGGCATGCTTTGAATCCTAGAACTTGTAGTTTATGTTTTTTTCTTTTTTTTTAATGATTTATTTCATTTTACAGTGATATCGTCCTTCATATTAAATTTTTAAACAAAAAATAAGCCACTTTTCACCACGTGAAATGTTAGTCTTTTCACCTCGGTTGTGATTTCCAATTGAGGTGAAAAGATTTACTCTTTTATATATATAAGGAAAGTGAAACGGAAGCAACCTCTCTCTCTCTCTCTCTCTCTCTCTCTCTCTCTATATATATATATATATATATATATATATATATATATATATATATATATATATATATATATCTAACAAACTTTACTAAATCAAAACACCTAGAACCCTAACAAACTTTACAACTCCATTAACAACAAGAGCCCTAAACACATATCATCATCATCTCGTTCATAATAATATTGTAACCTCATATTCATATCTTCTCTAAGTCGTAAAAAGATCAAGGAAATATGAAGATGTTATATGTGTTTAGGAAACTCATTCGATACTTGCAAGAAGGAGATACCTAAAATTATTTCTTTAACTTCTTCACATATTCAGTACGTAAAACTTCACTACTCATGTTACATTAATGTTGGTTTTATTGTAGTTGTTGTTATTGTTTTTGTAGTTGTTGTTGTTGTTGTTATTGTTGTTGATATTGTTGTTGAGACCTTAAAATCCTAAAGGTTTAATGTTGTTGTTTAGACTGAGATTGAATCTTATATGTTGTTGATTTTGTTGAGATACATACATAATACATTTATTATTGATGTTGTTGTAGCTTTGTTGAGATTGAAATTGTTTTTTTAGTTGTTATATAATATTTTTGTTGTTGTTGTTGTTGTTGTTGTTGTTGTTGTTGTTTAGACTGAGATTGAATGTTATATGTTGTTGTTTTCGAGTTGTTGTTGTTTAGACTAGGATTAAATGTTATATGTTATTGTTTTTGAGTTGTTGTTGTTGTTGTTGTTTAAATTAGATTTAATGTTATATGTTGTTTTTTTTGTTGAGATAAATACATATTAGGTTTATTCTTGATATTGTTTTAGTTTTGTTGAGATTGAGAGGTTTATTTTTTATGTTGTTGTAGTTTTGTTGAGATCGAGATTGTTGTCATTGGGTTGTTGTTTTGTTCTTTAGTGTTATACGTAGCAATGTTTTGAAAGATGTATGTTGTTTTTTAGGTGATGTTATTGAGTTTGAGGTTGAGATTGAGATATTGTTTTTGTGATTCTTTAAGCAACTCTCATCTTGTTCTGCCGAACATGTCTAGAGGATATTAGAGTGGAAAAAAATACATTTGAGTTTATTAAATTTAATTACGAATGTTTGTTTCACTAACTCTCGGTATGAACATATAGTCTATTAATTTTTTTTGAAAATAATAATATCAAATATTATGTTTTATTTGAATAACAACTTATACTAATCATTGTTTCTCGAGCATTATGTAACTCAATATTCATCTCTTGCTCTTTAATTATTAAAATTTATCTCAATGCTTCTAATTTTTGTTGAACTCTTTCTTCTATACTTGTTCATTTTTCAAAGCATCAAGTTCTATGTTTTGAAGAATAAATCAATAGAGAAGTAAGTGTTGAATGAAAATTCTAACCGTAAAAGAATGAGAGATTAATAATGAGTTACATAATGCTCGAAAATCATTTATTAGTGAAAGTTGCTCTTAAAACATAACATAATTTTCATATAATTATTTTCTAAATTAATTTGAAAGGTTATATGCTCAGTTAAGGTTTGATAAAATAAGTAATACACATTACATATACTAAATTCAATTATATATATATATATATATATATATATATATATATATATATATATATATATATATATATATATATATATATATATATATATATATATATATATATATATATATATATATATATCATCAGTTAAATGACACAACCGATGGGGAAAGGTGTTTTTCGCCATTTAAAAATTACAAAAAGTTATCCTTGGGGATTTAATCCATGACCATTATACCTTTCATGTCGGTGGATGTTCAACAGAGAGATAAAATGACACACTTTAAATGACGCCCTTCTTTATCTAACCTATGAAACTGAGGTAATACTTTATATCTAACTTAAGTTAAAGATGTTTTTCATAGTAGTTTCCGGGATTAAGCATTCCTTTGTCCAAGAAAACACAAAGTATAGAGTCCTTAGGGAAAACAATGGATGTTGTGGTTAGTACTACCCCACCCTCTTGGGTGACCTCGACCCAAAAGTATATTGAGCTAGGTAGCCTTCCGTCAAATTCATCTGAAGCACTATTAATAAAAATAATAGGGAGCAAATACACAGTTGTTGGACATACTTTGAATAAAAGAGGCTCTTTTTGAAATGCCTAGGAAAGAAGGAAACCGACTACACCCTTCTAGAAGTACACAAAAGGATAGCATGGCAGCATCTAGGGTCTATAAGATTAGCTAAGAAGATCTTGACAACATGCTATTTTAAGCCAACAATTGTCTAAAACACTTGAGAATACGTGAAAACGTGTGTGCAGTGCCAAAAACACGAGGATGTTTTCAATGATCCATCCAAATATTTGCATGTTCCAATGCCACCAAGGTTGTTATTATTGTGGGGGTTGGATATCCTCGGCCCATTCGCACAGGCGCCTGGACAACGCAGATACTTAATCATAGTTGTGGACTATTTTACCAAGTGGATTGAGGCAGAGGCACTAGCAAACATCATAACAGCAAATGTCCTAAAGTTTTTCAAGAGAAACATACTGATTAGGTTTGGGAGTTCCCAAATCCATTGTAACAGATAATGGAACACAATTCAAAGATAAAAGGTTGAAAAACACGTTTAAGGAGTTGAAGATCTAGAAATATTTCGTGTTGGTGGAAAACCCTTGAACAAATGGTTAGGCTGAAGTAGCCAATTGGGTGTTTGTTAGAGGCTTAAAACAAAGGCTGAATGAGGCCTAGGGTAACTAGGTCGATGAACTATCACATGTCGTGTGAGATTATCGGGCTACTCTCCAATCTACTATAAGAGAAACCCTTTTCTCCAGATCATGTAAAATGTAGAAGTGTTCATTATAGTAGAAATTTAATATCTAAGTTGGAGGACAACCACTACAAGAAAATTGACAAGTTGTGACGTATGATTTTGGCATGTTACGATGGTTTTAACCGCCAAAAATTGCAAGTCACGACGATTTTGATTTTGTCGCAAAAACGTGTGTCGCTGGCATATTCTGCGACGATTTTGAAAACTATCACCCCAATCGCATTTATTGGTTGCGACAATTATGGAACTTCCTCAACAAAATAATTATGACAGCTCTAACCATCATTAATTTTACTTGTAATTTTATTTCTACTTAAAACCCGCAAGAATTAATGCAGGGAATTCCGCAACTAATATATTTTAAATCTTCAAAATTTTTTTTACCCAAACCCTTGAATATGAACATAATTTATAAATGATGTATTTTAGATTTCATTTCTCAATTTCAAATATTCAACATGCATGATTTTATCAATAAATTCTCTATTCATTTTCTCTATACATTAATAGTAATGATGAATTTTGAATATACAACTTCCATTTTGGTGATATTTTTTTCCACTTTGCTAGCACATCCTTAAAAGTGAATTGGAACTAACATCACATCTACCTGCAGTGCATTTAACACACTTCAAAGTGAATTGCATTAACATGAGAAGTTACACTAGAGGAATCAAAAGTGCATAATCAACCGAATACATAGAACCTCCTCATTTTCTAGATTCTACATTAAAATTTCGAAGCAAAAATGTGTTAGGATCCATTTTCCCAAGAGGCTTCCTAATTCTTATCAGCAAAATAAATTGAAAATACAATCACTAATGATCTAAAAAGCAGGGGGATTAACATTTTATGATAACTAACGCTAACCAATTATTACACGGGGAAAATATATATAATCTCTGAAGTGATAAATAACAATCTTCAACCTGGATCATTGAAAAGAAAGAGTAGAGTACATTACGAGTGATTGTGAATTGGGACTATACTGATATCATTCAGCTTGGTCTATGAACACATACAAGTTGTAAATTCATTACTCCTACCATTAAATAGAAGGAAAACAACACAATCATAAGAAAAAGCAAATTATACCTTTGACAAACAAAATTTGAGATAAAAGAAACAACCAAAAAGAGAATTTTCAATTGTGAGATGGAAGAGAAGATGCTGGGAGGATTTAAGAATGAAACCTATTTGAAGAAATGTCAATCGAACATATCAATCGAAAATGATAGATAGATTTGAATGTAGTGATTTTGTGGCAAAGTTCTCAACCGCCGCCGCCAATGGCTCTACCTAATTGACATACAACAGGTGATTACTCTTTTATAGTTGACAATAATTAATATTGTGATAGTTTAGTTGAAAGAGATGGGAATAGAAAATAACCTTTTAACTCAAGTCCTTTAGAGAATTCACCATTTTGGCACTGTTATCTAACTTAACAAAATGGTCATTGGACTTAGTTGGGTCATACCATAGATCTGAATCACGTACCATTTCTTCCATCCAACTTGCTTCTTCCATTTCCAAATTTGTTGATGCGTACATCTCAACACGATTGTATAGACCTATTATGCTTCAACTTTTTAACATAACTCCCCTCTGATGATCATCCTAAGTACTATGAAGTATGGATTGATGTAATGGACCATTCTCTTAGCCCTTGTGCTTGATCAATTCTCTTTTGTGTTTTTGTATGACATAGCTTTAGGAGAATGATTTACATATCATTTATCTAGCATGTATTAACAAAAACATTATTATATACTGGCCTCAAATGGTTGTGAGTTCTACATAAGTCCAATTACGATTGCTTAACATAGCGCTAAATTTGTCCTGAAAGCAAGTCATTTTCATAAGTGAGATTGTAAGTCTCCTACTCCTCATGGTATTGTGTGAAAGATATTGTTCCCTTTTTCATTTATGAGAGCGAGTGACATGTTGATTTTATCCAACTTGGAGCCATTCTCATAGGTGATGTAGAGGTCCAAAAAATGACAAATTTTCCTTTTTTCATTTTTGATTACTAACATAACTTACTAACATTTTATCACATTAACTTTACATTAATATCATTTATATTATGCTCTTTATTTTAATGTCATTTATCTTATGCCATTTACTTTATGTTTTTATTTTAGCATCTCATATCATATTGATTGTGCTTACGCTATTTACTCTTTGACCATTTCGATTTCTTTTTTTCTTTTAAAGACATTAATAAAGAAGAAATCCCTAAAAAATTGGTTATCTTGATTCATGGACTTGTGGTTACTATCCTTAGCATTGTTGTGGAGTTATGGACTTAAGACTAGGATCTTGACCCTTGCTTTGGGAGTTTGTGATTTGAGACCTTGGGATTTATCTGGTACCTTTGACTTGGGCTTCTTTTGAAGACTTAGATTGGTTACTTTGGTTTCATCCTATACATGGTTTATTCTTTACTTATTTGGTTTGCTTGAGGATTAATTCATAGGAAGGAATTCTTGTTTGACTTATGTCATAAAGCCTGCTATCTCTTGGTTAGATCTTTCCTCCCTAGTGTTTACCGTGAAAAGTGGTAAACAACTGCTGATCTTCCAAAGTACTAAATTTAGTTACTTACAGGATCGATCGGATTGATCCTAGGACATGTGCTAATTGTTTAAAGTGAACTCTAGTGAATGTGAATACTTCGACAATATGTGTAATGATGGTGATTAGTGAAAATACTTAGACAGTAGAGCACCAACACAAATTAAATAGAAGCATTGTAAAAAACGAAAATAACTAGCAACAAAGATGAATCCTTAAAATAAAGAAGTATTTATGGAAAATAAATATAAATTGCATTACTTAAATGTAAATGACAATGGTGTAAATGTACATACATTTCTTAATTTACTATTTCTCTACACATGAGTACTTGGTAAATTTTAGAGACTTTATACACACTTTGACACACACGATACTGCTTCTAATGGCCTCTCAATCACGTTAAGACAAATGGCAATTTGCATGGATGCAACCATCCACTATGCTCCACGTGTACCTTCAGTAGTTTCAATTAAGAATAAAGTTCCCTTCTTTATTTGAATTTTGAATTTCTAATTGAAACCGTCTTCAAACATTAAAGAATATTTGTAAGACCTTACTGCAAATTGACCTTTCTCATCCAGGAACTTTCGACTGGAGCTTCCAATAATAGATTCAGTCGAAAACATCTTCATAAGACATTCCACTTTCTTAACTCTTAAAATGGGTGGAGAAATTAGGAGCCAACATGTTGCCCCCCAAAAATGTTATTTTCGACACATAGAAGAAAAATGCATTTTTTGAGAACATGCTTCGATGCCTTGGATAACTCTAGCATATTGTCAAATGTTCCAATGTTGCAAAAACTTCTTAGCTTCTTCCAGCTGTCTGGTGACGTCAGAGTCATCATTACCTTTTTCCTAACCACGTCTCTTCAGCCCACAACCGAATCTTTTCAATCATCACGTTTCCTAGACTCTAGGAGATCGTGGGTTTATGCATTAATTACGAGCTCTCCATCACACCACACAAGAAAGGCACGTGTTCCACTAACTTGTCACCCATTAATGTTGATTTGAAACGTTTTTTTTTTCAAGCACGCTTATAAAAGCCACAAACTCATCAATTTCACTATTTACGCTTTCTGAACTTCCAAATACTCTAGCTATTCATCCTCAAACAATCTTTAATCAAAAACCCAGATTATCTTCTCTTATTCCAACTTTCAACAACGATGGCAACCTCAAGCAAAACCTCTAAAGAAGTAAGCAAAGCTACCAAGACATCTGTCAAATTAAAAGCTCTTAACAATATTTCGGAACTCCCTCCTTTCACCATATTACCTGGTCCAATAATGGTGGGTAATCAACAATACATCCCAGAACCCAAAACTGAGGAACAACGTATCATCTACGCTTCCCAGGTACTTATCCTTATCTTTGTTTCTGGTAAAACTCATGCATTATCTAGACCTTTGGCTGATTTAGACACTGATTTTAGCAAACTTAAGGAATATTTCCCCTTTTACCATAAATGTAAACCCATAGGGCAAGCGAAGAAACCTAGGGTTGAAGTAACCGTTGCTGAAAACCAAAAAACAAATGAAACCATAGATTTGAGATTCATGAACAACGACTTTAGGGTTTTCCACGTAACTCCCTCATTCAAAGACCCAACATATTATTTGGAATGGTTAAACAAAATAGAAAAAACCAAAGTCCAATACTGGAAAGACATGGGAATTTATGACCTGATAATGTTGTCAAAAGTAGGCTTGAAGTATAGTGCACCCATGTTGGTTTCTTCACTGTATTTCTAGGATAGTAAACATTACACCTTTCATCTTCCATACAGCATGATCACATTGACACTTTTCGACCTAGCCGCTATCACAAGGCTAAAACCCATTGGACACACTTATGACCATGATATTGATTCTGAGGATACCATAGCTATTTCGACCTCTAGAGCAGCGTATTCGACCCACATTACACAATATCATGACAAAGACACCGACATCGTCTCTGATGTGGAACACATAGATTTCTTAGCTCTATGGCTATCTCATTCCATTTTCTACTCGAAATCTTTACAAGTCGCCAAGAAGTACCTTACCCTAGCGAACCAATTACATGCTGGACATGATGTTTGCTTGAGCGAAATGATACTAGCAAGCCTTTATGAATCATTGAGTGATGGAGTCACTCAACTAAAGAACTTTGGGGAAAAAGGAAATATACTCCTCTCTAGTCCCTTTTGGCTCTTACAACTTTGGCTTAATGCCACGTTCGAGGCAAGTCTACCCAATAAAGTCCTCGTCAATGAAGAAGATGAGGAAGTAAAAAACAGAGGAATCAAAGGAATTCGACTGGCCCGGCTAACTCCCAACGAAGAAGGACAAGCTCTTCGACCAACTTTCATGGGCTATATAATGATGTTCGCCAAGCGCCATGTATTTACTTCGAGCATGGCCCCTTTCGCTGCCAGGAAGTGTGGTCCAGAATGGTTTACAAGGCCTTTCCTATCTCCCTTCAAAAAACGAGAGAAGGGGTCTCTGCTTATCTGGGAAGCCTTTTTGACTCCTAGAACCCTTCGACTAGACCCCTCGAAGGTTCAGGTTACTCTGATTGCTTATCAACCCAACCTTGTAGCTCGACAGTTTGGGTTAATTTGAGCTCTCCCAAAGTGCTTGTATGAAAAAAAGGGTAGCCTCCTCCTCTTCAATGCAGTCTATAATGAAGCTTCCACCCTTAAATAGATAGCTAGATACACTAGCAAACCCCAACTTACCCCTATCAACTTCGAGTCTAACTTCCTTTATACTCGAGATTTTGGGAGGTGGTGGAACATATACTATACTGAATAGTTCTATGATGTCCCTTCCTTTATCCAACATTTTTATATAGCTTTTCTTCTTATGCAGGAAAGAACCAAAAAAGCTACTTACACGCTCATCAAAGAAATTCAAGCATTCCAAAATTACTTTGAAACTTCTTATAGGCCTGATGATCTTAGTCGAACCATCCGCGAAGCAGCTGTCACACTAAAGGAAATTTTTTCAAAGAAAATGGAAACTTTGAAAATCCTTTCGTACGTTCCTTATGAGAAACACTACGAAATTGCTTTTGAATTGTTTCCTCCAAAATTTCCTCCATTGCCAAATGATGACTTTGGAGTGGTCCTTGCCCCTCCATTTCCAGACTGGTTTATCTGTGGGGGCTCCATTAAAATCCTTCAACAACAGTCATAGAAAAAGGCTCAGTGGGTGGTTTCAACTAAGCATACTCTAGACAGTATCAAAGGGCATCTTCATATAGGGATCGAAGATGTTCACATCGAATCGGACATATATGAAGGTGTGAAATTTGAGGTTTTTCTCGAATCATACTCCTCTATTAGGATATTTACCCTTAGCTTGCACTAACTGTTCTATGTTATTTTCTTTTAGCCACCACGGTCCCACCCAAGAAACCAAC
Organism: Lathyrus oleraceus; assembly: GCF_024323335.1. NCBI lineage: Eukaryota > Viridiplantae > Streptophyta > Magnoliopsida > Fabales > Fabaceae > Lathyrus > Lathyrus oleraceus. The sequence goes on from NC_066585.1 coordinate 119,817,125, forward strand.
AATCAGAAGTCAAGTCGAATCGAAGACTGAGGGAGGCAGTAAGCCTACAAAGGTATATATTTGTCTTACCCTTTTTTACTCTTTGTTATGTCTAATGGTACTAATACTTCAATTCAAGTTCAGGCTGCTCGAAAACCTCCTCTAACCCCAATAAAAATCCAATACAAAACAACAGAAACCCCTGTCTTAATAGAGTCTGACGAAGAGGACCTGTCGCCTGTGCTCGACCTTACTTCCAGGAAGAGGAAACAACAACCAAAACTCACGGAAGCTTTGAGCCAGCCTCCAAAAAAAACTTTCCAAGAAAAGGCCTTCTACACTAACTATCCAAGAGCCTACACCTGAGGCCATGGTGAAGATAGCAATGACTCAGAGTGAAAGTGATAACTCCATCCTTGGGGTCGAAGGAGACAAGGTAAAACAATCCTCACTCTATCTTGATTAGTTGACTTATTGTCTTCCACCACTTATCTTTCGATTGTTCTGGTTTTAGGATGGTGCAGGTACTGCCACTCGAACAATAGCTACAACTTCCTCCACGCCAGTTTCCATAACAGATATCCTCAATAGTGCTGGCGAACTTACTTATCGATCGTCATATGAGAAAAGATCTATGAGTGAAATTAATCAACCCATTGTTGGTGGGCTTGATACTTCACCACCAAAGACCACTACCCAACATTCACATACCAGCGGTTATGATAACGAACCAAGATCCCATGGTGGTGGAGAAAGAAGTTCAATCTGGAGACAATTCTGGAGACAGTTCACCCAACATCGAAGGCACATTCGATCCCTAGTAAGAGGGCAACGATTGCGAAGATACGGTGATGGAGGAAGAAGGCGAAGGTAACCAGACCCCACTCAACGTTGGTGATGATTATGGAAGCTTCACAGAAGAGGACAACAATGATGAGGGGGACCAGGACATTGGCAAAGGACAGACTCAGAGTCAACTTCTTGCCGCTCCAACTATTGCAGCTATTCCAGCAGGCAGAGCTTCGACAAGTAGCACTAGGGGTCTCTCTGCAGAAGAACTAGCTATTCTGAAATGAAGCCAACCCCTTGAATATCTGAAAGATATGCTAAGCTGCAGGGAAAGCTCTTTTGATAAAATCCTTAGCACTACTACAGCATCTGATGATCAACCTTTGAGCACACCTACAGATGACGTGCTTTCAAAAATCAAGGAAAAATCTTTAAGGGCTACTTGTTCCTGCTCTTACTGGGTGATGCTTCTGCCCCCTTAACATTGAAGACTCTTCTTAACAAAGTCAATCTACTAGAAGCTTCCCCTGAAGTGGCCAATGTCATCCTGGATATAGGCACTATGATAGACCAAGTTGTCAAAGATCATAAGCTGCTATCCCAGCTAACCGGGGAGATCGAAAAGAAAACTGGTTCTGAAGAAGCTGTTTGGGATGCTGCCACTGAGTCGACCAACAAGGCAATGGAACTGGAGCAGATAAAACAAAAGAATAAAGAGGAGATAGAAGGCCATGATAGTGACATTGCTTCATGGAGAAAACAAATAGAGGAACTGCATGCAAAAATCTCTGAAGCCAAAAAACACAAAAGTGAACTCCTGGAGTTTGATGATGCCTTGATGGCTAAAGAACTAGAATTTGGCATGGAGTTCGTCAAAAAAGCGTGAAAACTTAAAACGGGAGCCAAACTTCTCCAGTCGAAATGGTCTTTATGTGAGAAACGCTTGGAATTTCTCAAAACAAAGTACCTCCAGATAAAGGCCAATCTCCCTTTTTAGTTCTAATCTCCTTTTCCATTTTTTCCTATTTTGATGTAATGAATATAAGTCTTGATTGTAATGAATATTAGTCCTTTGGGCCTTTAAAGCAAATTTAAACCATTTTGGCACCTTTTACCATATTGGTTTTGCTTAACTTATACATAATTACTTGTTTCTTATTTTTATTTCCTGGAGTGTTGACCTATATCTTTTCCAATATTTTCTGTTTACTCTCAAGACACTTTTATCTTCGCTAAGTTCCTCAATCTCATAGGCATCATTAGAGAGTACTTGCAAAATTTGAAAAGGGTCTTCTCACTTGGGAGACCACTTCCCTAAGGTCCTATCCTTTCGATCCATTGGAAGGACAACTTTCCAGACCAAGTCTTTAGGCAAAAATATTTTATATTTTACCTTCTTATTATAAGAGTTCTCTACTCTCTTCTTCTTCCGCTTTAATAACCCCAAGGCATTTAGTCTCTCTTCATCTAGATCGACTAGCTCATCTAACATCATATTCCAATATGACTCTGATGGAATTTCATGATTCCTTTGAATTCTCGTAGATTGTAGGTAAATTTCTACTAGTAGAACTGCATCATGACCAAAGGTCAGTCGAAAAGGGGTCGAGTTCGTGGCTTTCTTGGGAGAGGTACGACATGCCCACAAAATCTGATCTAACATTTTGTGCCAATTTCTAGGTTTCTTCCCCACATGATTCTTAATCAAACCAATAATCACCTTATTAGTTGCTTCGACCTGACCATTAGCTTGGGCAAAATATGGCGTAGAAGTTAACAATTTGAAGCCCATTTCCTTAGCAAAATCTTGCATCTTTCGACCAGTAAATATTTACCCTTGATTTGTTATGACAATCTCTGGGATTCCAAATCTATAAATAGTATGTTTCTGGATAAAATCGATCGCATCTTCTTGGCTTACATTTGGTAAAGGTATAGCTTTGATCCATTTCGTAAAATAATCAATGCCCACCAAGATATACTTTTATTTCTTAGATGATGATGGTCGAATTTCCACAATCAAATCCAAAGCCCATCCTCTAAATGGCCAAGGTTTGACTATAGAGTGCAATTCGCTCGCATGGACATGTTGTATGACTGCATGTGCGTGACATTCTTGGCATCCTTTGGCAAATTCGATGCAATCTTTCAACATGGTAGGCCAATACATCCCTTGGAGAAATAAAATCCATTTCATCTTATGGCCAACTTGGTGTGCCCCACATGCCCCACTATGGACGGTGGAAAGGCCTAAATTAGCCTCTGACTCACTAAGGCACTTAAGCAAAACTTCCTCAGGAGTCTTTTTGAACAACTCTATATCCAAAAGAAAATAACTTAAAGCTTGATACCTAGTTTTTCGATCAGCAGAGGCGGTTGGATTCTGGAGATAGCCACTATTGGTTTCCTCCAATCTTCTTCTATCAGATTGTCTATTGCCAATATTTCAAAGTTTTCTTTATCAGCGTATTCCAGCTTTGTCTTTTCTATGTCTGGTGGGGCTAATCTGGTTGACACAACTTTTCCTCTAACTTCGATGGCTTTTTGCAGTTTTTCTTTTGAAATTTTATACCCATATGCAATTTGAGCCAAATCATTAGCCACCTGATTTTCCAATCGAGGTATGTGTCAAATATTAGCCATCTCGAATCTTTTTAGCAATCGACTGGTTATTATAAAGTACATAATTAAATTCTCTTTAATACATATGTACTCTTTTATGATCTGTTTTATAACTAACTCTGAGTCACCCATTATTTCGACTCGAGTTGCCCCCAATTCCAACAATATCTCAAGTTCGGCTATGAGGGCTTCATATTCAGCCTCATTGTTCGAGTAGAGGCCCTCCATTTTATATTTAAGTTTTGTTGGAATTTTATTATGAGAAATGATTAGAACTCCTATGCTTATTCCATCTTTGTGACTAGACCCATCAAAGTACAACCTTCAGGGCTCTAATTCGAGATAGTCCAATGCATTCTCAACTATGCAGTAGTCGACTATAAAATCTGCTACCACTTGTCCCTTAACAGCTTTTAATGGCATATACGTTAAGAAATATACAATTAAAGCTAGTGCCCATTTTCCAATTCGACTGGGTAAAATTCGTTTGAACAACATATGTTTAATGATATCAAAGTGACATGAAACATAAATATCAACAAGCTTTATATAATGCTTCAACTTTGTACAAGAGAAATACAAGCATAAACACAATTTTTCAACTATGTTATACCTAGTTTCTGCATCATTTAAGACCCTACTGAGGTGGTAGATGTCTCTTCCGACGCCACTATCATCCTCTTGAGCCAACATGCTCCCTAAAGTCTTGTCAGATGCAGATATGTACAATCTCATACTCCTATTTCTTCAAGGCGGTGTCAAAATTGGTGGATGACTCAGGTATTCTTTAATTGTATCGAACGCTTCTTGCTAAGCCTGCTCTCATTCGAATCCTTCCTTGTTGAGTCGAAGCAAAGGCGAAAAGCTTGCGTTTTTTCACTAAGGTTTGAGATGAATCTCCTCAGGAAATTGATCTTTCCCAATAGTGACTGAAATTCTTTCTTTGTTGATGGCACTTTCGCCTCCGTTATGGCCTTGATCTTATTCTGGTTTATTTCAATTCCCTTTTTGTGGACCACAAAGCCTAAGAAATCCCCTGCCTGCACACAAAAAGCGCATTTAAGAAGGTTCATTTTCAGGCCATGTCTTCTCAACCTTTTGAAGGACCGTCGAAGATGGTCTATATGGATCTTCCCTGAAATAGACTTAATGACAATATCATCTATATAAATTTGCATAAAAGTCTCTATAAAATCATGGAAGATCGAATTCATTGCTCTCTAGTATGTTGCCCTAGCATTCTTGAAACCAAAAGGCATTACCACCCATTCATAGGTGCCTAAGGCTCTAGGACATTGAAATTCCGTTTTTGGGACATCCTCTTCAGCAATGAATATCTGATTATATCCAGAATATCCATCGACCATGCTAAGATACTCATGGCATGCGGCAGAATCGACTAGTATTTCCGCCACCGACATTGAATATTCATCCTTTGGGATTGCAGTATTTAAATCTCTAAAATCTATGCAAACCCTCAAAGTACCATTCTTTTTAATAATAGGCACAATATTAGATAACCATTCTACATACCTAGCTGTATGGATGAAGTTACAGCGAAGAAGCCTTTCAAGCTCCTCTTTGATCTTCGAGAGAATTGCAGGTGGAAAATGCCTTGGGTTCTACTTGATAGGCCTTTTCCCTGGCTTGATTGGCAGCTTCAATTCGACCAGATCTCTGCTCAAACCAGGCATCTCGTCGTAATCCCATGCAAAACAATCTTTAAACTACTTCAACAACTGGATTACTTTGACTTTGAGCTGGGGGCTGATATTGGCGCTAATGTAAGTTAGCCTTTTTATTATACCTCCTCCCAAGTCTATTTCCTCAAGTGGATCCTAAGCCAGCATCTTAACATTTGTTGCTAGCAGATCCTTCTCAAAATCCAAAGGCTCATCATCATAGATAGCGTCGAGCCTCTGGCCTTGATCTTTGTTTTGAATCTTATCAGATGGCTCTGGATCGAAGTCCTTTCCAGAACCTATTTGGTGGAACTCTTTGATGGCTTCCACAACCATGTTTTTTACTTCAACCTCCAAGGTCGATTGTTGCTTGTTTTAGGCTATATAAGCCAAAATCCTTTTTAGCGCTTCGAACTCAGTCATCAGCACTGAATTCCCTTCCCTAACCCGTGGGTTCAATTCTTAACGCTCCTAGATATCTGAAGTCGTCTTTGCTCACCACTTCTATGTCCCAGCGAAAGCCCATGTCGGGGTGCAAATATAGGGAATAATAGGCACTGTTGTCTGGAGTGAACACAAAATCGGCCGAATCACACGGAGCAATATTGGCCAAATGTTTGTCGAACTAGCATCTATCAGTATGGTTGATATGAGTCTTGAAGTAACCTTGGTCTGCTTCTATATTCTCCATAATACCATATGGACGCCATATGATAATCTGTTGGTGCATTGAGGATGGCACAACCTCGACCCCATGTATCCATTCTCTTCCAAGTAACAGATTGTAGTTGGCCTTCATCTCCACAATCATAAACATTATGGATCTAATGATTGTTCCTATGATTAAGTCGACCTGGATTACACCAAGGGTGGAACCCACCTTTCCCCCCTAATTGGAAAGCACCATATTATGGGGTTTGGCATCTGTGTCGTACTTGCCAATTTTTCTCAGCATATGATGTGGTATCAAATCCACCGTTGCACCACAGTCCATTAAGATTTTATTAATGGGGACATCTTCGATCTTTCCATTAATATAGAGAGACTTAAGCTGACTCTTTATAGCCTCATCCGGTCGCTCAAAGAAAGCATTTTTCTCCTTCGTGCAACCATTGTTCATCATATAGTAGCATACTGGCTTATGAGCAGCCATCCCTCTTTCTGTAGTGTTGTCGGTATCTTCGACCTCTGTCATTTAGTTAAAATCCCTGGGAATCACAGGTACCACATCGACTAAGATATCCAAAGAAGCCTCTAATCTTGAGTCAAAATTATCTGTCAACATTTCATCTTCTGCAACCACTCAATCATACTTTTCTCTAGCCGCCTCTGCTGGAGTATTAAACTTTCTTTTGTCAAAGTTTAAGTCCTCCTTTTTCCTTGCAGGCACATTGGTGTTGGACTCAGATTTTTCCTTTTCGCCAGCCTCCCTCTGTGCTTTCCTCCTTCTCTGTTCCCTTCTCCATTGAGACCTTGTCATGAGGTTTTTTCCTTTGTAGTTTTTAGAAATACGAGAGGTTCTTTTGTCAGCCTGAAACTCCCTACGTTATGCTACTGACGAACCTCTATCAACCTCTAAGTTCTACCATTTTCCTTGGTCGCGTTTCCTGCCATCGACTGGCTTCACCCACTTTCCATTTGAAGCCTCAGCGTTGGGTTTGAAAGAGATGGGTTTAGCAGCAGAACCCTTTCGTTTTGTTTCGCCCAACTTCACCATAGGCCTTCTTGGATCAAGTACCTCCTTGGGTCGAAGGCCCTTATGGGATGAAAAGCTTGTTGATCTTGAAAGGCTTTCAGACCCCCTTGGTGATTTATCCTCCTTACTCCCTTGAGGTTTTGGGTCGCTTTCTTGTCGAACACGGCGCTGCATCGGGGGCACATAATAACCTCTGATTGCTTCTTCTGGCACCTTTGGAGGAAATTAGACAGAGTTTCGTATTCTTTGGGGAAATTTATCTTATTATACTCTTCTTGTTGACATTCATTGTCAACTTCCATGGAGGTTTCTTGGGTTATTTCGACCATACTAAACTCCATGTTGACATCTTCAATGATGTCCAACTTTCGGAATTGCAATTGAAGTCCCTTAGAGGCCTTGTCTATCTGTACGAAACCATCAATAGTTTCCTTGGTTACTATTATCAGGTTGGAATATTTAGTGATTCCAGTGTCAAAAACATTAGTTCTTTCATTGGTGGTATTTCCCACAACTTCCTGAATGAAGTCATTAAAGAATTCCTGATCAAGATGCTCAGAAACCCTAATCATGATAGGTTCGTTGACGAAGTCCTTAGTGACTTTGGTCATGTCGAAATCGTCAGTGACTTCGACCATCGTTACTTCCTCTGGCTCCGTATAGTGGGCATCAGCCATTTGCAGAGGATTGGAATCGATCTTCATCTGTCTCCTAGGTTTGTCTCCAAACTTTAGTCTCCCTTCTTGGATAGCATTCTGAACTAGATCCCTGAAAATAAAACATTGAGATGTTGTATGACCCAGAAAACTATGGTACTTGCAAAACTCTCTTTTCTTTCTTTGTTCTAAAGGAGGAACTTTAGCACCCGGAGGCACTATCATTTGACCATCCTTAACTAACAAATAGAACATTTCATCATATTTTGTAACGTCGATAGTGTAAGTTTTCTTAGCAAATTTATCATTATTTTCTTGTTCAATAGGGTTTTTTCCATTCGACGGGGCCAAGACCTTGCACGCGTAAGGTGGACCTTGCTTTAACTCAGTAAGGTTGATATCATTTACTTCGAAGTCTAAAGGCCCATTATAGGATCCTTTATCATCATTACTGAAATCGGCGTAGGCTAATTTTGTATTCTTATTTTCTCTATCATTTTCTTCCTTCAGGGGTTCTAACTATCGAACCCTATCATCCAGTTGGGCCATATCTCTCAAATACTGGGTATCTAACTTCTTCCTAATAGAATAGTCAAGGCCCCTGCCGCAACCTGAAAAATACAGTGCGCGAAAAAACAACCGGCGAAAGAATAAGACAGAAGAGTCGCCACCGTGCGTTATTCATCCCAAAGGAGGGAAAGGAAACGCTCGAAGTAAACCTGAAAAAAGGAAAGGACAAGACGGGGTCTCGCAACCAAATCTTGGGTTCGGGAGTCGATTATGCGAAGGGAAGGTATTAGTACCCCTACGCATCCGTAGTACTCTACGGGATCCACTTTTGTAGTTCTTGTCTAAAGGGTGTGGGTTTATCTTGTGCTGTTTACCAAAAAAAAAGGGTTAAATGAAAATGACTCGCGCGGATGTCGCATCCACTGCATACGTATCTCATCTGAATATGAGAATCAGAGTCTTCGTAGCTCGGCTGACCTATGGGTTGGGGGGATGTGTGCTCGCTAAGACATCGCGTCTTATGCCTACGTATCTCATCTGGCCTGAGAATCAGAGCAAAACGTAGTTCGGCTAACTACGGGGTTATGGATTGGGTTTTGGGCGAACAACGTTACTACGCAATCTACCGGATGCTCGACCTTTGGAGACTTACTCGCCTGTAGTAGAAGGAGTAAACGTGTGTTATGGAGAAGAAAAATCAATAAAGGGTTAGGATTTGGGATGCTCAAGGGCAAAAAGGCAGTCCTTGACGAAGGAACCGCGCTACCTGCAGGGATATGAATACAAAACACAAAACATGTATCTCAAAGTAAAATGCCACCAAGGGGCTCAAATGTTGCCTCCTATCGAGGTCTTCCAGCTAGGAAAGCAGTAAAATGCGGGAAAAATGTAAAAGTATCACGCGGATAAAGATCCGAAGTAACAGCAATTAGAGGAATGGGAAACCCTGAGATCCTTCCAAGCTAATGCCATCAAAGAAAAATGAGTCAGTACAGGTAATCGGAATGAACCTCCAGGGGTTATCCCACAAATAAAGTGGGAAACCATGCAAGTTATCCCTGCAAAAGTCATGTGATCCCTCACAAACATTCAACAAAAGGGTTAGTGAAACACCATAAGCATTTTTTCATGATCAACAGTATGGTTTCAGAAAAACTCAAACCCTGTGGCATACACTCAAAAATTAAACGGTTAAACATTCAAGGCATTGTTTATACATTCATATACATATTAAACCCATGGGCAAAGGTAATGGGAATAATGGCAAACCTGATTGGAGAGCTTGATTGAAATTGAGTTGCACCCGTGAGGTTTACAAAACAATCTTCAGGGTTTATGTGAGGCAGAGGTGATTCTGTGTAGTTGAGTTCCCTTCGGGGTTTGGAGGCTGCTCTGAACTCCGTTACTATCTTTTTCCTCAGGGTTTTGTTCCAAGGAAACCTCAGAGTATTTTGCTTCTCTTTAAAATCCCCCTTTGTTCTGTGTTCTCTCAAGTGAAGCCTTGGTATTTATAGACTGAATTTCATGGTTTTGTGGGCTCAAATGAGAGAGACCCAAGTCCAAAAAATTTTATTATATTTTATTTATTTAATTATTTATTTAATTAATTAATTAATTAATTAATTAATTAAAATTTTTTTATTATTATTTTTTTTTTGTAAAAAAATTTTTTTATTTTATTTTATTATTTTTCGTTTTTTTTTTTTTTCGGATCTAATTCTGATTGACATGATGAAATGCAATATGAAATGCTAAATGAATGCATGAATGAGGAGGGCAAATTTTGGGGTGTTACAGCTGCCTCTATTCAATCATCAGTTAACCAGAGTAGGATGAAAGCGAACAGCTTATCAGACAAACGGGGTGAGCTGTGATTGAATACCAAAGATAGACCGAAAATTTGCGCTCCGAGAACACCACAAAAACGCGGAAATACACCGCGCTGTTTATTTTTCTTCCGATCCTCTGGCTTAATCTGGAGTGTCGATCCTCTGGCTGAACCTATACTCAATTTAGTCCTCTGGTTGGATATTAATTTTGATCCTCGGGCTGGATACGATTTTGATCTTCTGGCTAGATCTTCTCCGTTTCAATTCTCTGGCTGAATCTATTTCCTTTGATCCTCTGGCTGAATCTACTTCGATCTTCTGGCTAGATCTGAATTGTTTCGATTCTCTGGCTGAATCTATTTCCGGTCTTCGGGCTAGACCTGACTTCGATCTTCTGGCTAGATCTTCTTCGATCTTCTGGCTAGATCTCCTTTGTTTCGATTCTCTGGCTGAATCTATTTCCTTTGATTCTCTGGCTGAATCTACTTCGATCTTCTGGCTAGATCTGAATTGCTTCGATTCTCTGGCTGAATCTATTTCCGGTCTTCGGGCTAGACCTGACTTCGATCTTCTGGCTAGATCTGGATTGTTTTTATGATAAATTCCCATCATTAGGATCCCGCATCTGAGGCATGCGCTGGTTGACCCTCTTTTGAAATCTACACCCAACCTTCATATTAGATATGCAGCTTCGAGCATATTCCACTTTTGGGCTTCGTACATATTCTTCGGGCTAGAACATGTTGTAACGACTCCTCAATTAGACTTGCTGGGGAAATAAAGCTTGTAGGCGACTTCACTGGGGAATCTTCAAATTGAGCCTCAGGCTGACTCTTGGGAAAACGATTCTCAGGCTGAATCTTCAAAAATGACCCTCATGCTGGATCACGGGAAAACGATTCTCAGGCTGAATCTTCAAAAAGTAACCCTCATGCTGGATCACGGGAAAACGATTCCCAGGCTGAATCTTAAAAAAGTGACCCTCATGCTGGATCACGGGAAAACGATTCTTAGGCTGAATCTTCAAAATGACCCTCAGGCTCGATCACTCACGCTTGATCCTCTAGCTGGATCTCAAGACCTTGGTTGTACGGTAATTCTTCAGTCTGCTTGGAAGAACCTGTTTATCAGCTTATGTGTATGCTTAATATGATATGCATGCGAATGCAAATGCTATGCATGGTGTAAAAGAAAAAAAGAAATCTGCTAGGGGAAGCAAACTCCGGTAGGGAATAGATCGCTGTATCAATCCTTGAATGCTCTGTGGGGAATGATCCGTCTACCGGGACCAATGAGCCACCAAAAATAAATTGGCTGCTTGAAAAGTCGACCTTGCGGGGGGAGTATCAACTATGGAAACTTTGTTCGGCGAGGCTCTGTGAGGAGAGTCTGTGGGGAAAACACTTCCTGGGGAAATGTTGTAGGAAACGACCTTTGCTGGGGATATGAACTTGCTAATCGCCCTCAAGCTGGGGATTAACAAATCTGTTAAAAATAATATGTTGGGGATGAGATGAACACTGGGAACACCACCCTCTTGTCCGTTGGTTATGCAACCACTCCGCTGTTGCTAGGAAGATACAGTCTGACACTGTCAACTCCACTGGGGATATATAGTCTGGATACTGTCAACTCTACTGGGGATAGATAGTCTGGATACTGTCAACTCTGTTGGGGAACATGCTCTGCTGAGGAGAGACTTTGTCAACCGCTTGGGGATGAGGATTCATGACTTGGCATCCGGTTCCTGTGACCTGCAACCAAAAATACACGTATGCCTCGGGGGAATTACTCGGTTTGAATTCACCGTTCGGGATTAAGCACATTCAAAGCAATTTTAAATGTTTTCCTGTGCAAATCATCTGCAAAAGCCACCATTATGTTCATATGCAATATGTTTTATCAAAAATTCGGACATTTTTTGCAAACAAACTGATAAATGAAAAATAAAGAGGCTCTTTAACTGAATTATTCGACTCTTACTGGGGAGAAAATTTGTGCCAGGAATAGGCGAGGGTATCAGGAAGCTGATCCCTGAAAAGAGGTGATCGCTATAAAAAGAGAACTATCCTAATGACAATGTGGAAACGGGGTCCCACTGAGTTTCGAATCTGCTATGACTCGTATGTCCTCAAGACGCTCTGCTCATCTTGCTTTCTGAAGTGGATGATTAGTCGATCTTTAACCTTCGAAGATTGCCGAATTGAATGAAACGGTAATGGAACACAGGTGAACTCAGATCATAGTCATTCGCTTATTCCCTAACTTTTGCCTGGATCGCCCCCTTTTCGGGTTTTCAATCCACGGGGATACCCATTTTTGCCTGAGCCGCCCTTTTGGGTTTTCGACTCACCGGGTGTACTCTTTTTTTATATCCCTAATTTTTGCCCGAACCTCTTTATTCTTTTTTTTTGGTTCGTCGGGATGCCCTTTTTTTTGCCTGGACTATTCTTTTTATCGTCCAGCGGGTCTATTTTATGCGAAGTATTTTTTAACTGCGTCTGAGTTGACAGGGGACGGGAATCCTTCGCCCTCCATGGTTGTTAGCGTCAAAGCTCCGCCATAGAAAATCCTTTTAACCACGTACGGACCCTCATAGTTCGGTGTCCATTTGCCCCTGTGATCTGTGTTGGGAGGAAGAAATATTTTGAGTACCAATTCACCGACTCGATACTCCCGAGAGCGCACTTTCTGACCAAATGCTTTCTTTATTCGTCTCTGACCGAGATACGTCAATTCTGGGTACGTAGTTCCAGCATAGCACCATTTCCCTGTTGGTTTGATTGATGACCAAAGCTGAATCCTCGTATACATCCAGGGTTTTAATCTGTATATTGACGGCTTCCTCAAGTCTTAGGATACAAAGCTTCGTATTCGGCTTCATTGTTGGTGCAGGGAAAAGTTATTCTGGCACCAAATGGCATATGAACCCCCTTCCGGTGTGATCAACACTATACCAACTCCGCGACCATTGACGTGGACCGCCCCATCAAACATCATAACCCAATTGGATTCAGGGTCAGGCCCCTCCTCCGGGAGTGGTTCCTCTCAATCTTTCGATTTGAGAAACATGATGTCCTCATCAGGAAAGTCAAACCTCATAGGTTGGTAATCATCAATCGGTTGCTCTGCAAGATAGTTTGACAAGACACTTCCCTTGATGGCTTTTTGTGAAGTGTATTGGACGTCGTACTCTGTCGGTATCATTTGTCACCTAGTGACTTTTCCGGTAAGTGCTGGCTTTTCAAAAATATACTTGACTGAATCCATTTTTGATATTAATAGAGTCGTGTGAGTCAACATATACTGTCTTAGTCGGCGAGCAGCCCATGCCAAAGCGCGGCAAGTTTTCTCGAGCAATGAGTATCTTTGTTCACAGTCGGTAAACTTTTGCTAAGGTAGTATATTGCATGCTCTTTTCGACCTGACTTATCATGCTGGCCGAGCACACAACCCATTGACCTTTCTAACATAGTCAAGTACATGATCAACGGTCTTTCCTCTTGGCCTGTAGACTGGCCCCGATCTTGATCTCTTTCTTGTCGTCTTCGGTACCAACGTTGATGGTCTCAACCACCTCCTGATAAGGTGTAATAGCTCGGTCCTCCTGTTTCAACAATCTGGCTAACCCTTCAGGAAATTCACAAACTTCCTCAACCCCTTCTTCGGCTTGATAGATAGGATTGTCGAAGTCATACTTGGCCATAGCAGTGTCGTTAGCAGTGAGATCCGGGTGGTCGGCACTGCATGATGGAGGATCATGCTTTACCTTAGAATGAGAGATTTTTTTTTTGAAAGAAAGCAAAAACGAAAAAAGAAACATTGCCATTTTTTGGTAAAAAGTAAAAAAAAACTGAAAGAAAGAGAACACAAAATTGTTTGCAAAAGCCGTCCTTTATTGATGATAAAAATAATTGCGAAACGTAACTAAATGGATGGCCCTACAGATGAGCCATTACACCTTGGGCAAAGTGTAAGACTTTATTATGCATGTAATAAAGGAAAACAATAAAAATCACTCTTTCAGTAGAGTAACCCGAACGGTTTTTTCAGACGACCAATTGTCGAGCTTTTCTCCCGAGACACACGGGCGAATCCAGCTATCTAAGTCACAGTCGCTGTCAGCCTTGTCTTCATCTGCAGCATTGACGATGTGGGGAGAAACCAAACCCCCGTTGGAGAAAGTACCGGCTTCATTCTTCTGAGATCCCGGAGCATACCCCAATCCAAACTTGTCTTCTTTGATGACTGACTCCACAAATTTGCCCCAGCCTTGGGCATTACCAGCTTCAACCACTTCGACAGCATTAATCCTCTGCCCGCCGTAAGCCGGCATCGGGTTCTGGATAACATTAGGCACCGGAGCAAAATTGATAGCCTGGGCGTCTCTCAAATCTTGTACCTTTAACTGGAGAGCCTTGCAATTATCTGTAGTATGGCCAGGTGCGTTGGAGTGAAAAGCACATCTGGCGTTGACATCATAACCTCTGGGAAAATTATTGGGATCGATTGGTGGGGCCAGAGTTCTCAACGTAACCAGATTCATGTCAATCAGCTTGGGAAGTAATACTGAATAAGGCATTGGGATTGGCTCGATGACCCGGTCCGTTTGCCTTGGACGTTGTTGATATTGTCTCTGTTGACCCGGATTACCTCCTTGATTGTTGTACCTGGGTTGTTGTTGCGGATGATATTGCGGTTGAGGAACAGGTGTTGGAAGGGCGTCCTCTACCCCTGCCTTTGCTGGCATACACAACGCTTGCCTCGCCTTCTTTTCTTCGCTGACCGTTACCAGCAAACGGTTTCTTGAAAGCACTATTGTCTTGAATTTGGCCCATCTTCAACAGACTCTCGATTCTTTCTCCAGCAATTACTATCTCTGCAAAGCTGATTGACGGGCAAGCAGCCAATCTCTCAATATAATTGCCTTGATGAGTGTTCATGAACATGTCCGCCATCTCCCTTTCAGACATAGGGGGTTGGACGGACGCAACAATCTGTCTCCAACGCTGAGTGTAACACCCTTCTAAAATACCCCAATATTTAATTAAAACAACATATAAAACTCAGAGTAATTATGCAGTTAAGGGTGTCACACACACACTTCACACCATGTTCCAATCCATCCTGTCATGCTCATTTATTTAATCAAATAAAACATTTGCATAATTCGCAGCGGAATAAAATCCAACATCAATACAAAACATGTAATACAATACATGTAAGCTTATTCAACAATCATCAACGAAAACAAGTAAAACATCCCGTCCCGATGTTACATCTATCAGAGCACGACCCACTAAGGAACTATACTAGACTCCGAGGACTAGCTTCTACTCACTCACTGCTCGTTACCTGAAAATAAAGTTGTAAGGGTGAGTTCCTCAATCGATATAATAAGCATTATAAAATCTCATGTATTGTTAAGTAAATAACACATTAATCACCCTAATCATATCACTTATTCAGTAACGACACATCAACTCAAATATCATATTCAACACCAACACACTTCATACTCATACTCAATGCCAACACAAACACACAACACACGTATAATACTGGAATACATCCATTCATATTATACGCCATACAAAATTTATGCAATGAGACTCCATGCATGCGGTACCTACTATTCTTGAACATATAGTTCAACTTCACCGACCAATCCAGGTACGGCTACCAAGCTCACTAGTCCCACTCATTTGAGACCTAGTGACTCACATCACTAATTCCTCACTATGGGAATTAGCTACCACCCCAAGGGCCATGCTATGCACGCTAATTCACCTAGCATGCAAACATCAACAACAGTCCAAAACGACTAACATCACTAATTCCTCGCCACGGGGATTAGCTACCACCATAAAGGCCACAATATGCATGCTAATCATCCAGCAATGCAACATCACAACAAAATCCACAATGGACATATGCTCACACTCTAAGCCATAAAACAGTCCATTCACAACACATGCATAACATATACATTCACAATATTATGCATACCATCACACATCATCAACACATGTATTAAAACATCATATCATGTCAATTAACTCAATCACAGTATTAGCACACTCTACTAATACCGATACTGCTCAAAACAGCGGGAAATAATCCCTACTATATCACACACGGGTATAGGCAACCATCAATTAGGCATACAACATTTTAATTAACACTTTTTCCCCTCTGCAACATCGTTAACCGGTTAACGCCCTGGGTTAACCGGTTAACGCAGCACAAACACGCTTCCTGTCCCAAAACTTAACAGTGTTAACCGGTTAACGCCCTGGGTTAACCGGTTAACGCAGCACAAACAGCAATATCTCAGCAATCACAACAGTGTTAACCGGTTAACACCCTGGGTTAACCGGTTAACGCAGACAAAACAGCAATTTACACAATTCAACACAGTGTTAACCGGTTAACACCCTGCGTTAACCGGTTAACGCAAGACAGAAGCTGTTCCTGCGCTAACACAAGGCAGAATGCAGAATTCTCCGCATTTTCCGCCGTTGGAGGACTTCCGGACCTCCGATTCCAATTCCGTAAAAAGCTATACGTTCGGAAATCCACAACTAACTCAAACACCAATTCAATTACAGCCTAAACACAATTTATCCAACATAATTTTTCAGCATTCGTAATCCCAATTAGGGTCAATTCCATGGCTTATCACTACCCAGTACATGCTAATCCATAATACCCATTAAACGACGATAAACCCCCCTTACCTGAGTTAATCCGGCAACATCTCTAAGCTTCAAGCTCTTCTCCAACATTTGCTCTCTGGTTCTTCCTCTTTGCCCCTTTCTCCTCTTCTCTGCAGCTTCTCAGTTTTCACGTGAAACCCTTTTACAAAATGAAAACTCTTTTTCCTTATTCCAACTTATATAATTTCCAATAATTATTATTCCAAAATAATAATAATAATAATCCAATAATATTTCCAATTAATTAATTAAATTAATAAATATTATATTAATTTAAATTAAATAATTAGCCTTATTTCATCGGGGTGTTACAACTCTCCCCCACTAAAAGAGTTTTCGTCCTCGAAAACATACCTCAAGCGAACAACTCTGGGTAAGACTCCTTCATCTTACTCTCCAGTTCCCAAGTCACATTGCCACCTGCTGGTCCTCCCCAAGCTACCTTCACCAAGGCAATCTCTTTACCCCGCAACTGCTTCAACTCTCGATCCTCAATCCTCATAGGTGATGTTTCAACAGTCAGGTTATCTCTCACCTGTACATCATCTACTTGGACTACATGCGACGGATCATGAATGTACCTCCTCAACTGAGACACATGAAAAACCTCATGCAAATTCGCAAGCGACGGTGGTAAAGCGACACGATAGGCTACCTCCCCTATCCTCTCCAAAATCTGATAAGGACCAATAAATCGAGGTGTCAACTTCTTCGACTTCAAAGCTCGACCAACACCAGTTATCGGAGTGACGCGAAGAAACACATGATCTCCCTCTTGGAACTCAAGTGACTTCCTCCTCTAATCATGATAACTCTTCTGACGACTCTGAGCAATCCTCATCTTCTCCTGAATCATCTTAATCTTTTCCGTAGTCTGTTGAACAATCTCCGGTCCAACCACAGCACTCTCACCGGACTCATACCAACATAAAGGTGTCCGACATCTCCTACCATACAAAGCTTCAAACGGTGCCATACCAATGCTCGAATGAAAACTATTGTTGTAGGTAAACTCAATCAAAGGCAAATAACAATCCCAAGCACCTCCTTTTTCCAAAACACAAGCCCTCAAAAGATCCTCTAGTGACTGAATCGTCCTCTCAGTCTGACCATCAGTTTGCGGATGATATGCAGAACTCAATCTCAGCTTAGTTCCCAAAGCCTTCTGCAAACCTTCCCAGAACTTCGATGTAAATCTAGGATCTCTGTCCGAAACAATACTAGACGGAATACCATGCAAACTTACAACCTTCTCAATATACAACTCAGCTAATCTCTCTAACGGATAATCCATTCTGATCGGAATGAAATGAGCCGATTTCGTCAATCTGTCAACAATCACCCAAATGGCTTCAAAATTCTTACTTGTCCTCGGCAAACCAGAAACAAAATCCATACTGATACTATCCCACTTCCACTCTAGAATAGCCAACGGTTGCATTAGCCCAGACGGTTTCTGATGCTCAATCTTTGACTTCTGACAAGTCAAACAGGAATAAACAAAACTCGCAATTTCTCTTTTCATTCCCGGCCACCAAAATAACTTCTTCAAATCATGATACATCTTCGTAGCTTCAGGATGAATACTCAAGCCACTACGATGTCCTTCCTCAAGAATACTCTTCTTAAGCTCAGTAACATCCGGAATACACACTCGACTACCAAATTTCAAAATACCATTCTCATCAACTCTGAATTCACCACCTTGACCTTGATTCACTAAAGTCAACTTATCAACCAAAAGCACATCGGATTTCTGACCCTCTCTGATCTCATCCAGAATACCACTCGTTAACTTCAACATTCCCAATTTAACACTATTGTGAGTACTCTCACACACCAAACTCAAGTCTCTAAACTGCTCAATCAAATCCAATTCCTTAACCATTAACATAGACATATGCAATGATTTCCGACTCAATGCATCAGCCACTACGTTTGCTTTACCCGGATGGTAATTCAAACCAAAGTCATAATCCTTCAGAAATTCTAACCATCTCCTCTGTCTCATATTCAGCTCTTTCTGATCAAACAAATACTTTAAACTTTTATGGTCACTAAAAACCTCAAATCTTGACCCGTACAAGTAATGCCTCCATAATTTCAGAACAAATACCACAGCTGCCAACTCTAAATCATGTGTCGGATAGTTCCTTTCATGAATCCTCAGTTGTCTCGAAGCATAAGCTATAACCTGCTTATTCTGCATCAACACACCACCCAAACCCAACAATGAAGCATCACAGTAAACCTCAAATGATTCCGACGAACTCGGTAATATCAGAATAGGAGCAGTAGTCAACCTTCTCTTTAACTCTTGGAAACCTTCTTCACATTTTGAGTCCCAAACAAATGCTTGCCCCTTTCTAGTCAACATCGTCAACGGTAACGCCAACTTAGAAAATCCCTCAATGAACTTCCTATAATAACCTGCCAAACCAAGGAAACTTCGAATTTTAGCAACAGACTTAGGAGCTTCCCACTTAGATACTGCTTCTATCTTAGAAGGATCAACAGCAACACCACCTCTTGAAATCACATGACCAAGAAAACTAACCTCCTCTAACCAAAATTCACACTTAGACAGTTTAGCAAATAACTTCTTTTCTCGGAGAACTTCTAAAACCACTCTCAAATGCTCAGCATGCTCTTCTTCAGATTTCGAATACACCAAAATGTCATCAATAAACACCACAACAAACTTGTCTAGGTACGGATGGAAAATCCTATTCATATACTCCATGAATACTCCAGGCGCATTAGTCACACCAAAAGGCATTACAGAATACTCATAATGTCCATACCTTGTTCTGAAAGCAGTCTTCTGAATATCCTCAGTTTTCACACGTATCTGATGATACCCAGATCTCAAATCTATTTTGCTGAACACACTCGCACCAACCAACTGATCCATCAAATCATCAATCCTCGGCAAAGGATACCGATTCTTGATCGTTACTTTATTCAGTTGCCTGTAGTCCACACACAACCTCATAGTACCTTCTTTCTTCTTAACCAATAACACTGGTGCACCCCACGGTGACACACTCGGACGAATAAATTTCTTATCCAACAAATCTTTCAACTGCCTCTTCAATTCAGCTAACTCAACAGCAGACATACAGTACGGAGCCATCGATATCGGTCTAGTACCAGGTACCAAATCAATCGAGAACTCAACTTCACGCTCTGGCGGTAATTCATTCACTTCTTCTGGAAACACATCAGGAAAATCACACACCACTGCTAGATCGCCAATCACCAGTTTATCTTTAGCCTCCAGAGTCGCTAACAGCATAAACAACTCCGCCCCATCTGCTACTTCCTCATTCACCTGCCTGGCTGATAGAAACAAACTCTCTCCTTCTTCGATCTCAAGAAATATCACAGTCTTATCAAAACAGTTAATAGAAACTCGGTTAAACACCAACCAGTTCATTCCCAAGATAACATCAA
This sequence comes from Lathyrus oleraceus, assembly GCF_024323335.1. Classification (NCBI taxonomy): domain Eukaryota; kingdom Viridiplantae; phylum Streptophyta; class Magnoliopsida; order Fabales; family Fabaceae; genus Lathyrus; species Lathyrus oleraceus. The sequence goes on from NC_066585.1 coordinate 119,837,063, forward strand.
TCTGCACTAGTGGAAGACACACAAGGTCTATCCCAAAGTCTCTACCAAAAATACTCAAAGGACAATTCAAACAAACTGAAGTAGTAGTCACTGAACCCTTCGCAGGAGTATCAATCACCATACTTCCAAGCATCTCAGATATCTCTAACTTAAGTTTCACAGCACAATCCAAAGATATAAAGGAATGAGTAGCACCTGTGTCGATAATAGCTACAAGAGGAAAGCCATTAATATAACACGTACCTCGGATCAAACGATCATCTGCAGAAGTCTCAGAACCCGATAAAGCAAAGACTTTTCCTCCCGACTGATTCTCTTTCTTCGGCTTAGGACACTGTGGACTGATATGGCCCACCTCTCCACAGTTGAAGCAAGTCAGAGTCTTCAACCGGCACTCTGCAGCCAAATGACCACCTTTACCACACTTGAAACACTTCTTCTCAACACTAGCACACTCATGGAAACGATGTCCCGCCTGACCACATCTGTAACACTTAGCAGGAGCACTAGAGTCTCCCCCACTAGGCCTCTTCATCCCACTCTGCCTCTGGAAACCTTTGCCAGCTGCATACGGTTTTCCCCGATCATTCTGATTCTTGCCTTTCCTATCAACTCTCTGTTGATAGCTCTCTGCTCTGGCTTTGGAATCCTGTTCAAAAATCCTGCAACAGTCAACCAAGTCAGAAAAAACTCTGATCCGCTGATATCCAATAGCCTGTTTGATCTCAGGACGCAGCCCGTTCTCAAACTTCACACATTTCGAAAATTCTCCAGCAGCCTCATTATAGGGAGTATAATACTTTGACAGCTCTGTGAACTTAGCAGCATACTCCGTAACAGACCTGTTACCCTGTTTCAATTCCAAGAACTCTATCTCTTTCTTTCCTCTAACATCCTCTGGAAAATACTTCCTCAGAAATCTCTCTCTGAACACAACCCAAGTGATCTCAGTATTCCCAGCAGATTCCAACTCAGTGCGGGTAGCAACCCACCAATCATCAGCTTCCTCTGACAGCATATGCGTACCGAACCTGACCTTCTGGTTATCGGCACACTCCGTCACTCGGAAGATCCTCTCTATCTCCTTCAACCACTTCTGAGCGCCATCTGGATCGTATGCTCCCTTGAACATTGGAGGATTGTTCTTCTGGAACTCACTCAGTTGACGAGCAGCTCCCATTCCCACAACATTCGGATTTCCTCCAAGTACTCCAGCTAGCATACCCAGAGCCTCAGCAATCGCAGCATCATCTCTACCTCTTCCAGCCATCTCTATTCTGAAAACCCAAACAAACTAAAACAATGAGTACTGATAGGGTTACACAACACCTATACCGTACAGGGGAAACAGAATAATTACGACTCGACTCGACCGACTATGCTCTGATACCACTAATGTAACACCCTTCTAAAATACCCCAATATTTAATTAAAACAACATATAAAACTCAGAGTAGTTATGCAGTTAAGGGTGTCACACACACACTTCACACCATGTTCCAATCCATCCTGTCATGCTCATTTATTTAATCAAATAAAAAATTTGCATAATTCGCAGCGGAATAAAATCCAACATCAATACAAAACATGTAATACAATACATGTAAGCTTATTCAACAATCATCAACGAAAACAAGTAAAACATCCCGTCCCGATGTTACATCTATCAGAGCACGACCCACTAAGGAACTATACTAGACTCCGAGGACTAGCTTCTACTCACTCACTGCTCGTTACCTGAAAATAAAGTTGTAAGGGTGAGTTCCTCAATCGATATAATAAGCATTATAAAATCTCATGTATTGTTAAGTAAATAACACATTAATCACCCTAATCATATCACTTATTCAGTAACGACACATCAACTCAAATATCATATTCAACACCAACACACTTCATACTCATACTCAATGCCAACACAAACACACAACACACGTATAATACTGGAATACATCCATTCATATTATACGCCATACAAAATTTATGCAATGAGACTCCATGCATGCGGTACCGACTATTCTTGAACATATAGTTCAACTTCACCGACCAATCCAGGTACGGCTACCAAGCTCACTAGTCCCACTCATTTGAGACCTAGTGACTCACATCACTAATTCCTCACTATGGGAATTAGCTACCACCCCAAGGGCCATGCTATGCACGCTAATTCACCTAGCATGCAAACATCAACAACAGTCCAAAACGACTAACATCACTAATTCCTCGCCACGGGGATTAGCTACCACCATAAAGGCCACAATATGCATGCTAATCATCTAGCAATGCAACATCACAACAAAATCCACAATGGACATATGCTCACACTCTAAGCCATAAAACAGTACATTCACAACACATGCATAACATATACATTCACAATATTATGCATACCATCACACATCATCAACACATGTATCAAAACATCATATCATGTCAATTAACTCAATCACAGTATTAGCACACTCTACTAATACCGATACTGCTCAAAACAGCGGGAAATAATCCCTACTATATCACACACGGGTATAGGCAACCATCAATTAGGCATACAACATTTTAATTAACACTTTTTCCCCTCTGCAACAGCGTTAACCGGTTAACGCCCTGGGTTAACCGGTTAACGCAGCACAAACACGCTTCCTGTCCCAAAACTTAACAGTGTTAACCGGTTAACGCCCTGGGTTAACCGGTTAACGCAGCACAAACAGCAATATCTCAGCAATCACAACAGTGTTAACCGGTTAACACCCTGGGTTAACCGGTTAACGCAGACAAAACAGCAATTTACACAATTCAACACAGTGTTAACCGGTTAACACCCTGCGTTAACCGGTTAACGCAAGACAGAAGCTGTTCCTGCGCTAACACAAGGCAGAATGCAGAATTCTCCGCATTTTCCGCCGTTGGAGGACTTCCGGACCTCCGATTCCAATTCCGTAAAAAGCTATACGTTCGGAAATCCACAACTAACTCAAACACCAATTCAATTACAGCCTAAACACAATTTATCCAACATAATTTTTCAGCATTCGTAATCCCAATTAGGGTCAATTCCATGGCTTATCACTACCCAGTACATGCTAATCCATAATACCCATTAAACGACGATAAACCCCCCTTACCTGAGTTAATCCGGCAACATCTCTAAGCTTCAAGCTCTTCTCCAACCTTTGCTCTCTGGTTCTTCCTCTTTGCCCCTTTCTCAAGTGAAGCCTTGGTATTTATAGACTGAATTTCATGGTTTTGTGGGCTCAAATGAGAGAGACCCAAGTCCAAAATTTTTTATTATATTTTATTTATTTAATTATTTATTTAATTAATTCATTAATTAATTAATAATTAATTAAAATTTTATTATTATTTTTTTTTTTGTAAATTTTTTATTTTATTTTATTATTTTTCGTTTTTTTTTTTCGGATCTAATTCTGATTGACATGATGAAATGCAATATGAAATGCTAAATGAATGCATGAATGAGGAGGGCAAATTTTGGGGTGTTACAGCCCCCAACGCCCATTTTGACCAAATCATGATCTGGTACTTGCATAAAACACCTAGCTTTGAGTAATTGAAACCTATTCAGATATTCATCAATTGGCTCGGTGAACTTTGGTTTAATACTAGCCAATTCCTTCAGACTTATCTTTGTTTGTCCCATGTAAAACTGCTCATGGAACATTCTCTCCAACTGATTCCAAGTATGAATTGAATTTTGCGGCAAGGTGGTGAACCACGTGAAGGCATTCTTTGTGAGAGAGCATGGGAAATATTTTATCCTAAGGCTTTCGTTGTTCGAAATGTCTCCTGCCTCTATTAAATATCTAGCCACATGTTCGACATTGGATTCAGTAGTATCCCTAGAAAACTTAGTGAATTTGGGGATTTTTATTTTAGGGGATGTTTCTGCCTGTAGGATATATTCCAACAAAGGTGATGTATAATTTGACCATCGAAGGCCAAAGTTTTCCCCATTTCGAACCATAATCCTTTCGATCATGGCTGCTAGATTATTATTTTCTGCCATATCATCATGTCGAATCTGCCGTATGACGTTATCGGAATTTTGGTTTCTATTTACCATTACTATCCTTGGCTCTCTTTCCTTGGGGATTTATGGTTCGATCCTAGAGGGTTCAACTCCAACTCCTTGATTTACCATCTCCGGTTGCGGTTGATTTTGTGGAATTTGGTTGATAGTAGGGTCTTCTTCGAAGGTTGCCCCTTGGTTTTCCCTTACCCAATCCCTCGGAGGGTATCAATGAGGATGTGGTACACCTAGGAAATCAAACATTCACGCCATCTGCATTGTCATCTGTTGATTCGATTGTGTCGTATTTTGAATCAAAGGATTCAATATGGTGGTCAATGTTTCGGTAAGTATTTGGACCATCTTATGGTTGCTTTCATCCAACTGTTGTCTCCTCACTGCTGCGGAATTATTGGTAAGGCTGGGTATTTGTGTTTCGTGTTCCAAACCTGAAGATTGGTTATTTCGATCCATGTTAACCCTAGATCTTGACCCTTGTATTGGGGAGTTTGTGTTAGCTACTGGTTCTGAAAATGTCGAAGCAACGTTTTATAAACTTGCCATCACTAAAGTTGGCATTCCATATGGCTGTTCTCGACCCCCAAAGGGTATAGAGAAACCAGGGGGTATCGAAGGAATGTTTAGAACATTTCCAATCTGTGAGGGGGGGTGAGGAGGCCCCCTAGGCCCAATGTAAGTCAAAATAGGTTCAGTATGGGGAATCGAATGCGTAGGCATCAAACCTGTCGTAGATGGAAACGGTTCAGACACACGGATTATGGTCGTGTTCGCCCCTATCGAAGAAGAAGGGGGAGGTATATTACTGGTTGATGGATTTTGAGAATTTTGGTTATTTGGTGCATCTTAATTCGCCATTTTCCTAGTGGATTTTCCCTTTGGTCTGTGTTCGTTGGTTGTGGCTACCTTACCATTCCTTAATAACATACAATGAATTCTTTTGAAAGGGAGAAAACGAATGAATACCAGAATAAGGAAAAACAATTTGAATTTTCTAAAAATATTAGCACTGTCCCACTGGGTATACTAATTTATTTACCGTGAAAATTGGTATGCAACTGCTGATCTTCCAAATTACTAAATTTGGCTACATACAGGATTGATCAGATTGACCCTAGGACATGTGCTAATTGTTTAAAGTGAACTCTAGTGAATGTGAATACTTCAACAGTATATGTAATGATGGTGATTAGTGAAAATACTTAGACAGTAGAAGACCAACACAAATTAAAGAGAAGCATTGTAAAAAATGAAAATAACTAGCAACAAAGATGAATCCTTAAAATAAAGAAGTATTTATGGAAAATAAAGATAAATTGCATTACTTCAAAGTAAATGACAGTGGTGTAAATGAACGTAGGTTCTTGATTTACTGTTTCTCTACACATGGGTACTTGGTTAATTTTACACACTTTGTACATACTTTGACACACATGATCCTAGCACCAAGACCCTCTATTTATACTAATCGAAATAAGGGCTTCTAACGGGCCTCTCAATCATGTTGAGACAAATGGCGCTTTGCATGGATGCAACTATCCACTATGCTCCACGTGTACCTTCAGAAGTTTTAGATAAGAACAAAGTTCCCTCCTTTATTTGAATTTTGAATTTCTAGTCGAAACCGTCTTCAAACATTAAAGTATATTTCCAAGTCCTTACTACACATTGGCCCTTCTCATCTAGGAACTCTCGACTGGAGCTTCCAATAATAGATTCAGTCGAAAACATCTTCACAATACATTCCACTTTCTTAACTCTTCAAATGGGCGGAGAAATTTGGAGCCAACACCTAGCTTTTACTTTATGCTCTAGGATAGTCTCTTCATCTCCTCACTCTTTTCAAAACCTTCTTGTTTTCAAACTTGAATAATTTTCTCAATAAACCTTGACTTTTATCAAGTGATTTTTAAAACTTTTTTCTTGATAAATGCTAAGACATCTTAAGCATATTCAAACCAATTTCAAAGGACTAAAAAATGCATAACCCATTCAAACTATTTTTTGCCCCTTTGTCCACCTTTTCTTGTAAAACTTTTCTCAAAGTTTAGACATAAGCTATTTCTTTAGTTGAAATGTAATTCTCCTATCCCCATAGTATTAATGATAATTCCTTTCCATCCAAGAGAGTTAGTGACATACTTGTTGATCTTTATCCAAGTTGGAGTTCTTCTCTATGATGATGTAAAGTTCTCATACTTGTGAGTGACTAGTTGAGTATTCTCCTTAAAATGGCAAAAAAAAATTCATTAAAAATGAATCAAAACAAACACCTTTTTCATTTTTACCATGAACTACGAGGTTTTGATCCTCCATTGCACTTTGTTGGTATGTAGGCATGAGACTCAAGAAGTCTTGGCAAACACAAAAATTATAAAAAACATTTCTCTTCTTATTTATCAAATCTTTTGCAAACAACACCATTTTAAGCCAAAATATACAAATTTCCAACGAGATTCCTATAGAGTACTATAGATGTTTAGGGTGCTAATACCTTCCCTTTGCATAACCAACCCCCGGAACCTTATCTCTTTTTATTAGGTTTGTTTTAAAAAAAAAATGGGTTTGGTTCATACTTTTTCCCTTTCCTTTGGAAATAATAAAAGCACGTTGGCAACTCTTACTTTATGAGTTAAGTTAATCAAAAGCTTAATCTCAAAAATTTTACTGCTACAATATGTAGATGGAGCACCCCCCTTTGGATCTAGCAAATCCAAGGACTTTAGGCATTGGAGCTCAAAGACGTCCACCTCGATCTGAGTCATACTCTAGAGGCATGGACACTGATCCTACATTTGGTCGGGGAACATTCCTCTATGACGTGGAGTGCAATGCAAAGATATGACCATGTATCACCAATTCCAAGCTCCACCATAAAGAATTTTAAATACAGCTGGAAAATACATAATGAATCAGTGAATACTAGATACAACAATCCAATACACACTAAATCAGTAAATGTTAAATACAACAAACTAACTAACTAACTAACTAAGAATCAATGAACTCTAATTATAGAAAGCAAAATACAACATCGAAAAATTGTAGTAACTATCATTTAGTGCACTAAACAAAAAGTTACCATGAGTCATGATCAAACAATTCTGAATGAGTCATGAAAAGCATGAAGGTCAGGAACAAGGGACTCCATATGGCATAATACAATTATGGAAAGCAACTTCTTTCAGAGTGCCATAGGAAAGATTCAACATATGGTTGTTCAAAGTGGCCAGCTTGTCTTTAGGAGCCTCTATCTTCCTAGATTAACCGACCCTTCTATCTTTGATAACATGAAACTATATCATATTTTTAGACTTGATTTAATTAAATTATATCGTTATTTGATTCAATTTATTTTATATTATTCGATATTACTCGGTATTTTCTTATTATTTATTTCAGGTATCATTATTTAAAGCACGTGTGAAAAAGAAAGAAGAGGGGGTGCAAAAAGAGGATTTTCTAGGAAAAGCAGCAAGCTGAAGCACCAAAGCCCAGCCCACGTTTGGAACATAGGAAATGGCTGTCACGACCGCCACGAGCACATGCCGAGCGCCACACCCTAAAACCTAGTGTTACGACCGTAACACATAGTTTGACGGACGTCACATATTCCATCCTATATTTTAGGCTTTACATGCGTAACGGAGTGGACGGTTTCCCCTAAATCCTCTCCTGCACTCGTAGACGTTTTGAATGACACTGAAGACCCATTCTAGGAAACGGTTATTTTGAGAGGTGAATATAAATAGACCTCACAAAAGCCAATTGAAGCTCTCTCTTCTCCGTACAATTTTTCCAGCAATATTTTTCCAGCATTATTTTTCGAGCACTCTAAATTTTCAAGCAATTTATTTTCTTTTCATTTCTAGTTTAATTTCCGAAACATATAATTTATTTTCTCACGATAGTTTCTACACCGGAAATTATTGTGTAATTTTTACTGGATCTAACCTTACGTTAGATCATAGTATTTTATTTCCTTGTTTTTACTTCCCTATCTGATCGAGAATTATGAAGAACAAATCCAACCGACTTGTGGTGGAGTGTTCGAGCACCGAAGCGTAGGAGATAAAATCCAGATTTCTAGTATTTTTCCAGGTTCATTAATTAATTAATTTATCGTTTTAATTTACATATGCTTTGTTCCGCTGTTTATATATATTGTTTGTTTGATATGACCGTATTTATACATGATTATTGTTTATGCATGTTTATCATGTCTGGCTAATTAATTTAGATATCGGTATGTAAAGTAAGCGGAATAAAGGAATCAAAATTGAGTTGGTTTAAATTTATTTCAGAATAAAGTCACTCTTTTTCTGGTCTCAATTTACAAAGTTAATACCAAGGTTTTTGTACGAGAGTAAAAGACATAAAGAAGTTAAAATCAATAGAACGACGGTTTGAGTTTTTAACTGGACAATGTAAATTGAACATTAACTTTAAATCAGGGGGAAATCAATTTTTAAGGTTAATTAAAATCTAATCATTTTCAAATATTATTTTTAAAAGTTAAATGTGAGGACGAGAGTTAAGCATTTAAGTTTAATCATATAATCTAAGTCTACAGAGCGAGAGTTTGAGACGAGGGCGTTTAAACGGTTAGCATTTTCTCAAAAGGAGTTTCTATAGATTCTATTATTTTCAAAAGTGATTTTAGATTTAACGAAATAGTGAGAGCGTACGTTACAATATAAAGTCATAGTCTAATTAAACAGAGCGAGAGTTTGAGGAAAAGACTTTTAATTAATAGTGTCTACTGAAAAAACTTATTTTAAAATTAAGAAAAAGACCAACGAAGATTTGATTCCCTAATTACGACGAACTACATACTGATATCCATGTTATTTGATATTTTATCTAGATCCAAATTTAGTTTTATTTTTTTTCCCCTAATCATTAAAGTATCATCCGCCTTAGCTTTACGCAGTAACCCTATAAAAATGGTAGATCGATTCATTAAGTCCCTGTGGGATCGATATCTTTTAAAACTACGCGATTAGACTGTGCACTTGCAGTTAGTACCCCGATAGACTCATAAAGTCGCGATCAAGTTTTTGGCGCCGTTGCCGGGGACCTTTATTTAGTCGATATCGTAACTCTTCTGTTACGCTGTAGAGACTAAGGCAATTTTTATTCTTTTTTCCTTTTTTCGTTGATTTGTATGCCACACACTCGCTCACAAGGCGAGCCGTACTACTTACGAAACAACGACGTTGAACGATATCTCCGATTATTACGACGAATTCGGGAGTATCGTGCTAGAAACAATCTTCCTCCAATCGAAATTCCTGATCTCAAAAATCTCCGTCCTTTAACGATACCAGCGATGGCCGAACCAGCTCGTGATCTTCGAGATTACGCTGCTCCATCGCAGGATGAGCCGCATTCGAGTATTGCTCCACCCGCAATCGAAGCGAACAACTTCGAACTTAAACCTTCGCTGTTGCAGGCAGTGCAACATAATCAATTTTCTGGAAATCCTACCGAGGATCCAAACCTTCATTTATCCGTATTTGTCCAATATGCTGACACTGTTAAAGCTAATGGTGTCACTTCAGAGGCAATTCGACTTCGTCTCTTTCCTTTCTCGTTAAGAGATAAAGCTAGAAGATGGCTTCAGTCTCTTCCTTCCAACTCAGTCACCACATGGAATGAGTTGAAGAAAGTCTTTCTTGCCCGATATTTTCCTCCAAGCAAAACGGCTATGTTGAGGGCCCAGATAAATGGATTTAAGCAAAAAGATAACGAATCTCTTTTCGAAGCATGGGAAAGTTACAAGGACATGATGAGACTTTGTCCATACCATGGTTTAGAGGACTGGTTAGTAATTCACACCTTCTACAATGGTCTCTTGTACAACACAAGGTTAACAATAGACGCCGCCACCGGTGGTACGCTTATGGATAAACCTTACACCGACGCTTATCAACTTATCGAGAGCATGGCCCAAAATCATTATCAGTGGGGAAGCGACCGAACAATGGTAGAAAAACCTCAAACAAAAGGGGGCATGTACGAGATAAGTAGCCTTGATCATGTTAATGCAAAAGTGGATGCTCTTGCCCAAAAAATTGAAAGTTTAAACGTATCACCTCCAGCCACCGTGGTTGCCGTAACTCAAAATTGCGAGGTCTGTGGAATTCAAGGTCACACTCTTACAGATTGTCAACTCCTAATAGGAATTCAAACAGAGCAGGTGAACTATGCTCAAGGTAATCCTTACTCGCATACCTATAACTCAAACTGGAAGAACCATCCTAATTTCTCATATAAAAGTAACAACGCTTTATACGCACCAGGTCAAGCTCCCAGTCAAGCTCCAGCTGTACCACCTGAATATCAAAAGCCGACCCCATCTACACCTAACAATAACATTCCTAGGAAATCCAACTTGGAAATCATGATGGAGAACTTCATAGCTTCTCAACAGCAAACCAATAAAGAGTTCTTAAACCAGAATGTACACACTAGCGAACAGATTAAACAACTAGCAAGTAAAGTAGATGCCCTGGCTACCCATAACAAAATGCTTGAAACACAAATCTCGCAAGTAGCTCAACAACAAGCGCCTACTGCTGCCCCAACTGGTACATTTCCTGGACAGCCCCAACCTAACCTGAAAGGCCACGGTCATGCAATTATATTACGAAGTGGTACAGAGGTAGAAGGACCATCCGATCCAAGGATTGAGAGCAAAACCTCTAAAAAGTCAACTGAGGAAGAAGGTAAACCTAAAGAACAAGAAGAGTGTAATAAGGAAACCGTAGAAAAAAAAGAACCTTATGTACCTCCACCGCCTTACAAACCACTTATCCCTTATCCTCAAAGGCTAATTAAAACCAAAGACGCGGGCCAATTTAAAAAATTTGTTGACTTACTGAAACAATTAAACGTCACAATTCCTTTTACAGAAGCTATTACACAAATGCCTTCATATGCTAAGTTCTTAAAAGAAATTTTATCTAATAAAAGGAAACTTGAAGATAACGAAACCGTTACACTCACTGCTGAGTGTAGCGCAATAATCCAAAATATGCCTCCTAAACTTAAAGATCCTGGTAGTTTTTCTATACCCTGTCATATAGGAAAATTTGTCATAGACAAAGCTTTATGCGATTTAGGAGCCGGTATCAGTGTTATGCCCTTGTCCATATGCAAGAAACTTGAAATGGGAGAATTAAGACCAACTAAAATGTCTGTGCAATTAGCAGATCGTTCCGTTAGATATCCCGTAGGAATTCTTGAAAACGTTCCCGTGCGCATAGGTCAATTCTACATTCCCACCGATTTTATAATTATGGACATAAGAGAAGATGAAGTTACCCCCATTATATTGGGTAGACCCTTCTTAGCAACTGCCGGTGCTATCATAGACGTAAAACGAGGACGACTCACTTTCGAAGTAGGAGAAGAGAAAATTGAGTTTATTCTTTCCCAATTTTTGAAAGCACCTGCAATAGAAGACACACGTTACTTCATGGATATCATCGATGAATGCATAAAAGAAACAGAATTCGAAAATGACGATTTGTCCGACTATCGTGTAGAAGACAGACTGAACCAATGTTTAGCAATAACATCAGATCCTACGCAATGCTTTAAGAAACCCACCCTCGACCTGAAAACACTTCCCAAAAATCTGAGATATGAATTCCTAGACTTAGAACTTTAACGACCAGTAATAGTGAATGCAGACCTAGGAAAACTTGAAACCGAAAAACTCCTACATATCTTAAGAAAATATCCAACCGCACTAGGATACAACATCACCGATCTTAAAGGGATAAGTCCTTCTATTTGTATGCACCGCATCATGCTAGAAGAAGACTGTAAGACTTCTAGGGAACATCAGAGGAGACTAAACCCGATCATGAGTGAGGTAGTGAAGAAGGAAGTAACAAAGTTATTAGAGGCAGGTATCATATATCCTATATCCGATAGCAAATGGGTTAGTCCTGTACACGTAGTACCAAAGAAAGGAGGTATAACAGTGATCGAAAATGAAAAAGGAGAAACTATAACCAAACGAATTGAATCGGGATGGAGAATGCGCATTGATTATAGAAAGCTAAACAAAGCAACCCGAAAAGATCATTTTCCTTTACCATTCATAGACCAGATGTTAGAACGTCTAGCCAAGCATTCTCATTTCTACTATCTGGACGGTTACTCAGGGTTCTTTCAAATACCGATTCATCCTGATGACCAAGAAAAGACAACGTTCACATGTCCTTTTGGTACCTTCGCTTATCGACGAATGCCGTTTGGCTTGTGCAATGCTCCTGCAACTTTCCAAAGGTGCATGATGGTAATATTCGTCAATTTTCTCGAAAACATCATGGAAGTCTTTATGGATGACTTTTCCGTATGCGGGCAAAGTTTCGAAGAATGTCTTGAAAACCTAGAAAGAGTTCTAGAACGATGTGTAAAAGTAAACCTAGTACTTAATTGGGAAAAATGTCACTTTATGGTACAAGAAGGAATTGTTTTAGGACAAATCATATCAAATAGAGGAATTGAAGTAGACAAAGCCAAAATAGAAGTAATCGAAAACCTTCAACCTCCGAAAACTGTAAGGGAAATACGAAGCTTCTTAGGACATGCCGGTTTTTACCGACGATTCATTAAAGATTTCTCTAAAATAACTAAACCTTTAACCGAATTATTAATGAAAGACGCTGAATTCATCTTCGACAATAAATGTTTAGAAGCATTTCAAACACTTAAACAAGCATTGATCTCCGCACCCATAATGCAGACCCCGGATTGGAATGAACCTTTCGAAATAATGTGTGACGCAAGTGACTACGCCGTAGGAGCTGTTTTAGGACAACGAAAGGATAAAAAACTTCACGTCATATATTATGTGAGTAGAACTCTAGATGAAGCGCAAATGAACTACGCCACGACCGAGAAAGAACTTTTAGCAGTAGTATTTGCACTAGATAAATTTCGTTCCTACTTGGTCGGAGCTAAAATAATCGTTTACACTGATCACGCTGCCATTAAGTACCTCTTAACAAAAAAGGACGCTAAACCTAGACTCCTAAGGTGGATCTTGTTACTACAAGAATTTGATTTGGAAATCAAAGATAAAAAAGGAATAGAAAATGTAGTAGTAGATCACCTCTCTAGACTTGAAAACCTGGAACCGGAAAGAACATCGATCAACGATGATTTCTCGTACGATAAACTTAGAGCTAATTTGGAAGAAAATAGAGCTGACAAACAGGTAGAAACCACCTTGGCTGTATGCGTTACACCATGGTACGCTGATTTTGTCAATTATTTAGCCACCGGAGTGGTTCCACTTGATTTATCCTACCAACAAATGAAACGATTCTTCCATGACATAAAACATTATTACTGGGACGACCCTTTACTTTTCCAAAGAGGCTCCGATGGTATTTTCCGTCGCTGTATACCTGAAGAAGAGGTAGAAAGTATAATCCAACATTGTCATTCCACTCCTTATGGTGGACATGCAAGTACATCCAAAACCTGCTCTAAAATCCTACAAGCCGGTCTTTATTGGCCAAACATATGGAAAGATGTACATACCGCTGTCAAGAAATGCGATAGGTGTCAACACACAGGAAACATATCTAGACGTGACGAAATGCCACAAAAAGGCATTTTGGAAGTAGAAATTTTCGATGTGTGGGGAATAGATTTCATGGGACCTTTTCCACCTTCTTTTGGTAACAAGTACATACTCGTAGCGGTTGACTACGTATCAAAATGGATTGAGGCTATAGCTTCTCCAAAAAACGACACGCGAGTAGTAATTAAACTCTTTAAGAATATAATCTTTCCAAGATTTGGTGTCCCAAGAATAGTCATCAGTGACGGTGGATCTCATTTCATATCTAAAATACTCGAAAAATTATTGTTTAAGTATGGTGTAAAACATCGAGTAGCAACACCTTACCATCCTCAAACTAGTGGACAAGTGGAAGTGTCTAATAGAGAAATTAAACAGATATTGGAAAAAACTGTCGCTACATCGAGGAAAGACTGGTCATCAAAATTACCCGAAGCTTTATGGGCATATCGAACCGCTTACAAAACTCCCATAGGAACAACCCCATTTAAGCTTATTTATGGTAAATCGTGTCACCTCCCAGTGGAGTTAGAACATAAGGCCTATTGGGCTATTAAAAATTTAAATTTAAACTATAAGGCCGCCGGGCAAAAGCGAATTCTAGATATAAACGAATTAGAGGAACTTAGACAAGATGCATACGAAAATGCCAAAATCTACAAGGAAAGAACGAAAAAATGGCATGATAAACGTATATCAAGGAAAACTTTCAAACAAGGCGATATAGTCCTATTGTTTAACTCTAGACTTAAGTTATTCCCAGGAAAACTACGCTCTAGGTGGTCAGGCCCTTTCAAAGTCACTAATGTCTTTTCTAGTGAGGCTGTAGAAATTAAAGGAAAATCTATTGAATCATTTATCGTAAACGGGCAGCGTCTAAAACATTATCATTCTGCTGAAAACAATGAAGACTCGCAAGTCCTGCACTTAGACGTATTGTCTCCAAAATTAATAGATTAACATTTAATAGTTTTCTGTCGAGCTTGCGACATTAAACAAAGCGCTTCGTGGGAGACAACCCACAAATTTTTATTTTTCTTTGATTATTCTTTTGATTTTATGCAGTTTTCATTCTTCATTTTCTTTATTTTATTAAATTTTTCTTCTTTTCTTCTTTCGGCATCTGGCCAAATCCTGACTAAAATTCTTGTTTTTCTTTTCTTTAGTTAACACTAACCTGATGGCACATATTGATCACATGGGTATCAATTTCCGAGGGAGAGCCCAGAGACAAAAATTTGAAGAACTTGCTGAGAGAAAGAGAGATGCACCCAAATTTTTATGCTGATGATTGTGCAATGACCGTACTTGGGCTAAGAGATAGTGTCCTATATCTGCTGAGTCAAATAGGGTGGGAAACCACTCCTATTCGGAGACAATTTGTTACTTACCGGAGGCTAACTCTAGAATTCCTTAGCTCCCTGATTTATTTACCGAACCATGGAAAAGGAATAAACCAAGGTTTCATTCAATTCAGGATGTTCAATATGGAGTATCAGTATAACATTAGAGAATTTACTAACCTCTTAGGGTTCCCTACTTCTTTTGACACATTCACCATGAACCAAGAGGAACTCTTTGAATATCGAGAGCTTGAGCATTTTTGGGGAAGTTTGACGGGAAATGACGAACCTGAGGAACATGAGTTTCTTTCTGGAAACATACATAACCCAACCTTTCGTTATTTCCACAAGATCCTAGCACACACTCTTTTTGGGAAAAGATCAAACACTACCACAGTATCACGTGATGAACTTTTCATAATATTTTGTGCTTCCCAGAATCGTCCAGTGAATGGTGCCACTTATATGTTGGCGAGTTTTGACCTCCTTATTCAAGATGACCGTGCACCGATTCAAATGGGGGGATTGATAACTATGATTGCTAATGCTATTGGATTGCGCCAACCCATGCTTGATTTGAACCCTTTTTGTGGTATTCAGCCTATGAATATACTTTTCCTTTTCAACACTATGTTTATAGGAAACATTGGACCTTAAGAGTTTGAACTATTAATTAACAACCAAGCTTTTTACCTATTCACCATGCCTAGCCCGATGACTAGTGTCCATAACCGAAATAATTGGCTCTACAACCTGGATGGAATGCCTTCTCCTGTTAGATCTGTTGAAACCATCCAAGATTATGAGATTCTTGATAACCAAATTCCTAATGCTGAGTCTGATCCGCAGACACCAACTGGTTACCATGATGCTGCCTCTCCACCTCATCATACCCTGTCCGCAGAATCGGCAGTACCTGATCTTAGACATCATATGCCCGGAACTGATTATAATACCGCTATTCAAGCTTTGATGTCAGAACAAGATGCCATTAGAGAAGAGTTAACTATGATGGGACATGAATTTATGGAATACATGAGAAGAATGACAAATCAATTTCACGAGTTGCTACACCGTGTCAATTCCTTTGCTCCTCCGACGAGAGATTCTACCAGTGGCTAGAAGAATTGCAGTTAACTAGTTTTAGTCTTAGGAAATTTATAGTTTCGTTTGACAATATTTTTAATCTTAGGATTTATTTTTCGCATGTTTTATTTTATCTTCAGTCAAATATTACATTATGTTTATTTTTATGAAGCTACTGGGATTATTGGTTAAATTAAATTTCATTTTGATTTATGCACTGTCTAAAATTACCAATGATGATATATATTGTATGCTACTACTTACATGGCTTATTAGAGAAAAAAATATATATATTTTATGGTATAGTAAAGTAGCATTCATGGAAATTCAAAAATAAAAAAATAAAAAAAAATAATAAAACAAAACACGCATGCTGTCACAAACGTTTTGACCGTTGCACGATCAGAGGCGTGACGAGCGTAACGCATGCTGTCACGGTTGCCACACCCCCATGACGCCCGTCACGCATGCTCTCACGAGTGTGACAACTTGCTTTCTCGTAAATGTTGTTGACCGTTATGACAAGACCGTTACTCCCCTTTTCAATTCACCTTTATTCTATTCATCTCACCTCTTTATCCCCATTAATTTTTTCTCACCCACTTCTCTTCCCAATTTCAAAACTCTTCCTATAAATACCTTCACTACATTTCTTCTTACACCACATCATTCCAAAAACCATTCTATACAAAAAAAATTCATCCTCTTTTCCTTTCTCCTTCTTTCTACCTACCAATCAAAATGGCGGAGAACCAACATCAAATGCAATTTGGAAATATTATTTTCCGATCTGAAGATAGTAACTATCAACGGGAGCAGTTTGCTCGTTTCCAGCAACGCGGTGTCACATCGACCAGGTACCCAGATTTCAATTGCTTACAAGAATTAGGATTACATCAAGGTGTGCAATGGCTGCTTAGGCTATCCGATTTAACTTTTCTGTGCATACAAAATCACCCAACATACCCATCACTCACCTTGGAGTTTTTAAGCTCTTATTCATACACCACTCCAACCGGTGAGGACGAGTACTTAACCGGTGTCGCAAAATTTCGTATGTTCAACACTGAGTACGCACTATCTCAAGAACAGTTGAGTGCCATGCTACATTTTCCTGAAAGAGACGACGTCCACCCAAGAATCCCTCCAAACTCAGAGTGGAACACGGTCGCATTCGAACTTTTTGGAAAAATATCCGGTGTGGTAACCACCAATTAGGATGCATTACTTGCTTCACACATACACAACCCCACTATCCGGTATTTTATCCGTATTTTGCAAAACACCATCTTTGGAAGATCCAACAACAGCAAAGTTAACGCGAAAGAATTATTCTTCCTACACTGCATCTTTTTAGCAGATACAAAGGTAAACGCCACCTCTTTCTTACTTCACCATATCCGTACCCTTTGTGCTCGAGGAAATCAACCTTTTGTGATTGGAGGATTAATAACCACCATCGCACTCAGTTTAAATTTAGGGGACCGACTTCAGAATTTGCAATCTTTGCCACCCCTGTTTATGGATATCAGCTATTGTCGCTCATGCCGCTTAATCAAAAATAGGGTAGGCGGGAATTATTATCTTATGGTGAATAACCAAGAAATCCCAAGCGTCGTTATGCCCAACATTGCACTCACCGATGTTACTAACCCCAACAGATTCATCTACGATTTGAATGCTCCCGAACCTACCATGCCTACACAAGCAAACCCGCCCCCAGACGAGTTTGATGAAATGGAGCAAGGTGATCAAGGTCCTGAACAACATTCGGTCCCACATAATCCTTCCGATAATGTAGCTGGTCCATCCTCCCGTCGTCGTCGAAGAAGAAGGCCTGCAACAAATGATGACATCATGGATGCTATTGAACATCAAGTCCAACGGCTTGATGCCATGCATGCGCAGAATAACGAAGTAATGCAACTGATGCGCCAGATGCAACAACAACAACAAGAGAGGAATGCAATAACCGACCAGAGGTTCACTGACTTGCTTAACAGGTTTGATGACTTGGCAGTACGTGAACGATCACCGGGTCTGAGAACAAGAGGACGCAGGCAGAATTGAGTTTGGGTTCCATTTTTTTCCTTTTCTTTCGTTTTTTTTTAAACATTGGGGACAATGTTTTATTTATGTGTAGGGGGGAAAACTTCCTTTCAGTCATGTTTATTTCCCTTTCAAGTATTTTATTTCCCTTTCAAGTATGTTATTTCCCTTTCAATAATAATAATAATAATAAAAAAAAAAAATTCTTAAGTCAAGTCCCTAGTGTGAAAATTTTTATTATCTATTCTCCTCAATTTTCTTGAGCCATAACAAAATTCAACACACTCAACAAGTATAAAGGTTGCTTATTTTATAAAACTTGAGTGAAATTAAGACAAAATTATTACCGCCCCAAACACTCTAAAAACCTTAGCATGTGAGATCAGTCTAAGTACCTATTATACCAATTCCTTGAACTTTTAGTTCTATAGTAACCCCGAGTAGTTTATACGAGAAGTCGGCACCATCTTAATAGCAAACTACGTGGAGAGCCGATGAATACAAGTGAATGATTCCCAAAACAACATATTAAAAATCAGGAAATGCACTAATTAAGTTAGGTGATCCTTACCCGATCATTTAATCCAAAGGTTGCGGACCCTACAAAAGCATAGTATGAATGATCCATTGTGAGTTGGTTCAGCGGTTTCTGGTGCTGAACTTGGTAGGGCGGACCACGGTCCGATCCCCCACAATTTGCAATAGACTAAATAAAGAAGTTATCCAACTTATGTACCAGAACTTCTAACTAAAAGGGGATCAGAATCGCTAACCGGTTACTCCACTATGTGCGCGAAAAGATAAAGGGCTTAATGTGATTTCGCTCGAATGAAAACGGGTGAAATAAGAGCAAAAGAACTAGGCTGAGCTATAATAGCATGACTCGAACTGGTTTGCATAAGGTGGGGTTATCTAGTGTTGTTACGGTAGTTTTTGATGTTAAGATTAAACTCAGGTTATTTCTAAACGAGATTTATTTGCAACCTATTACGAATTGATGCGTGTTTGGAAATTTCATCTTGCTTGAGGACAAGCAAAAGTCTAAGTGTGGGGGAGTTTGATAACATGAAACTATATCACATTTTTAGACTTGATTTAATTAAATTATATCGTTATTTGATTCAATTTATTTTATATTATTCGATATTACTCGGTATTTTCTTATTATTTATTTCAGGTATCATTATTTAAAGCACGTGTGAAAAAGAAAGAAGAGGGGTGCAAAAAGAGGATTTTCTAGGAAAAGCAGCAAGCTGAAGCACCAAAGCCCAGCCCACGTTTGGAACAAAGGAAATGGCTGTCACGACCGCCACGAGCACATGCCGAGCGCCACGCCCTAAAACCTAGTGTTACGACCGTAACACATAGTGTGACGGACGTCACACATTCCATCCTATATTTTAGGCTTTACGTGCGTAACGGAGTGGACGGTTTCCCCTAAATCCTCTCCTGCACTCGTAGACGTTTTGAATGACACTGAAGACCCATTCTAGGAAACGGTTATTTTGAGAGGTGAATATAAATAGACCTCACAAAAGCCAATTGAAGCTCTCTCTTCTACGTACAATTTTTCCAGCAATATTTTTCCAGCATTATTTTTCCAGCACTCTAAATTTTCAAGCAATTTATTTTCTTTTCTTTTCTAGTTTAATTTCCGAAGCATACAATTTATTTTCTCACGATAGTTTCTACACCGGAAATTATTGTGTAATTTTTACTAGATCTAACCTTACGTTAGATCATAGTATTTTATTTCCTTGTTTTTACTTCCCTATCTGATCGAGAATTATGAAGAACAAATCCAACCGACTTGTGGTGGAGTGTTCGAGCACCGAAGCGTAGGAGATAAAATCCAGATTTCTAGTATTTTTCCAGGTTCATTAATTAATTAATTTATCGTTTTAATTTACATATGCTTTGTTCCGCTGTTTATATATATTGTTTGTTTGATATGACCGTATTTATACATGATTATTGTTTATGCATGTTTATCATGTCTGGCTAATTAATTTAGATATCGGTATGTAAAGTAAGCGGAATAAAGGAATCAAAATTGAGTTGGTTTAAATTTATTTCAGAATAAAGTCACTCTTTTTCTGGTCTCAATTTACAAAGTTAATACCAAGGTTTTTGTACGAGAGTAAAAGACATAAAGAAGTTAAGATCAATAGAACGACGGTTTGAGTTTTTAACTAGACAGTGTAAATTGAACATTAACTTTAAATCAGGGCGAAAGCAATTTTTAAGGTTAATTAAATTCTAATCATTTTCAAAAATTATTTTTAAAAGTTAAATGTGAGGACGAGAGTTAAGCATTTAAGTTTAATCATATAATCTAAGTCAACAGAGCGAGAGTTTGAGACGAGGGCGTTTAAACGGTTAGCATTTTCTCAAAAGGAGTTTCTATAGATTCTATTATTTTCAAAAGTGATTTTATATTTAACCAAATAGTGAGAGCGTACGTTAAAATATAAAGTCATAGTCTAATTCAACAGAGCAAGAGTTTGAGGAAAAGACTTTTAATTAATAGTGTCTACTGAAAAGACTTATTTTAAAATTAAGAAAAAGACCAACGAAGATTTGATTCCCTAATTACGACGAACTACATACTGATATCCATGTTATTTGATATTTTATCTAGATCCAAATTTAGTTTTGTTTTTCCCCCTAATCATTAAAGTATCATCCGCCTTAGCTTTACGCAGTAACCCTATAAAAACGGTAGATCGATTCATTAAGTCCCTGTGGGATCGATATCTTTTAAAACTACGCGATTAGACTGTGCACTTGCAGTTAGTACCCCGATAGACTCATAAAGTCGCGATCAATCTTCAATCTCTACCATAACTTCTTGAGCACTAGAAGATGAAGTATCCAACATGAGTTCCATCTAATGAGAACCACACCTCTCCTCTTCGAGCAAGCCCTCACGTTTTTCTATGCGGCCAACCAATGTTGTAGTAGATCTGCTACTACAAATAATATATTTCATGACAAATCTTTCACCTCACCCAACAAAAAACCGATGTATAATGTCAAGGCGCGCCATGATTTATTTTGTTTTTAAAATAAATACCACGTATTCCCTCGGTTTCTAAATATAACCGAGGGAAAAAATAATTCATGACATACTTCAAATCCCAACAAATGTAGTTTATGTTTTTATGTCTTTAAAAGTGGTCCTTTTCTTTTTATTCTTATTTTTTGAATTAATGATCTATTCCTTCAATTTTATTTAGTAACCGAGGGATTAGATAATTAGATTTTACTATAAAAGCACTTGTTAATCACATTTTACCCTAAACCTAACTCATATGTAGCCGCTTCAAACTTGTACGCATCATTCTTTGGGATAGACTGCAAGACAGAAAAATCTTCAATGTTCTTCTATCTTGAACAAAACATTTTTCTTCTCTTACAATCTATCTCACATAATGGTGGTTAAGTTGTTGTCATATTTTTGGAATAACCTTCCTATGTTGTCAATCAAAGTAAACACTTCATAATTTATTGATTTCTCGGTTGACAATATTGAGAAATTTATTTCTAAACATTTTCCATAAAAACATTTGCTTAAGATGATAAAATCTCTGAACAGATCTCTGGGATGGATTGCAAGTGCATAAAAAAAAATCTCATGGTTGGAACAAATAACTTATCAGAAATTAGATGCACGCAATCCATTGAACTTGAAAATAATGTGCACAAAGGGTATACAACAAAATTTGGATAACAACAAAGATTTGTTGTTCTCCAAGAATAACTTGAAAATATTTGTTGTTCTCCAAGAATCCATTGATAAAACCTAGATTTGTTTAAACAATGTATTTTAATATTTTGCGTAAACAATGTAGTTTTTTTTAATAATTTTTTTTATTCCCTCGGTTTCTTACAGAAATCGAGAGGTATGTGGCGTTTGGGATAAAACATATTTTATTGTATTTTTTATTTTAAAAAAAATACATTTTACCTTGGTTTTGAGTAATAACTCAAGGGAAATATAAGCGTGTTTAATGAGTTTCTTCATCGTTCTTAAACAAATATTTTCCGTCCATTTAATGAGTATCAACGCTTAAGACATTGTCGTTAGTGATTCGCATGAAACCTAAAAGACATTATAAAAGCATTATGCATATTAAAAATTGATAACGAAACATTTGACATGAAAACTTTGAAACTTAAAGAAGCTTGAAAAAGTTCTTTATGATGGATTGCAAGAGTAGAAAATCATTTGAGTTCAAGGTTTATGTTCCAAAATAAGCATATAGCTAAATATTTATTTTAATCATCAAACCCTTTTTTATTTTATATTCAAAACAAATTCATGAAATATCCAATATTTGATCTTCCCCGAGATTCAATGAAACGAGGATGTAGCATTTATTCTTCCCTAAGATATCCATCATTAGTTCTTCACCGACACTAATGATGATGAATCAGATTTAAAATTTGTTATATATTTTTACTTTAATATTATGTGCAAACAATGTAATATTATGTGTAAATAATGTAGTTTGTAAACAAATTAATTTATTAATACTTTGTGTAAACAATGTAGTGAGTATTTTTAAAAAAAAATTATCTTTCTCCTCGGTTTTGGCAATAAATCGAGAGGTATGTGGTGCTAGTTTTAAAAAACGATTATTAGGAATCACACCAATGTCAATTTCAACTATCCCCTTGGCTATTCTAAAAATGAGGGGTATCGTGGAGATTATTTATGACGCTCTTTGTTACCTCGCCTCTATAACCGAGGTTAAATCAACTTCACGTTCAAGGTTCAATTTTTTGTAGTAGTGATCCATGCAGATTCACTTCCTCTAGAAAATGGGACACTTGATTCAGATGACTGCACAATCCGGAGTAATCCCTCTCAAACTTGCATCTTTTGCCTCGGTGAGAGTATCGCGAGCCTTCAAATCCTAGACCTTTTGAGAAGAAGAGGTTGGGATTCAAAAGTTCCTCCTACCCGGCCGCAAGTTAGGTCATGAGTGAAGCCGCCCGCAACAACTGGAAGGCCCACATTGTTAACAAGCTAGACACTCCAATTTTGGACAGCTGGCAAACATGAGAATAGCCTTTGGAAGACACACAATCCACTATCTTTGTTGAAGTTTGGGAAAACTGAATGACTAGCACAACAAGTAAAGGGAAGGAATGTTCCCTACACTTACAGTCGAATGGATAGTAGGGTTAGATATATGATGCTTCAACTTTTTAACATGACTCCACTTTGAGCATTCCCACCGTTACTCTGCCTGAAGAAGGAAAAGTTCATTTGGCAGCCAGAACATCAAATGGTTTTTGACGAAATAAAGGAGTACTTGATGAAGCCTCTGATTTTGTCCCCTCCGGTTAGAAATAGGTGCATGAGTATCGTAACTCAAAAAATGAGAACACGACTTAGCAAAGCACAATCGCGCGCTCGCGAGATGGACTAAACAAAGTCGCCATCGAAATTTATTTATTCCTAAAAAGGAAAGGGGAAATAACGATAAAATCCAAGAAATAACAAAAATGATATGGTCGTCGCAACGAAATCAGCGTTCGGGAGTCGATTACGCAAGGGGAAGGTATTAACACCCCTCACGTCCGTTGTACTCAACGAGAACCGTTTGGTTAGTTGTGCGTGTCAGTGTAAGCCAAGGAATGTTAGGCTTCTCAAGTTATTTAAGAGGAAAAGAACAATAGGAACTAAAAATTTGATTGGTTTGAAGTATTTTGGATGATGAGAGAATTCGGAAGGGCGAGAGCTACATCTCGTTTCCTAACTCTTGGGAGCTCGTGGACTACACCTCGTTCCCTTTTCATCTTATTTGCAAAAGGGTTTTGATATTCTTATATGCTTTGAAGTTTGAATTGAGAAATGCACTCGAAGCTAGTCTAGGTTTATTAAGCGTTATGGAATTGATTTAAGGATGATGAGCATTTGGATTGACGAGAACTATATCTCAGATCCTAACTCTCAGGAGCTCATGAACTACACCCTGTTCCTTTCATACATTTTATTGAAAAGTGTTAAATAATGGTTAAGTGTTTTTTATTTTGATTAGGAAAATGGCTTGACATATGATCAAGCATTTGATTATGATTGCAAAACGGTTTGATAAAATAGTTGGAGAGTTTGAAAATGGTTGAAGATGAAAGGTTTGAGAAATTGGGAATGGTAGAAATGGATTGAAAATAAGGAATTTAAATGGTTGAATGGTTTGGTCTTTAAGAAAAGAACTCGATGTTGGATCAAGTTTTTATTTTTGTTCTTTTTTGAAAAAGGGTTGATTTTATTCTTGTGTTAGAAACTACCTAAACAAAAACCAAACACAAATAAAGTGATAAAATTATTACACATCATGGGATTGGGTATACATTTTGTCGGATGGGGATATGAGAAACTACCTAAACGAAAACCTAGATAAACCAAGGCAAGAAAGTGAGTGTACGTGAACAAAAAGGTCTCATTGTAAGAAGGCCAAAAAGCAAGCCAAAAGATAGGAGATAGAGACACACATGCCATATGCACAACGCATGTTCATCTTGATTAAATCGAAAGAATTAAAATAAAAATAGGACGTGCACACATCAAGATCATGATACGAGGATGTGAATCAATGTCACATAATGCAAGGACGTGCAAAACAACTGAAATTAGAGTTCAAATTTGATTTAAACGCAATGGCATTGGATTGTTGTATGTTATCATGAATCGAAAGAAATGCTAACGTGAAACATATCATTGTAAGATGGAATGAAGCGGGAATGAACTCACACTTAAACAACTGAAATCGTAAAGTGATACTTAATTCACACAATGGCAAAATAAAATGGTATCAAACCGCGATTAAGTAAACCTCACAATATAAAATAAAAATAAGTGAAAAGTTTAGAAATGCACGCAAAACTTTAATTAATGTGCTCAAATTCGATTTTTTTCTATCGACAACAAATGAAACGTCGTATACAAGAGTCATAACGTGTCGAAATACAATTAATACATAGATAAAAAATGCACCGATATAACTACATGGAAATATCGAATCCGTGGATTAAAAATCCAATTTTTAACACAATGAAGTAAATCACCCGAACAGCTCACACATGCATTATTATTGTTACAACAAAATAGCAACCATCGTTATCGACAGAGAAACAAAATCCACTTATCATTGACAAAAAAGATCAATATAGGATGCAAATAGAAAAAGCCATATAGGCTTAAATCAACTACTTGGGTTTAGTGTTCGGGACTATGACTGAACCTTTCATCCAGGTAGTCTTTTTCTTTCCATTTTTTTGCAAAAAGCAGACACATTCGTACTTTAGTGAAGGACGCGACATTTATGACTTGCAAGCGATTACCACCTGGGTCTAATACTCAGGATTCTGACTTGACCTTTCACCCATGTAGCATTTTTCTTTCATTATTGAAAAGTGCCAAAGTATGAATTAATTATTTTGAGTTTGATTATGAAAAGAGCTTAATGTTGGGTCAAGCTTTTGATTTGCATTAAGGGATGAATTGAGTTATAAAAATGGTTTTGAAATCATTTTAGGTGAATACTAAAGAAAAGGACTTTGTGTGATTTTGAAAAATGTACTTGATATTGATCAATCACCTTTTACTTTTGTACTTTTGAAAGGTTAATTTTAAGGGTCATTTTATCTCTTTTTTAGGATTATTAGTTGTGCATCAACTAAAAATACAATAAAATAAACTAAAAAATAAAGCAATAAAAAAATAATAAAAGAAATTATTAAATGGATGGGACACACTATCAAGAGGTAAAAGAATTAAAAACCTAAAGGAAATAAAATAAACAAAACTAAATAAATAAAGCAATAATAAGAAAACAATAAATACAAATTATACCAAAGAAAAAAACATGCTGAAAATTGGGGGTGTAGTTAGGAAAATGCTATAGGCCCAAAGGAGGAGGCCCCACAGGGGTGTGCTAAGCAATCAGGGGGTGTGGGGGAGACTTTATCTTCCTCAACCTTACATTTCGTTACTATTTCTGTATCAACAAAAATGGAAGAAAAATGTTCAAATTTTTATGGAATTAAGCAAATAAATAATTAAAACTTATCTACTCGATCTCACAAACACAATCGTATATTTAAAATCAGCATATAAACAACAATACAGAATTTGAAAATTAATAAAAATGCAGTAACATATATTTGTTTGATTCAATTACTTTATTCACCCTCATGATAAACGAACCATGAATTCATGCTTCGGTGATGTTGGGAATCTATTGGATACATTATTTATGTAAAACAAACATCAATTTTTAGTTTATCTTTTTTGTTCATGGAGGTTCAAGAACACTTTAAACTCTTGATTTTTAATCAATGGAGTTTTCATACAAAATAGTGGTAATTAATATACTAATTAAGTGCAACAAGAATAATAATGCAAAGAAATTTAAATAAACAAAAATTAAGTCACATTTAATTATTTTGCTCATGGATATTCAATAACACTTTAAACTCTTGATTTTGAATCAATGGAGTTTCATGTAAAATGGTGATGATTAAGATACTAATTAAATGAAGCAATAATAATAATGTAAAGAAAATTAAATAAACGAAAATTAAAGAACATTTAATCACTTTTGCTTATGGAGGTTCAACAACACTTTAAACTCTTGATTTTGAATCAATGAAGTTTTCATGCAAAATGGTGATGATTAAGGTACTAATTAAGTGTAGCAAATAAAATTAAATACACAAAAATTAAAAGTCTTCCTAAATAAAGAAGAACAAAAAATGACTTAATTGGAGAGAATTTTTTGCAAAATTTTGGCTTATTCTAGTGAGTTACTTTTGGTGAGATTTATGAATGAATTTTTTTTTTATTTCTGAGCTCTAAAAAGGGTATTTTATGAATTATACAAATAGTGTGAGTTCCTTCTATAAACTTATGCAATTAAATAATGAATAATAATGTTATATATACATGGAATAATAATGTAATATATGAGATATATTATGGACCTTCTAGAAACTTTGATTTTTTTATGACGCGTGAAAATGATTAATAAAATTCAAATGGATATTTTGTTGATAAATCAAATGATCATGTGTTTATTTTTTTAAATGCATAACGAAAAAATGCAGTTTTAGTCAATTTCTTCAATATGAAAAATGTTGACTTTATGTTGACTTTTTTACTATAATGCATATATGCATGATTATGATGACTTTATTTGAATAATAAAGATGCATATGGATAAAAATACAAAACTTGACAAATTGATATGTATCAGATGAATTTAGAATACCCGATCAAAATTGGGGTATGACAGTTGCCCCTATTTAAATATCTTCAACTAGAGAATATGGAGAAAGTCATTCCTCATATGATCATAGTGGAATATAGTTAAATAATAAAAAGACCCAATTTTTCCCTTGATAAAATGATATGAGGTGTTATAAATAATATTGTAATGTTATGCATTTGAATAAAGACTCTTTTTTCATTTTTGTTTGCTAGGGATATGGTGTGAACCCTAACAGGAGGTTTTACAATGGATGAAGAATGACAGACATATCTGTTGGGGATGATGGTGATCCATGTAACACCCTTCTAAAATACCCCAAATATTTAATTAAAACAACAATTATATATCAGAGTAGATATGCAATTAAGGGTGTCACACAATCACTTCACACCATTCACCAAAATAAGTGTCATGCTCTTTTATTAATTCAAAACATAAGCATTTGCATAATACGCAGCGGATAGAAATCTCATCAATCATTGTAAAACATGTAACACATTACATGTAAAATGGTTCAACAACCAACAATAAGACAATTAAAAACATCCCATCCCGATGTTACATCTATCAGAGCATGACCCACTAAGGAACTACACTAGACTCCAAGCACTAGCTCCTACTCAATCATTGCTCTTACCTGAAACATAGTTGTAAGGGTGAGTTCCTCAATCGATGTAATAAGCATTATAAAATATCATGTAATGCTAAGTAATTTAACACATATCACCACCCTAATCAGATCTCACATATTCAGCAACGACAATATCAACTCATAATCATCATCGTCATCATACTCAAACTCAACACAACCATAAAACACACGTATAATATTGGAATACATCCATTCATATTATACGTCATACATACATACATTATGCAATGAGACTCCATGCATGCGGTACCGACTATTCATGAACATATAGTTCAACCTCACCGATCAAATCCAGATACGGCTACCAAGCTCACTAGTCCCACTCATTTGAGACCTAGTGACTCACTCACTAATTCCTCACCATGGGAATTAGCTACCACCCCAAGGGCTATGATATGCACGCTAATCACCTAGCATGCAAACATCAACAACAATCCACAATACTAACTCACTAATTCCTCACCATGGGAATTAGCTACCACCATAAAGGCCACAATATGCAAGCTAAATCACTTAGTCATGCAAACATCAGCAATCATCCACAATGGACATATGCTCACACTCTAAGCCATAAACAGTCCATTCATAATTCCATACATGATAGATACATTCACAACATTATGCATATCATCATACATCATCAACATATTCACCACATAATCATATCATGTCATACCATATAATCAATCACAGCATTAGCACACTCTACTAATACCTATACTACTCAAAACAACGGGAAATGATCCCTACTCTATCATACATCAGCTAAATTACATTACTCAGTTGAACAACCAAAAACTGCACAACAACAGCACAGAAAAATCACAATCCTGCCCATACGCGTACTGCCTAGTCCCATACGCGTATGGCCCATTTCTCAGTCAATCCCATACGCGTATCACCTGTCTCATACGCGTATGCTACGCGTACAACTTCCCCATACGCGTACCAACAGAGGCCAAAATCACGTTCAAAACATCATCTTCCTCATCCATACGCGTATTGCCTAGTGCCATACGCGTACCAGACCATCTCATACGCGTATTGCCTAGTGCCATACGCGTATGACCAGAAACCAGATTTCCAGATCTGCAATGGGTTTTCTCTGCTACGAGATCTCCCAATTCCAACCTCTTACAATTCAATTTTACACAGTAATCGTTCATATCATCTAACACGAATTATCCCCTATTCGATTTCACAAATTCTAACATTTTTACATCTAATTCCTACGAATTCCCTTCAATTATAATCCAATTTTCGTTCATCCAATATTTCACAATTTCATCATGCATCATTCCAATTAGAGTCAAATCAATGGTTTATCACTACCCATTACATGTTATCCCATAATACCCATTAATCGACGATAAACCCCCCTTACCTGAGTTAATCCGGCGAATCTTTAAGCTTCAAGCTTTTCTCTTCTCCAACCTTCTTCCTCTTGCTCTGTCTCTTTGCCCTTTTCCTCTTTTCAGCCGCTTCTCTGCTTTTCACGTAAAAACCCTTTCTTTACCAAAATGGACTCTTTTTCTTATTTCCAACTTATATATTTTCCAATAATTATTATTCCAATAATAATAATAATAATAATAATAATAATAATAATAATAATCCAATAATTTCAATTATTTAATTAAATTAATAAATATAATATTAACTTAAATTAAATAATTATCTTATTTTTATCGGGGTGTTACAACTCTCCCCCACTAAAAGAGTTTTCGTCCTTGAAAACATACCTCAAACGAATAACTCTGGATAAGACTCCTTCATCTGGCTCTCAAGTTCCCAAGTCACATTGCCACCTGCTGGTCCTCCCCAAGCTACCTTTACCAACGCAATCTCTTTACCCCGCAACTGCTTCAACTCTCGATCCTCAATCCTCATAGGTGATGTTTCAACAGTCAGGTTATCTCTCACCTGGACATCATCTACTTGGACCACATGCGACGGATCATGAATGTACCTCCTCAACTGAGACACATGAAAAACCTCATGCAAATTCGCAAGTGACGGCGGTAAAGCGATACGATAGGCTACCTCCCCTATCCTCTCCAAAATCTGATAAGGACCAATAAATCGAGGTGTCAACTTCTTCGACTTCAAAGCTCGACCAACACCAGCTATCGGAGTAACACGAAGAAACACATGATCTCCCTCTTGAAACTCAAGTGACTTCCTTCTCTTGTCGTGATAACTCTTCTGACGACTCTGAGCAATCCTCATCTTCTCCTGAATCATTTTAATCTTTTCCGTAGTTTGTTGAACAATCTCCGGTCCAGTCACAACACTCTCATCGGACTCATACCAACATAAAGGTGTCCGACATCTCCTACCATACAAAGCTCCAAACGGTGCCATACCAATGCTCGAATGAAAACTATTGTTGTAGGTAAACTCAATCAAAGGTAAATAACAATCCCAAGCACCTCCTTTTTCCAAAACACAAGCCCTCAAAAGATCCTCCAGTGACTGAATCGTCCTCTCAGTCTGACCATCAGTCTGCGGATGATATGCAGAACTCAATCTCAGCTTAGTTCCCAAAGCCCTCTGCAAACCTTCCCAGAACTTCGATGTAAATCTAGGATCTCTGTCCGAAACAATACTCGACGGAATACCATGCAAACTTACAATCTTCTCAATATACAACTCAGCTAATCTCTCTAACGGATAATCCATTCTGATCGGAATGAAATGAGCCGATTTTGTCAATCTGTCAACAATCACCCAAATAGCTTCAAAATTCTTAATCGTCCTCGGTAAACCCGAAACAAAATCCATACTGATAATGTCCCACTTCCACTCTGGAATAGCCAACGGTTGCATTAGCCCAGACGGCTTCTGATGCTCAATCTTTGACTTCTGACAAGTCAAACAAGAATAAACAAAACTCGCAATTTCTCTTTTCATTCCCGGCCACCAAAATAACTTTTTCAAATCATGATACATCTTCGTAGCCCCAGGATGAATACTCAGGCCACTACGATGTCCTTCCTCAAGGATACTCTTCTTAAGTTCGGTAACATCCGGAATACACACCCGATTACCAAATTTCAAAACACCATTCTCATCAACTCTGAATTCACCACCTTGACCTTGATTCACTAGAGTCAACTTATCAACCAAAAGTACATCGGATTTTTGACCCTCTCTAATATCATCCAGAATACCACTCGTTAACTTCAACATTCCCAATTTAACACTATTGTGAGTATTCTCACACACCAAACTCAAGTCTCTAAACTGCTCAATTAAATCCAATTCCTTAACCATTAACATAGACATATGCAATGATTTCCGACTCAATGCATCAGCCACTACGTTTGCTTTACCCGGATGGTAATTCAAACCAAAGTCATAATCCTTCAGAAACTCTAACCATCTCCTCTGTCTCATATTCAGCTCTTTTTGATCAAACAAATACTTTAAACTTTTATGGTCACTGAAAACCTCAAATCTTGACCCGTACAAGTAATGCCTCCATAACTTCAGAACAAATACCACAGCTGCCAACTCTAAATCGTGTGTCGGATAGTTCCTCTCATGAACCTTCAGTTGTCTCGAAGCATAAGCTACAACCTGCTTATTCTGCATCAAAACACCACCCAAACCCAACAATGAAGCATCACAGTAAACCTCAAATGGTTCCGACGGACTCGGTAATATCAGAATAGGAGCAGTAGTCAACCTTCTCTTTAACTCTTGGAAACCTTCTTCACATTTTGAGTCCCAAACAAACGCTTGCCCCTTCCTAGTCAACATCGTCAACGGTAACGCCAACTTAGAAAATCCCTCAATGAACTTCCTATAATAACCATCCAAACCAAGAAAACTCCTTATCTCCGAAACTGACTTCGGAACTTCCCACTTAGATACCGCTTCTATCTTAGAAGGATCAACAGCAACACCATCTCTTGAAATCACATGACCAAGAAAACTAACCTCTTCTAACCAAAATTCACACTTTGACAGTTTAGCAAATAGCTTCTTTTCTCGTAGAACTCCTAAAACCACTCTCAAATGCTCAGCATGCTCTTCTTCAGATTTCGAATACACCAGAATATCGTCAATAAACACCACAACAAACTTGTCTAGATACGGATGGAAAATCCTATTCATATACTCCATTAATACTCCAGGGCATTAGTCACACCAAAAGGCATTACAGAATACTCATAATGTCCATACCTTGTTCTGAAAGCAGTCTTCTGAATATCCTCAATTTTCACACGTATCTGGTGATACCCAGATCTCAAATCTATTTTACTGAACACACTCGCACCAACCAACTGATCCATCAAATCATCAATCCTCGGCAAGGATACCGATTCTTGATCGTCACTTTATTCAGTTGCCTGTAGTCCACACACAACCTCATAGTACCTTCTTTCTTATTAACCAATAACACTGGTGCACCTCATGGTGACACACTCGGACGAATAAATTTCTTATCCAACAGATCTTCCAGCTGACTCTTCAATTCAGTTAACTCAACAGCAGACATACGGTACGGAGCCATCGATATCGGCCTAGTACCAGGTACTAAATCAATCGAGAACTCAACTTCACGCTCTGGCGGCAATTCATTCACTTCTTCAGGAAACACATCAGGAAAATCACACACCACGGCTAGATCACAAATCACCAGTTTATCTTTAGCCTCCAAAGTCGCTAACAGCATAAACAACTATGCCCCATCTGCTACTTCCTCATTCACCTGCCTTGCTGATAGAAACAAACTCTTTCCTTCCTCAATCTCAGGAAAAATCACAGTCTGATCAAAACAATTGATATAGACTCGGTTAAACACCAACCAGTTCATACCCAGGATAACATCAACCTGCACTAGTGGAAGACACACTAGGTCCATCCCAAAGTCCCTACCAAAAATACTCAAAGGACAATTCAAACAAACTGAAGTAGTAGTCACTGAACCCTTCGCAGGAGTATCAATCACCATACTACCATGCATCTCAGATATCTCTAACTTAAGTTTCACAGCACAATCCAAAGATATAAAGGAATGAGTCGCACCTGTGTCAATAATAGCTACAAGAGGAAAGCCATTAATATAACACGTACCTCGGATCAAACGATCATCTGCAGAAGTCTCAGAACCCGATAAAGCAAAGACCTTGCCTCCCGACTGATTCTCCTTCTTCGGCTTAGGACACTGTGGGCTAATATGACCCACCTCTCCACAGTTGAAACAAGTCACAGTCTTCGACCGGCACTCTGCAGCCAAATGACCACCTTTCCCACACTTGAAACACTTCTTCTCAGCACTGGTACACTCATGGACACGATGTCCAGCCTGACCACATCTGTAACACTTAGCAGGGGCACTAGAGTCTCCCCCACTAGGCCTCTTCATCCCACTCTGTCTCTGAAAACCTTTGCCAGCTGCATACGGTTTTCCACGATCATTCTGATTCTTGCCTTTCCTATCAACCCTCTGCTGATAGCTCTCCGCTCTGGCCTTGGTGTCCTGTTCAAAAATCCTGCAACAGTCAACCAAATCAGAAAACACTCTAATCCGCTGATACCCAATAGCCTGCTTGATCTCGGGACGTAACCCGTTCTCAAACTTCACACATTTCGAAAATTCCCCAGCAGCCTCAGCATAGGGAGTGTAATACTTCGACAGCTCTGTGAACTTAGCAGCATACTCAGTAACAGACCGGTTGCCCTGCTTCAATTCCAAGAACTCTATCTCTTTCTTTCCTCGGACATCCTCTGGAAAGTACTTCCTCAGGAATCTCTCTCTGAACACAGCCCAAGTGATCTCAGTATTCCCAGCAGCTTCCAACTCAGTGCGGGTAGCAACCCACCAATCATCCGCTTCCTCTGACAGCATATGCGTACCGAACCTGACCTTCTGGTTTTCGGCACACTCAGTCACTCGGAAGATCCTCTCGATCTCCTTCAACCACTTCAGAGCACCATCTGGATCGTATGCCCCCTTGAACATTGGAGGATTGTTCTTCTGGAACTCACTCAGTTGACGAGCAGCTCCCATTCCCACAACATTCGGATTTCCTCCAAGTACTCCAGCTAGCATACCCAGAGCCTCAGCAATCGCAGCATCATCTCTACCTCTTCCAGCCATCTTCTAATCTGAAAACCCAATCAAGCTAAAACAATAAGTACTGATAGGGTTACACAACACCTATCACGTACAGGGGAAACAAAATAATTACGACTCGACTCGACCGACTATGCTCTGATACCACTAATGTAACACCCTTCTAAAATACCCCAAATATTTAATTAAAACAACAATTATATATCAGAGTAGATATGCAATTAAGGGTGTCACACAATCACTTCACACCATTCACCAAAATAACTGTCATGCTCTTTTATTAATTCAAAACATAAGCATTTGCATAATACGCAGCGGATAGAAATCTCATCAATCATTGTAAAACATGTAACACATTACATGTAAAATGGTTCAACAACCAACAATAAGACAATTAAAAACATCCCATCCCGATGTTACATCTATCAGAGCATGACCCACTAAGGAACTACACTAGACTCCAAGCACTAGCTCCTACTCAATCATTGCTCGTTACCTGAAACATAGTTGTAAGGGTGAGTTCCTCAATCGATGTAATAAGCATTATAAAATATCATGTAATGCTAAGTAATTTAACACATATCACCACCCTAATCAGATCTCACATATTCAGCAACGACAATATCAACTCATAATCATCATCGTCATCATACTCAAACTCAACACAACCATAAAACACACGTATAATATTGGAATACATCCATTCATATTATACGTCATACATACATACATTATGCAATGAGACTCCATGCATGCGGTACCGACTATTCGTGAACATATAGTTCAACCTCACCGATCAAATCCAGATACGGCTACCAAGCTCACTAGTCCCACTCATTTGAGACCTAGTGACTCACTCACTAATTCCTCACCATGGGAATTAGCTACCACCCCAAGGGCTATGATATGCACGCTAATCACCTAGCATGCAAACATCAACAACAATCCACAATACTAACTCACTAATTCCTCACCATGGGAATTAGCTACCACCATAAAGGCCACAATATGCAAGCTAAATCACTTAGTCATGCAAACATCAGCAATCATCCACAATGGACATATGCTCACACTCTAAGCCATAAACAGTCCATTCATAATTCCATACATGATAGATACATTCACAACATTATGCATATCATCATACATCATCAACATATTCACCACATAATCATATCATGTCATACCATATAATCAATCACAGCATTAGCACACTCTACTAATACCTATACTACTCAAAACAACGGGAAATGATCCCTACTCTATCATACATCAGCTAAATTACATTACTCAGTTGAACAACCAAAAACTGCACAACAACAGCACAGAAAAATCACAATCCTGCCCATACGCGTACTGCCTAGTCCCATACGCGTATGGCCCATTTCTCAGTCAATCCCATACGCGTATCACCTGTCTCATACGCGTATGCTACGCGTACAACTTCCCCATACGCGTACCAACAGAGGCCAAAATCACGTTCAAAACATCATCTTCCTCATCCATACGCGTATTGCCTAGTGCCATACGCGTACCAGACCATCTCATACGCGTATTGCCTAGTGCCATACGCGTATGACCAGAAACCAGATTTCCAGATCTGCAATGGGTTTTCTCTGCTACGAGATCTCCCAATTCCAACCTCTTACAATTCAATTTTACACAGTAATCGTTCATATCATCTAACACGAATTATCCCCTATTCGATTTCACAAATTCTAACATTTTTACATCTAATTCCTACGAATTCCCTTCAATTATAATCCAATTTTCGTTCATCCAATATTTCACAATTTCATCATGCATCATTCCAATTAGAGTCAAATCAATGGTTTATCACTACCCATTACATGTTATCCCATAATACCCATTAATCGACGATAAACCCCCCTTACCTGAGTTAATCCGGCGAATCTTTAAGCTTCAAGCTTTTCTCTTCTCCAACCTTCTTCCTCTTGCTCTGTCTCTTTGCCCTTTTCCTCTTTTCAGCCGCTTCTCTGCTTTTCACGTAAAAACCCTTTCTTTACCAAAATGGACTCTTTTTCTTATTTCCAACTTATATATTTTCCAATAATTATTATTCCAATAATAATAATAATAATAATAATCCAATAATTTCAATTATTTAATTAAATTAATAAATATAATATTAACTTAAATTAAATAATTATCTTATTTTTATCGGGGTGTTACAATCCACAGGAAACGAAAATGAGGGTGAAGACTCATTGGGAATAAAAATCCTGTTGGAGAAATGGCACTATAGAATATTCAAAGTGAGGGTTATCAAGTGACAAGCAGACACTTTAGAATATCTGAGAATTTAGGAGCTTTGGAGATTTTTGGTAAGTAATCGTCCAATCAAAGAATTTGGAGGTTTATAACAACGAATTCATCCAGCACAAGGTTCTGAAGTTCTCTAACAAGAAAGGCATCCCATCAAATATAATGGGGATCCCTAACAAGGAATCCATCCAAGAAAAATCAGGAGCTCTTTAATAAGAATGTCGTCCACACAAAAGAAATTTGGAGAATCTTTACAAAAAAATTATCCAAGAAAAAACTCGGGAGTTTTCTAACAATAAAAACATCCACATAAAAGGCTTTCAAAATTCTTAACAAAGAATTCAATTAAGACAAAAACATTGGAGTCTTTTAACAAGAAAACAACCAAACTTCTGGGAATTCCTTAAAATGTAGAGTCATAGATGACTTCTTGGGAAACTTCAAAACAAACAAGGTAATAAAACTCTCTATATGTGCATACACAGTTGTACTTGGATCAGAAGTATTGGTTACAATCGGCTTCTAACGGATCTGTGTCAATTACAATTGGACATTCAAAGATGGGGGCCAGTTGCAACTAGACTTTAGGGGTGCCAATAACAATTGGATTTTTTTTTCAAATGATGTTTGTGACAACTAGACCTTGGGTACCAATTGCAATTCGATTTCAAAACGGAGTACCAGTTACAACTGACATTTAGATATGCCAATGACAATTGGACTTTGAAAATAAGGTGCCAATTACAACCGGTCTTTCAAAGATGATGCCAATAACAATTGGACTTTGCAACTGATACCAGTGACAACTGAATTTGGATACTAATAACGGTTGGATTTTGAAGGCGCCAATGACAATTGCACTTGCAAATAGTGCTTGTAACAACTGAACTTTAAAGGTGCCAATAAAAAATGGATTTTAAAAATGAATGTCATTAACAATTGGAATTTGAAAAGGTACCAATGACAACTGGATTTAAAAATGGTGTTAGTAACAACTGGACTTTCGGTGCCAATGACAATTAGACTTTAAAAATGAATACCAATAACACTTGGGCTTTGAAAAGATACCATTGACTACAGGATTTAAAGATGGTACCGGTAACAACTGGACTTTAGATACCAATAACAATTGGATTGAACTTTAATGTCGGTAACAACCAGACCTCGAAAAGGGTACCAGTGATTACTGGACCTCAAAAGATGCATGCCGGTAATAACCGGACTTTGGTTACCAATAAAAATTGGAGTTTGACAATCGGTGCCAGTGACAACTAGACTTTGAACTGTGCCAATAATAATTGGACTTTGAATACCAATAAAAATTAGATTTAAAATGAGTGGCAATAAAAACTGGACTTTGTAATGATACAAGTGACAACTAGATTTTGAAGATAACGCCAGTGACAACTCGACTTTAGGAAACACCAATGAAAATTTGGCTTTGGAACGATACCAATGACAACCAGATCTTAAAGGATACCAATAACAAATGGATTTTAAACAAGGTGCCGATGACAACTAGACTTTAGATACCAATGCCAATTAGATTTTAAAAACGGATATTAGTAACAATCAATCTTTGAAATGATGTAAGTGACAATTGTACTTTAGATATACCAATAATAATTGGATTTTGGGTAAGGCCAGTGACAACTGGACTTAAAAAGATGCCAATGAAAATTGGACTTTAAAAGAGTGCCAATGACTACTAGACTAGGGATTCCAATAACAATTGGATTAAAAACCGAGTGCTAGTGACAGCTGGGCTTCAGACAGGGTTGCTAGTGACAACTGGACTTCGGGTCAAGAGATAAAAATCAAGGAGACTTGGGTCAATGAAAATGAACGTGAAGTATACTTCGGGTTATGCATGATTTGATTTTTCATGATACATGAATGACCATGATATGCAAATGTTAATGCTATGCAAATTAGGAGTTTACGGAGGTTATGATTCCTCAACAACGATAAATTAACCAAGTTTTTGTGATAGATGTATTCAAATGATAATTATATTAAGCTCGACAGTCACAACTAGCCAAGAGGATCCTTTCTAAGGATTGATGAATTGTGCTAGCATGATTTCCTGACACTCTTCTTGAACTTAACAGTTGTTGACATATGGCAGAGTTTGCTTGAGCATCTTGAAATCGTGGAGAGGACTTTCCCCTCTATAACTCATCTTTCATCAGTCTGTCGGGTCTTTGTAGGCATTCACCTTAAAAGGAATTTGAAAAAATCATGTCATAATATGACCTTGGAATGTCTTGCCCCAATGTTTGAATCTTGCAGCATTCTACCTTTGATTATCCAATCTTGGAATGGTATTCTTGTGATTGACCACCTTTGGAGGGTTGAACCCATGAGCTTTTTGTGGTTGCTCGCCTTAGTCTCAGTGTTGAAGCGATTTTCTCTTGACTAATCGACTCTTTGGGTGGTTGCCTCGTATTGATAGAAACTCAAAGTTATTTGTCCCTGACTGGACTTCTTTCACCTGATCATGTTCCTCAATTGACTTCATTTTATTGGGATTCTTTTGATGTTGAGTGCCAACTTGCAAATAAAATTGTTCATTCAAGAATGGTAATTGTAATGCAATACAAATGTAAAATTTTAAATCAATCGTTATTGAAATGATGGTGATATGCAGTGAATGATTCAATAATCAGAATAAAATGTTGATCTAGTCATTCACCGAGTGAAAGATGATGTGATGAATACAAATGATTAGTAAAGATATTTGTGGAGTCAAGTTAACGAAACCTTGCTGAAGTATGCTTTCAAAATAAACCCTACCTCAATTAGGTCTTTTAAGGGTTGTAACATGGTCTGGTTCACGGTTTTAAAAAAAAAAGGATATAAAGCTCAAATTTTAATTTTTACCCACCCCATGTTCTTGATGATCTCCAGTCATATACTCAATTAATCCAGCATACACATTAAAATCTCAAGAGAGTTTGACAGTGTCAGGCTAAAAATGAGGATTCAAAATGAGATTTTATTGAAATGACAATCACCTTATTTGTTTTTTCTTTTCCTTTAGTTGAGGATTTAATGACCTCTTTTGATTTATTTTTATCCCTATTTTTTACTGGACCGCTTCTTCGAGGCATTAAGTCCATCGAGATGCCCTAATTTTTGCTAAGTCGTCTTTTTTGGTGTTCGACTTAACATGCTTGTAAGACCCCAATTTT
The DNA here is from genome assembly GCF_024323335.1 of Lathyrus oleraceus. Taxonomy (NCBI): domain Eukaryota; kingdom Viridiplantae; phylum Streptophyta; class Magnoliopsida; order Fabales; family Fabaceae; genus Lathyrus; species Lathyrus oleraceus. The sequence continues at coordinate 119,876,700 of NC_066585.1, forward strand.
GACCCTAAATATCCCTCATGCTATCTCATCCTATGAATTGGCTTTGGGATCACACCTTGGCATCCTCCTTACCCCTTGTTCATTGGGTTTGCATTCAGAGAGATCACCAAGCACATTTGATTGTATCATACTTTGTTTTTCATTATTTACTAACCAAAATGCCAAAAATATATCTATGTATAGTTTAACTCTTTTGTAGGTAGTGTGTGCGCTCACCTATGCTCCATCAAGCTCATATCTAGGGTTTGAAACCCTCAATACAAGGAGACCAATCAATAAATGGTTCACAATGGCTCTAGACATCATGTATGGATCCCCATGGTCTTCACATATCATTTTGATCAAGAATTCTTCAAGAGTTTGAACCTTGTTTACCTTGGAAACCCTAATTCATCTGGGTATATTGTGTGACTTCTTCAACAAGTTTCTTCAATATTTGATCAAATATTTCAAGGGATACTTCATATTACATTATCTTACACATATATGATATTCCATGAGTTCCAAAGTTCAAGAGAATGTCAAGCTAGCAAGATGGTTCTTGGTGGTTGACGAGAGAAAGTCAACTGGTCAAAAATGGGGTTCCCTAGACCCTATCTCCTACAATGTTTGTCATATGAAAATGATTACAAGAGAAAAGTTACTCATAATGACATTCCAAACAACTTTTATTTTGAAGGAAAGAGCTAGTTTTTCTGGGAAAATCAATTGTTATGGTGAAAGATTATAGGTAATTTTGTATAAACCCTAGTTAGGAGGTCAATTTCCCAAGATCATAACTTGCTCAATTTTTATGAGATGAAATCCGTTAAAATTCCATTACCATTGAACAAGTGATTTTCCTCAACTTACAAAATGCATAACTTCTTTATTCCAAATCCAAATAAGGTCAAATTTGTGATCAAATTGAAGAGCTTTGAAAGAGCTACAACTTTGAGGAAGGAAGTGTTTCCATTTGAAGTCCATGACAAAAGTTATTCAAGGTGGAAGAAGTGAACATATGACTTGGTACTTAGAAAATTTTCAAATATGTTTGATTTAACAAACTTCCACCTCAAAATTCATCATGATCCAAGCTTAAAATAGAAAAGTGTTCAACATGAAAGTTGTTTCCCTTGATCTCAAATTTCCAAAAAGTCTAAGATTGTCTCATTTGGATCAATATTAAAGGACTTGCACATGGGTGCAATGTATGGTACCATTTGGAGAATTTTCATGTTCAAATTCATTTCAACATTGCATGCTTTAATGCATTGCTTTCAGCATCACATGTGCATACTTTTGGGCCGTTGTCAATCATTCTTTGGGCTTTGTACACGCCCATGCAAGCTCATGATGCAAGGTTGCTAATTTTGGATTTTCAAATGGAAGTGTGTGAAAAGCATATGCATTGGCTATAAATAGAAGACCAATGTGATCATAACTTCATCAATACCTTGCGCAAGCTTTGCTAGAACAATCCAAACCCTCCATTCCATAGAGTTCTTGAAGATTTCATTTGAAATCGAGCTTGAACTTCATCTTCTGTTTGGAAGTTCAAAATCCAAGAAGTCATTGCCCTTTTCATCTAAATTGGTTACTACAAGCAAGAGGAAGAGGAATCAATCAAATCCAGATCAAGATCAAGTGAATTTGAAGCAACTCGAAGGTGAAATTTTAGAAACTTCATCTCTTCGATTCTCTCTCATTTGTCAACTATTCTTTGTGATTGTTGATTTGCTGAAGTTCTATCAATGCAGGCAACAAGGCTGAGTTGCTTTGAGGTCAAATCGAAGCAACTCATATCATGAACCTCAAATTTCAAATCCATGCATCTTTCAATATAATTGGAATTGGAAGAAATGGAGGTTAGATTCGTGTTCCTGAGCATTTTTCCTTCAAATTAGTGTATTCATTTTTCATTTTTCATGAAGTTTTGGTTGGATCAGTTCGGTGGTCCTCACCGTAGAAGATGAATGGAGCCAGGGCTCTGGTGGTGTGATGGCGTGACATGAGCCATCTGATCTTGGTCCAACGTTTTAATCTGAGCCATTCTTCCTGATTACCACGCGTGTACACGCATTGATTGCAGAACACGATGGAAGCGCGCACTTGGCCATCAGATATGTCACCGCAATTAATGAGGGAGGTCTGATGGCCCTTGTTTTTTTTAATTTCTTTTTATTTTCTGATTTTTCATTTAATCCATTTATTTTGTTTAATTCATATTAATTTTATTGTTAATCCAAAATATATGGGACTTTCACCAAAAATCTTTAAATATTTTTCTCTTTCATTTTAGGAATTAAAATTATTTTTTGGATTAATTTTGATATTTTTTATGAATTAAATGTTTTTTTGTGCATATTTTTAATTGTTTAAAAATACTTCTGACTTTTCAAAAATCATGAAATTTTTTGTCTAAGGTCCTTTGATCTTTATTGACCTATGATAAATATCTTGGCCATTTATTTGGTGTTTTGAAGAGGTTTTAGGTTTTGGCCAATTTAAATTGAAATCTAATTCATTTTTAATTTGATTTTTAATTGAATAATTGTGTAAAAATTATGTTGAGATATTGTCATGGTCTTGTGATGTTTAACTATTTGTTTGGGCCTTCGTCAAAATTGATTTGACTTTTGTTGGATTAAAATCATTGGATTTAGGAGATTGATGAAATGTACATTTCATCTCCAAAAATGAATGGATGATTTTAATTTGATAAAAAATTTCCCATGACCAATTTGTGTTTCTCTCATCTCCTCTCCCCTTTCATCTTCATCTGCATTCTTTCCCATTCCTTTCATTAACCAATGAAGTCTCAATATCCTAAGGCTAATTGGTTCATCAATGACTTCGTGTCAGATGAACCAATACAAGTATGGATGAGATAGGTCCACTCCTTTTGATATTTTCTTTTAGTGTGTGGTATGTTTTAGGAGTTTGGTTCATTGTGTCAAATCTCTAACATGCATTAACACCTAAATTTTTTTTACCCGGCCTCAGATACTTGTGACTTTACATAAGTCCAATTACGATTGCTTAACATAGAGCTAAATTTTGACCCTAAAAGTAATAACATTCTAGTAAGTGGGTTGGCCCTTTTTCCTTCCTATGGAAGATTTCTTGGTTCAAGGATCCATGCTTGTGAATAGATGGTTGAATGTTCTCCAAAGAATGACTTAATCAATTAAAAGAACAAAACAAAACTAACATCTAATTAACTTTGACTAAAACTAACTATTGTTAACATTGCTTTACTTTCAAGTCATTTACTTTATGCAATTTAATTTCAAGTCATTTATCATTCATTGTCATTTTCATTCCATTAAACTTGTTTATGTTTATGCCATTTTCACTTTGCTCATTTGAGCCATATATTGTGATTGTACATATTTGTTTGTGTATTTTGTTTGTGTTTGTGGTCTTAGGACGTTAAAATACCTAATGAACAACAAAAACCCTAAAAAATGTTTGTGTGGAGTGTTGAGCTTGATCTAAACTTTTGGACTTGGGAATAGGCAACATTTCATATGCAAAAGGACTTGGCCAATGCCAACATTTTTGAGACCAAGTTATTGTGATTTGAGCTTTCATCTGATGCAAGTATTGGGATCTATTTGAAATTATCTGCTACTTGGTCTTGATGCACCTGTTATTTTGATCTTGTATCTGAGGCATTATTCTAAGTCAATCAAGGAGTATTTCATCTGATACATGAGAAGACAAAAGAAGACTGCTAGCTATGGATTTGCTTGCTTGGTTGTGGCCATATTTATTTGATGCCTGGATCTTCATGATGTTTAGTATTGCCAATTGCTTGCTAATTATTGCTTGACTCAAGTCCAAAGGGAATGTGGGTTTTCTATATGACATTGGTGAGATCTTTTCAACCCTTAACTTTTAAATTTGTGCTTAGGATAGCCTCTTCATCTACTCCCACTTCTTAAATTTCAAAATCTCTCCCCCCTTTTCAAAAACTTTCTTTGCTAGTGATTTCAAACTTAGACATGTTTCAAATTAGAAACTTTGGCCTTATGCCATTGAAATTTTAAGCTTTCTTTTCTTAAATCAAATTTATAAATAAATCTAATCATATTGACTAAAAATTTCAAATACAAAAATAACTAACACTCATTCAAACTTTTGGGCCCTTTGTGTCTCTTTCCACTTAAACTTT